>NW_017306335.1:555978-592070 GCF_000935625.1 Nanorana parkeri
TACAATTGCGCTACACGTTACATATCGCCGCGAACGTCGCAGTGAGAGCAATCATTTTAGGGCCATCAATCACTGATAACACTAAACTGATGAGCGGTAACAGCTTTTAAAGCATCGCCTATGGCCAATTTTGGGTATTATCGTTTTTTGAGGTTTCGCGCGCGCACGCAATTTTAAGGCTTGACATGTTTGGTGTCTTTTTACCCGACGTGACCCCATCTTTTATATTTTACCAAAAAATTGGGTAATAATAAATGTTTTATCATTTAATATAGGGGAAACTGTTTTTTTTTGTTTTTAAAT
The DNA here is from genome assembly GCF_000935625.1 of Nanorana parkeri. Classification (NCBI taxonomy): domain Eukaryota; kingdom Metazoa; phylum Chordata; class Amphibia; order Anura; family Dicroglossidae; genus Nanorana; species Nanorana parkeri. The sequence goes on from NW_017306335.1 coordinate 556,282, forward strand.
TCGGTAATTTTTCCTTAATATAGTAAAAAATAAAAACCCCAGTGGTGAATAAATACCACCAAAAGAAAGCTCTATCTGTCCCCAAAAAGGGTATAAAAATCATTTCAGTACAGCGTTGCATGACGGAATAAATGTCAGTCAAAGTATCGCAGCGCTGAATACTGAAAAATGGCCTGGATGGGAAGGGGGTTTAACACCGCGGATGTCAACTGGTTAAAGTCTCCTTGTCTCTTTGAAGAGTGCTACTGTATTGTGACTCCTGTCATATTCCTGTCTGAGAGGACAGCGCTATCATGGGCATTGTTTAAGTGTTTTGAATAGTCGCAGCAGTTGCTGGGCACGGTTTGTATTCCGGAAAATACATGGTGGCAGTGGAAGTTTGTGGGTAAAGGGTTAACTGCGGAGTTAACCAACCCTGATGACGATCGCTCCGTCTGCTGGCCTGAGATTGTGTCCTGCGAGCTGGGAAATCTCTGCGCAGAGTGAGGTTGAGAGTGGTATCGCCACGTCCTTGTGACGCTCAGTTCAGACTTGTGTATGGTCACGTGGGATTGGCGTACAGCGGGTCGGGGCCGGGCGTACGCCACAATCACTATGAACCAATCATGGTGATCACAAATGTAAATTTAAAAAAAATGTAAAAACAAACTCTCCTGTTCCATGTCTGCCACCAATTCCTTCTCTACTGATCTGCAACACTGTGAGTAACATTGCCCGCACTGACCACCAATGAAAGGGGGGCTGGCACATTAAACACAAAGGGGGCACAGCAAGGGGTACACAGAGCAGCAAGGGGGCACATTAAACACAAAGGGGGCACACTAAGCAGCAGGGGGTACACAGAGCAGCAAGGGGGCACACTAAGCAGCAGGGGGTACACAGAGCAGCAAGGGGACACATTAAACAAAGGGCACACACAGAGCAGCAAGGGGGCATATTGACCATAAAAGGAGGCCACAATGACCACCACAGCAAGGGGGCACACGAAGCGGCAGGGGGTACACAGAGCAGCAAGGGGACACATTAAACAAAGGGCACACACAGAGCAGCAAGGGGGCATATTGACCATAAAAGGAGGCCACAATGACCACCAATTTTACGGAGAAAAAAACCCACCAATAGTTATGGGGCAATTACCACTGATACTTAAGAGAACTATGGGGTAACCTTTTTTATCCCATAGTTCTCTTTAGTGTCACAGGAGGACATATAAAGTCCTCCCGTGACCCAAAGCTCAGTATATAGCAGGCTGGAGCGCCGCTGCCGGGACGGATCCCGACAATACTGTTGAGATCCACCCAGCTGGTTGATTGACAGCGGGCTCTGCCTATCTAGAGACAGAGCCAGCTGTGCCCGCCCCCTCTCCCGTCCATCCATCCACTCAGTGATAGTATTACAAAACTCCTCAGGCAACTTTGTCTCTTTCCCACCAAAATCAGAAGGAGCATACCACTGGAGTAGATTTCACCTTCCACCCAAATATAAAATTAAAAGGTCACTATCTGAACAGTAAAGAAAACCTGTCATTTTAGAACCTATCACTGCTGACCTCCTTTCGAAGCTGCTAGTTTCCTGGCTTCCCCTGGTCTGATACTTGGGCTTCTGTACTTTGAGGCTAGGTTCAGAACTGAACGACACCCGAGACCGTGCGGTCGTGTGCTAGTGTGCACAGTGGTTGCCGTGCGGCCCCATTGATTTCAATGGTGTTACATCCGCACAGCAATCACTACAAAAAAAAAATGTACCTTTTTTTTTGCGACACGACGCGCGGCTGGGGTGCCATTAGAAAATAATGGCACCCACAGCCCATACACCTTACAATTTATCTGCAGATTTTCTGTGGTCAGATGGAAAAAGTGCAACAGATTGGCCCAGGTGGAGATTAATCCATCCACACAGTTTAGCGTAGATGGAGGAATCTGTTGCACCTTTTCCATCTGACCATAGAAAATCTGCAGATAAATTGTAAGGTGTATGGCCAGCTTTAGTCACTGACCAACAGCAGGCATTCAGATCAAGACTCAAGACCGCATGCTTAGAGTTTGTAACTCAGAATGCATTAGAGATAGCCAGGCATTGGCAGCCTCCCACTACTAATACTTCTCTGAGCAAGAGGCCTCTGGGTTAAAAACGGCTAATAGGACGGATGGCTGGCAGCCACGGCAGATTGCGCGGGAAGAGAGAAAAGGAGGTGCAACCTTCTGTGACAAGTAACTGTGATGAGGCCTGTCACAGCTGTGTCGGCTTTGTGTGTCTGTGTGAAGGCATCATTAGCACAATTAGCAGGTCATTATAAAACAGCGGATTGTGACTCATCTGTGGAGGGGGGAAGGAGGGGAACGGACCCCCCCACTCTGCTGCAGGAATTCAGGAATGGTTGGAATGTGTGCACTAACCACTGGCTGGAAAAATTCCTCCGACTGTATTCACAGCCACACCAGGCGAGCTGCACCTAAATGGGAGGTCAGCGGGGAATGGGTTAACACTGACCTTTCAGCAGCTTTACAAGTCTGCATGAATAAATTCCTGACGCATCAAAATACATAGGGACAGTATCATTATTCAGTAAAGCTCCGGCTTTTATCAGTAAAAAAAAAAGCCATATTTCAGCCGCCAGTCCAGTGACTTTGCCTAGGCTATGATGCTAGCAATCTGATGCAGGCAGGAGGAAGCATTTAGGCCTCATTCACACGAGAAAAGGCCGGCACGTACAGCTCCGTGCTGCGTGCACGGCCGTATCGGGCAGCTCCCGGGAAGGACAGGTGCTGCGTGTGATTAGTACGCAGCCCCTGTCCTTCTCTATGGGACTATGTGGCCGTACACCGCCCTACGCTGACCCCAGGTGCAGGTCCGTACGGGTGCGGGTATCCTGACACGGACGCAGGTAGGATCCACCCTGTCAGCGTACGAGTACGGACACCCGCACGGACGTGCAGGGCGGCGTACGGCCGCATACTCCCATAGAGAAGGACAGGGGCTGCGTACTAATCACACGCAGCACCTGTCCTTCCCGGGAGCTGCCCGAAACGGCCGTGCACGCAGCACGGAGCTGGACGTACCGTCCGTTTCTCGTGTGAATGGGGCCTTAATCAGTCTCCTCTTCCGTAATCATCAGACTGCAACATTGAAAGATGGCGCCGTCCTGCTGGAGAGAAAAGAGAAAAAAAAAGTCATCCCTGTGCTGGCACAGCAGTCCAGGAAGTACCTGGATGATGCCTGAAAAAAAGCTGGCACCGTCCTCCTGGAGAGAAAAGACATCTCTGTGCTGGCACATCAGTCCAGGTAGTAGCTGGATGATGCCTGAAAAAAAAGATGGCGCCGTCCTGCTGGAACGAAAAGTAGAAGGAGGCATTTCACATCTCTTGAAAAAGTATATACCCGGAAGCGTTACACGAACACCTTGCTTAGCATGCAGCACTTATTAAATTATATCTGATGACAGGTTCACTTTCAGCCAAGGATGCATGAATCACTGAAGCCAGCCTATTCCATTCTGGTTCACAGTAATCATTAGAAACACATAGAGAGAAATACAAATATGACTGACCGCCAGGAAGCCGTCAGCGCGCAGGGCCAATCACAGGCACTGAGACATGTTCCCGGTCCGCAGCTGCAAAGATCGGAAAATGTCTCAGTGCCTGTGATTGGCCCTGCGCGCTGACGGCTTCCTAGCGGGCTCGGCACGAGGTGCTTGCGAACACGCCAGAGCCCATCACTACTGCAGACCTCTTGGACATTTGCTTTGCTGTCATGCCGATCCTCTCACTGAGATACTTCGAGTCACCAAACCTGAACATACAAGAGTTCTGACTTCACTTGTTGCATGCTTGCTCTGGGTTAATATGCCAGGTGGGTTAAAACCAGTATTTAAAAATGGTTCAGGAGTTAGAAAAACCACCATTACAAAACGCTAGTCAATGTGTGTTATGTTAGGCCCCATTCACACCTGAGCATAGTGGGAATGTGTATTACATTGCTGCACGTTTGTGTTTGTGTTCTGCGCTTGCCGCACATCCCCATTTATTTCAATGGGTTCCTGTACACGTGACAAAATGCAGAAAAGTAGTGCAATGTAGCAAAATCTGCAACAGACGTTCCACCTTTATTTCCACCGCGTTTGAGCACGTTTTCATGAACGTGCATCAAAGCGCGCATTTTCTGTGTGCATTTGCCACATGTTCCCGAAATGCTCAGCTATGAATGGGGACTTGAGGTTAAAATTCATCTCCAGCCAGAGAAGTCCACCCACCACCAATCTCTAGCTGATCAATGAAGTATATAAAAAGACCCAGAAAAACAAAAAAAAACCTCCAAATCTAAGACCATGTGACGCTCCGTCACCAGAGTCCTCTCGCTTTCTCACTGCAGAGTGGGAGGGTCCACCTTCATGTGTCCATGTTGCTGCCTTTGTGATGTGGACACTTCTCATTGGTCGTCCAGTGGCGGGGTCCCCTCAGGCTTCAGAGGACTGCAGCAGCGTGAGAATATCTGACCGGAACAGTGCGTTGTCACCCTATAACAGGAAGCACCAAAGGCCTCATTCACACTGCTAAGAGGCGGCCCGTACATATTCGTTCGGCGTGCACGGCCATAACAGTCCGCTCCCGGGAAGGACAGGTGCCGCATATGATTGTACGCAGCAGTCTGTTCTTCTCTATGGGAGTATGCGGCCTTATGCTCACCCGAGCTGCACATCCGTGCGGCTGCGGGTGTCCGTACTCCCATGTACTCCCCGCACGGATGTGCAGTTCGGGTGAGCATAGGGCAGCGTACTCCCATAGAGAAGAACAGGCTGCTGTGTACAATCACACGCGGCACCTGTCCTTCCCAGGAACGGTCCGATACGGCCATGCACGCCGCACTGATCTGTACGGGCCGACAGTTAGCTGTGTGAATGAGGACTAAACAAGGACTGCCATGGATTATTTTAATGAAAGCTGCAGGTTTTTAAATATTGAAAATGACTTGAAGTTTATATAAGCTTGCAGCACAGGGGTGCCCGGTTCAAATCCCGGTCAGGCCACAATTTGCACAGAGTTTGCATATTCTCCCTGTGCTTGCGTGGGTTTGCTCCGATATCCTCCCACACTCCAAAGACATACTGGAAGATTACTTGGCTCCACTCTAAATAAGCCCTGTACATTGTGCATGTGAGATAGGGACCTTAGATTGTAAGCTCCTCTAGGGCAGGGGCTGATGGGAATGTGCTGCATAGATTGTTGGCACTATACTGTATAAATACCTGTAATGACTTTCTGGATGAGTGAGCCTTTGGGTAGATCAGAACGCATCATGCAGATTGCAATTTTGTCAGCTGCAGCGATTAAATATTTGCAGCGTTCATACAGGAGCGGAGTACATAAATGATCAGAGTACATGAGAACGGCTTGCATTAGAGCAGCGGTGTCTTTTAAGATCCCTCCGCCCCCCATCCCAGTTGCATTAACTGACGGAAGCCAATTAAAACGGTATGAGATTTGTTTCAGGTGCTCCTTTGGATTGTCACTAAACCCTCGGCACGCTCTGGTTGCTGGCTAGAGAGGAGGGGGCTGAAAGGGGGGCTCAGCGTGTGCTGAACACGACTTATGATTAATGACTGTGCAGCGTCACAGCGCGCATCTTCTCGCTCCCCTGATATGCAGCATCCCAAGCAAGAAACGCGTGGATGTGCCAAATAAGAGACGTGTCAAGACTAGACACCCCAGGCGAGCAGCATGCTCGAGCAGGACCGCATACGCCTAGATCGCACACAGCTGAGAAGTGACATAACGCTCCTTCTCAACTGCTGCTACAGTACAGAGAAGGGATATTACCCCCTGCAGCAGAAGAACTACATATAACAGCATGCCTTGCCATCTAGGAGCTAAAATGAGGAAGGGAGAAGATGAATTTTTGACTAATACCATTTTCCAAGGAATATTTGGTGTGCTCGTCCACCAAAACATTAAATTGTAGGCTCCCACACAGAATTGATTTCCTCCATCGGGGGTTCAGGCACCTTTCTCCAGCGCTGCCAGGTGTGCCCACAGTTAAAATGGCTGCTGGTGCTCTGTCCCCACCTTCTCCCTCACACTCAGCACTCGGCATCCACATTCACTGCGAACGCTAAGTTAGCAGTGCTGAGCACTGACTTGCAGCACGGCGTTCCGCGGCAGTTTGCTAACTCAGTACTTGCAGCAGCTGAGCAGTTGAACATGCCTTAGGTGTTTTCTTCAGCTTCCAGCACTGAACGGAGTAGCTGATTGGATTGGAGCAGAGTTGTCACATGGGGATGCTTCTCCATACTACTAAGCACCAGGTATTTTCTTCAGCTCCCATCACTGAACAGACAAGCTGATTGGCTCAGCGATGTCACATGGGGATGCTTCTTCATAGTTCTAAGCACCAGGTATTTTCTTCACCTCCCAGCACTGAACAGAGCAGCTGATTGGCCCAGCACCATCACACTGACAGAGGCCTTTGTGCAGTGCTGCCTTTTGGAAAGGAAAGCACTGAGGCAAGTGTGTCTAACATAACAGGCTACCCGGGATCCTTCTTTACATGTCCATTTCACACTAAGTCCAATTTTTGTGTGTGAATTAAACATTTCCATGGGAAAAACAAGAGTTAAATGTGTACAGACGATGTGATTATTTTTCAATATGAATGTCATTTTCGGTTGTAATACGTTTTCTTGTAAGGAGGACCTGTACTATGGAAGCCGAGTCCAAAAAAGGCAGGCAGCGGGCAAAGGACTAGTCACCAATGTTGCCTGTGGTCTCCCGGCAGCTGATCTTTTCTCCATTAATGACAAACAATGCTTTGCTCTGCACGGGTCCCTGCATGGGGGGGGGGGTCACCCTGGTAGAGACCGCGCTTATTCTTCTGCTGATAACTGGTGATCTTATGTGTAATGAAGTAATACTCTAGATCCGGAGCTACTAGCCAGGCCTTAAAAGTTAATCGCCACCAGTTGCCCTGCAGGTCCAATGGAATGATAGCACACCGGGACAGGAAGGGGGTGTAACACCCCGGGCCCTAAGGGGTTCATAAGCAGGAAGGCACCCTGTATGTCCTGTTCAGTTCCAGGAAATGGCGGTGATACTCAGGTTTAGCTCTATTTATAGCTCAATGACGAGGACAGAACCAGCCCCGCACACCGGCTACATCCCACCACAGCGACCCGGCGCTCTCCCACCTCCACTACTTACCTTCTACACCGATCACAGACAGCACGGGACCAAACAGCCAATCACCGCCCCGCCTGTTATAAGACGGCCCAGTCAGCGTCGAGTGATTAGCGCAGAAAAAAGGAGGTCTCTGGCGACTGGAGTGACAGGGAAAGCTATCATTGGCTTCGGGAGTAGCTCCGCTGCCCGTGGCGTGTGACCTAAATACGGAAGTGGTTATGAGCGCTACCATGGAAACCATTGCATAGAAATCAGGATGGCGAGCCACTGTGCGCCTGTGTTCTATAGTCGGACAACGGACCTTAGTCAAGATGGCCGCCGTCATGCGCCCATCTTTAACATGGGAAGGGGGAACGGCTGTGAGCTGCAACATACGGGTAAACCATTCTAGAAGAAGCAGGAGATCAACAGAGCACAGATCCACAGAATGGAAGAAATAGAAGCAGGGAGATCATTGCACTGCAGGTCCTCAGGTACATCTTCCTCTCCAGCAAGGAGAACAGTGAGCAGCACACAGGAAGGGCACGGCTATTTCTCAATTCTTCATGTTCTGAGTTCAGATACACTTTAATTTTCTGGTTTCAGAACAACGGTACTGTTTTAGTACGAAAAAATTAATTGGATTCTCCTACAAACGATCACAGAGAATTCCCATCATGCAACACTTACAATTTGGCGTTTGGATCTTCAAATGAAGGGGACATAAAACTACCTGATGATATGCAGCAAGAATAAAAAGCACAGCTGCATATTGGGTGGAGTATAAAACACAAAACAGTGAATGCACAGAAGGGAGGGAACATTCCACCAGATTAAAGTCATCTGAATGCGAGCAATCCTGCTCAGCAGTTTGCCCTTGTAATAATAACATGCAGCATCCTACATATGGCATTCCGTGTCCTGACAGCCAGGAAGTGAGCGCCGAGCAAGCCTGCGTGTTCTTTCCCCCCACAGCTTCAATCTGCACTTTGTAGCATCTTGGCAGACTAGTGTCTTGAATGTTATCTTAAAAGGGATCTAGCATCACATATATAGATGGATATACAGTACTGTATTTCATGATCTGTGCAGCATGCTTAGTAATGTATCAGTGTAACATTTCCAGGTATTTATTACCCCTCACAGAGATCACAGTTACCAGTTTTTACCCCAGAAGGTAAAGATGAAATGCTGGCTCAGAGATGACACAGTTATGTAAAGCCTGGTGTGTCGTTCTTGGCTGTGCTGACAAATGTCTGACACAGATCAGCCCCAACTGCAGCCTCTCACCTTGTGACTTGGTACAAAGTTACAATGTTGCAGTCTGATCACTGGGGGGGGGGGGGGGGAAGTGCTGGCAATGTCATTGGGTGGAGTTTAAGGATGGCTTTTTAAATGATGAAAAGGTGAAGCCTTTCTAAAAAAAAGAATTATTCTGTTTCTGCATATTGTGACTTGCTCAGAATGTATTTATGCAGATTTGTGAAGTGACTGAATTTATTTATTCAGCATTGTAAAATGACTGAAAGGTGCCGATACAGAGTATTTGGGTGAGTACTCGCCCAAGTGCTCCGATACTTACCCCCGATGTCGAAAATTCCGGTCAGAGCGAGATTTCCTCTCGCTGTCAGTGGCACGAGGGAACATGGAGCCAGCTTCCCGGCCAATCAGGAAGCTGGGAGGCGGGTAATGATTCGCCACCCGTCTTCCTGATTGGCCCGGGAAGCCGGCTCCATGCTGTTTGGCCGGGAAGCTGGCATCCCAGCCAATCAGCATCAAGCTGGCCAAACAGCATGGAGCTGGATCCTAGCCAATCAAGAAAGCCGGCCGCCGGTAATGCCCAGCAAGCCGGCCCCATGCTGATTGGCCGGGAAGCTGCCTTTCCAGCCAATCAGCTGGCTTGATGCTGATTGGCCAGAAAGCTGGCTTTCCTAGCCAATCAGCATTGAGTCTGCCAAACAGCATGGAGCCAGCTTCCTTGCCAATCACAAAGCCAGGTGGCGTGTCATTACCCGCCACCCGGCTTCTTGATTGCCAGGAAGCTGGCTCCATGCTAGCGGAAGTACTGGTATCGGTACTTGGTACAAGCGAGTACCAAAAAGATAAATACGGTACTCCTACTCGATACTGAAAAAACGCTATCGGTGCATCCCTAACTGTAACATGTCAGTCCCGTCCTGTTTGGGACCTGTTACCTTTGCCATTTTGGAAACTAGACGGATATTTCATTCAGGGTATCCTGCCAGGACATTATAAAATGATAAAGTGATATCACTGAGGCTGCATGAGGCTGAAGCCAAAAGGCCGAAGGAAGAGAAATAGGCATATGACCCAGAATTCTTAGGTTTCCACTGCTATGGATCATTCAGCAGCTTTTGATGTTTGAATGTAACACTTCCATGCAAACCCAGCACTTAGTCCGTAATGAGACCTCAAGCAAACGTTGGGGCCATTAGTGCTTACTTTCAAACATAAAAAAACCCATGAGCATGAATCACCAACAGTCAGTCCGGCCTCATACCGGTGACAAAAAGGTACATCATGAATTCAAAGGCCGTACTGACCTCTCTGGGGCTCCATCACAATGGCTGGTTATAGAAAAAGCAGTTTTGCCATTTTTTTTTTCCAGGAAATAATGTTTCCAACACTTTCACCAATTTAAAGCTGCTCTGGGCAATTTCTCGGCTCATTTTCAGGATAATTTGATTACCGAAGAAAACATCTGCAGAGGGGTTTTCTGGAAATTTTGTTGATAATTGACGCCACTCTTAATTAATCAGCCAACCATAATTCATCACTCCTTCAACCACGGGAATCTTCAGAGGGAATTTCTGCACAAGTTGCCTTGTTTTTGATCAATGACAGAGGGTGGGAGGTTAACTGTACAACACCCCATGTGTTTTATTGAGGAGTTTTGTATTGTATAAAAGTGTTTACACGCCTGAGTTGTAAAGCGCTTGTAAACAAACATCTAAGAGCTTTTTAGTGATGAAGCTTTACAAAAGAAGGTGCAGCAATTGTGTTTTAATTGGCCGGGCTTTTTCTGCTCGCTTACTGTAGAGTCAGATCTGCAGCCAGAGCAACAAAGTGATATTTAAAATGCGTTCAAGCAACCCCAAATCCTGTGCATGCATTGACACATGGGCGGCCTGCATGACCTTTATAATTATAATCTGATAAAGTCCTTATCAGGGGGTTTAACCTCTCATTGTCCATTTGGAGTTATTGAACAATCCAATGAAAATGACTTTGGATCTGATTTGGCATTGATCGTGCCGAATGGTTGTTTGGCTGCCTTAGTTGGAAATATGAGTCCACTGTAGTCTTAAACCACCTACAAATGCTGATCTGAAAGCTGTCAGCTTGTCTGAAAGAGCTTTCTGAGGCTAGGTTCACACCTGCACTAAACCGCATGACACCCGGGACGCGCGACCCGGGATCACGCGGTCCTGCACAATGCAAGCAGGGATTGCAGCGAAGCCCCATTGATTTCAATGGAGTGACATCCGCGCGGCAATCGCAGAAAAAAGGTACATGTACCTTTTTTTTTCCGATATACGACGTGCGGCTGTTTTAGTATATGGAAGCACGGGTGGAATCACGGTGGGAAACCACGCGATCCACCCGGCCCGACTGGGGTGCCATTTGAAAATTATGGCACCCACAGCGCGATCGGTTCACACATCTGCACGGAATCGTACATGATTGCCACACGTGAGGTGTCGCCTAGGTGTGAACCTAGCCTGAAAGTCTAAATCCAGGACTTTGCAACCTTCCTTGACCAATAAATAAAATCCTTCAGAAATGTAGATCGGAAGAAGGAACCAGTGTGCAACAGGAACACAGGCACTGGACACACCTGGAAATGTCGAATGCCAAGGAGGCTTTCCAAGGCAGCACCACTAAAACAGAAGGCTGGTAGGAGCAATGGGCTTTCCAAGGCTGCACTGCTGAAACAAAGGAAAGATAGGAGAAGCAGGCCACTGCAGTGGTGAATATAAACTGTCTTGTTGCATGCGAGTAAAGCTTTGTTAAAGTATATCCAAGCCCAAAAAATTTATATATTGCAGCCTACCAGTCCTACCAGATATTTTTTTCCTGCTTTCACCTGGTAATCCTGCCAGTTACACACTTCTTGTCTTAGGGTGACAACACTCATCTTTCTGCATCAGGACAACAGAAACAAGAGGACTATGGAACACAACCTTCTCTCTTATTCTTTATAACAGAGGAGCATGGTTATGGGATCCTCAGAGATAACCAAGAATAATACAATTGGACAGCAGTCAACAGAGGAAGTTAAATGCTCACATGATTTCTGGCAGGATCAACAGGTATTTTGTTTTACTTATCAAACAGATATAAGAAAACATGAGTTGATTACCTGATAACTCTGTTTCCAGGAATCTTCCAGGACAGCCATCGAGATATAGGCTCCGCCTGCCTGCAACAGGAAATTCGAAGGTATATTTAACAGACTAAAATGGACCAAATAAGAGAAGTTTATTGTTGGGGTTTAAAAACACTTTAATCTTTAGAGAACCCTTGCTGAATACTGAACTCTATCTTTCCACTTCACTGCTCCCTGGGACTCGCTCTCCAATCCCCCATCCTGCCAGACACTTTTTTCCTTTAAAAATCACATTATACATAACTTTTTTCCTGCAGTCTACTGGCTGGTAACATCATAAGTCCTTTAACCTCGATGATGGTGTTCCTTCCTCCTCTTGGGTCTAGAAGTACTGCAAGTCCAGACTACAATGATAATGCCAACACTGTTCCATGACAGCCTGGGCAATGATATATTCCGAGGATTTGGGATGAAGAATGCCAGCCATCATTCAACCCATAAGACTGGCAAGATCTAATGGTGATGAATACATTTTCAGATGTTCGGACGGGAGCGTGCAATGGAGACACAGGTTAAGTATTTTTCGTCGAGCGAACATGAGATGAAAAATGGGAGGAACTATTGCATTTGGACTTCCAGTTCGCTGAGCTCTTCCCGTAGTAGGGAGAAGTGCACAACTGAATAATAACCTACTGATCTACCTAGCAGGACACCAGCTAACAAACACTTGCTACACAAACTGTACAGACATGTCAGCGTCAGGGAGAAAAAGAACAGCAGATGTATGGATGCATTTTACATTTGAAGTTAATGAGAACAAGACCCTTTGTAAACCATGTGGAGCGACAACCTTAAGGCCCCGTTCACATTGAGCGGTTCGCAAATCGCGCGATATCGCGCAAATGCTTGCATTGAGCAAGCGAGAATCGCTGCAAAATCCGCTCCAAAAAGGGTCCTGCTGTAGCAACACACGACCCGCGACAGCAGGACCCTTTGCCCCATTGAGATGCATTGAAGAGCGATATCGCGCGGTAAATAGCCGCGATATATCGCTCAATGTGAACGGGGCCTTAAGGCATGACAGGTTAATAGAGGTTTACTCCAGGAATACATAAGGAGCTTGGAAATTCTAGAGAATTGCTTAAATAATGCATTACACTTCTAAATAAACCCATTAGATGTTAGTCGACTAAATCTACTGGAGATTTAGTCTAATAAAACTAGACTAAAGTTAAAACAATTCAGAGGACCTAAATACGACTAAAATTTTAATGGAATTTTAGTCAAAAGACTAAAACTAAATTGAAATTTACCGTCAAAATTAACACTGGATGGCATACCCTAAACAAACTGGGTTTACAAGAAGTGGGTTGAAGGAAGCTGGGTATCATTCAACCTGGCAGCACGGAGTGGAAAAGGATGTGGAGGACAGTGCTGGGGTGTGAAGAGGGCAAATGGTGCTTTGAAACTTTTTTTTTTTTTTAACAAAAAGGGAATGAATAGATTTTTTTCTTTACGCCCAAGAACTACATACATTTAAATCTAAAAGGTGACTGCACAATCAGTCTGTACCGTATATGGAGGGTTTTAGATGAATTTTGCCATCATAAACGGCCATGAAACTTTCACATCTCTAAAAATCTTCATTAATTTATGTAGCGCAGTTTTTATTCCCACCATGTGTTTACAGGCGTACATGCGAAAATTACGCAGAATTCAGAATTTTCTCATTTCATGTTATGCAGCTGAACACAGCACAAGATTACTGAGCACAACACAACTGTATGCTTTGGCCCATGACATAAAATATTGTTGTGTTCAAATGCATAAAAAACTAAGCTGAACTGAATCAAGCATTGTTTAGGGTTCATACACCCATGTGTATGAACCCTAACAGTGCAGTAACACAATGGGCCCCAACGCAGAAGAAATTGCTCCTGCTGCTGCTGACAGGTAAAACAGCTCCCATATACGTTTGTGTATTTAGCCGTTTGCCTGGAGTCTAGCTTTAATAATGTAAAACCATGTTAAATATAACTGAACTAATGTTAACTGTACTAATATATATATATATCCAACTAAAACTATTTGACAAAAAAACCCAAAGAATTTGCAGAAGTAATATACTCTGTCCACCGATTTCCTTGTTCTTGCCACATCTAGCATTTTATTGCCCAGGAGGTGAGTTAACAAATGTCCATTCTCATAATTTCCCCATCTCCTGCTGTCTCTTCAGGCAGGGAACGTTCAGGCACTCGGGCGCTGACGGTCCAGCGAAACAAATCTCATATCTTGTTATCATCAAACAAGCCCTCTCCAATTCCCAGTAGCCTGAGTCCCTAGAAAAGAGTGTTCCTTCTTCTTCACCATACATGATCTCCTGTTTATTAAAAGTTTCTTATATTTAACTCCTTTAATGTGGCACCTGAAAAGTCCTAATACTAATTTTTGGGAGAATGTCCAATTTGATGTTGAACCTTTGAAGCAAGGAGGTCTACGACCGGCGTTCTGCCACCTGCGACATGTAGCTTGGAACACCTATGTGGAGAGACCATTCCCCTGGGACTGAGGAAGTCCCTAAGGAGTCCATCTGCCAAGGATTGGGGTAAGCACCTTGGTGAAGACCTGAGGCCCCCGTGGAAAGGCCAAAGAAAGGGCAACAAATTGACTGTACCTACAGCAAAGTGCTGATAGGGCGAGAAGATGGGAATGTTTAAGTAGGCATCCTTGATGTCCACTGAGGCAAACTGATCCCTCTACTGAAAGAAGGCAATGACTGACCTGGCCGATTCAATATAGAATTTTTGCATCCAAAAAGGAACAGATTGAGAGGCTTCAGATCTAAAATCGGGTGAATGCCTTGGGAACAATAAATAAGTTCAAGTAGAAAACGTAACATTTTGCCACCACCAGAATGGGAGTTATGAGACATAAGCCACAGGACAGGGCAGTTTAAAAGCAAGAAGCAGGGTAGGCAGAGACTGAAATTCCAGTTCTTAGCCCTCAGGCACGACATTCAGGACACAAAGACCAGGGACTTCCCAGGACTAGATGGGCGCAAAGCTCAGATATGATTTAATAAATACAGAGCAGCATTATTCTAGGTCTTATGTCGGCCTGGAGTTCAGCTTTAAGGCATCAATCGCACCTAGGCATGTTCACTATTGCATGGACCCATACATGAACATACACTTTGGCTTTTTTCACTGATTAGAGACAAATGAGAGGGGGCTGGAAAGTAAGTACATAGAGGGAAATCATACATTTAGTTTCAATTTCATGCTCTCAACTTTGTGGGAACAGCTTGGGGATGGCCCCTTCCTGTAGCAACATGACTGTGCACCAGTGCACAAAGCAAGGTCCATAAAGACATGGATGAGCGAGTTTGGGGTGGATGAACTTGATTGGCCTGCACAGAGTCCTGACCTCAACCTGATAGACCACCTTTGGGATGAATTAGAGATGAGAGTGCGAGCCTGACATCGTCCAACATCAGTACCTGACCTCTCAAATGCGCTTCTGGAAGAATGGTCAAACATTCCCATAGACACACTCCTAAACCTTGTGGATGCCTTCCCAGAAGAGTTGACGCTGTTATAGATGCAAAGGGCGGGCCAACTCAATACTGAACCCTACTGACTAAGACTGGGATGCCATTACAGTTCATGTGTGTGTAAAGACAGGCGTAACACTTTAAAGGAACCCTGTCACCACAAGATCACTTTTACCAAAGAGCTCCCTGTAAAAGAAGAGTTTACATACATTCATATTTGTTCAGTAGTTCAAGAACACCTATAGACATTAACTATCTGCTATATCCTGCGTGATCTGGTGGTCGAACAATCTTTCTAATAAAAGACCACGCTACAAACACGCTGTATTGGGAGCAACGCTCGCTTTTATTGGACATTTATGGGGTTAGCAGTATCTGAAGTACTCTGTTATGTAGCTGCAGGCTGTATCATCTCTCACAACAATAGATACTGACAGCAATCAGGTTACCATAACATTGGGTGTGAATGTCAATCATCCGTGCCTTCAGGCACCACTTTATCTTAGTCCCCTAAGGGTTTATTTATGCGTTTTTAAAAAAAAGTCTTCCACGACTTCGTTAATGTGTTATCTCCAGAAAGATCCTCAACCTATTTGTACAAATCTTTCTTTATTGTTTACAATCTTTTAGGGCCTTTTTATCTGCTGGTAGGTCAAAGGTTAGCACATACCTATACATTGTGTGACCCCCCCTTATGCATCTGAGTGGTTTCCTAGAACAGTGCACCTACACCGCTGCACAGAAGCTGCTAAATACAGGAAAAAACCCTCTTTTGGCCAGGGCTATCGCAGCGCTGGAGGGAAGCATCTGCAAAGCATGTCAGCCATAATGTGATAATAAGTTGTGCATAATAGAACGTTATAGCAAAAACCTCCCAGGGGCACAAAATGTTAATTTTAGTTTTGGTGGTTTACTCCCACTTAAAAAAGGAGCCTAAAGGACAAGTGCACTTTGTCGTGTATATATGCATATATAGTGTATATACAGTGTGTGTGTGTGTGTATATATATATAAAATTTAATTCTATATATGCGTTTTCCTCATGAGCTGTCTGGATTTGGTCCCTGATCCCATGAGCTGTGCAGAAACAGATCACTTCTAAAAGTGACATATTGCTGACTGCAATCAGCCAGCAACTGATCACTACAGCACAGAGATGCTGCACAGAGCTGCAACAGCTTGGCCCCAGCCTCCGTACTCAGAGGAAGTACCTGGCAATCACTGACAGCCTGAACCCTGGCTGGACCTACAGGAGTCCACTGATTTTCAGTACCATTTTAAAATGGCACCTGGGACTCAAGTGGTTAATGAACTGTTTTACCTGCCAAAGGATTTGTATTTCTGACCATTCAGTCCTGAGACTTTCACAGCTCAACAGTGAAAGGAGAAGCATCACACTGATCAGCACATCTTTGTCACTCTGCTCGTTCCTCCAAACTGAGCATTCCTTGTAAGCACTGCGGTACAACTGATTGCCTACTAATGCTGCTTCTCCATCTCCCAGTCTGAGCGCTGCTGTTAAGGGACCACAAGAGGCTGATATAATAAAACAAAAGAACCAGGAGTTATTAAAATTAACCCTTGCAGTGTGGATGCCCCCACACTGCAAGGGTTAAGTTCTCATTGTGGTCTAGAGAGGAAAGTAAAGAAGACATACTCACCTGATCTTTGGCTGCACCTGACTGCTAGACCGGTCCCCGCAGCCGCTTCTCCCCTGGGCTCTGGCATCTAAGGACCCCTGACATTACCATGTCAGAAGGACGCCAAGCAAGGATATCACTGCCGGAGCAGAGGGGAAGGGAGAGGTGAGCAGCCACTGCCGCAGGACTGACGATCAGGTAAATAGGTTTGTTTGTTTTTTTGTCCATAGACCGAAGCGAGCACTTAACCCTTGAGGTGTGAGGGTAGCCCCACTGCAAGGGTTAATGTTAATGAATCCTGGAGCTCTTCAATGATATTTTAATGAATTCAGAGTTGCTTTAGCTTGCGTATATTTATTTGCCTGGAGTTCAGCTTTAAATATACAAAAAAAAACAACATAGAACAGCAAAATCTAGAAGTAAATGTTGACAGATGGCTCTAAGAACACGAGAAAGGAAAAAAAGTCCATGCGTTGGTGTTGTATACAGTAGGACGCACAATATCTTCACACATGTTCCAGGATCTGGCCAGCGGTCCAGAACACGAAGCAAGCTTGAGGAATGCGGATTTTATTAAAACAGAAATCACAGAAGCATTTTTAATATCCTGAACTTGCCATGCGATGGTCATTGTGCTGCTGGCCGTACACGTATCTATCAGTCAACTAACGCATCGCAATATTCTGAACAATTCCAGCAAATATCTTTCGTTTTCTTTGGTATTTTAATCCCTTCGAACTGACTTCATGGTATCAAATCGAAGGAGACAATCTGATAGTTTAGAAAACGTCTTTGGCGTATGAATGTTTGTCCAAGCGTTATCTCTATTAACTTTAACTCGCAGGGTGTAAAACGTGTGTAAAATCAGGTTGGTGAATCCAATCAACTGAAGCAAAAACGATCGATTTCACAGGAACAGTTTGACAGATTCTGCTCAATGTTTCTAATTAAAAGTGATCAGATCAAAGCCAGGTAAACTTTCTACTGGTCTTGCATCGAATGATTGTTTTGAACAACTAAATGGTTAATACCATCGAACTAATTACTTGCCAAATTTAAACAAAAACTAATCAACTGCACATAATATTAGGCCGCATTTCCTGTAACCGAAGCATCTTCATTTTGTGAACATACAATGTTCTTAGGGAAAAGTAATTTTGTATATTGAACAATTATTTGAACCAACATCTACAGGAGAAAGGAATCGGTCCCATATCTGACAAGGACAAGTCTAAAATCTATAGGCGGGTGAAGGCCTGAGTCTTCAACCTGTAGGTCGGGAGCCCAAATGTGGTTCTGCAATAAATACTGTAAATCAGTCGTCTCAAAGTACCGGCCCGCAAGCCGGTACTATGTGAGACGACTGGGGGTTTTTTCTCCCATGGGGGCGAGCGGCCCCAATGGGAGAAAAACCTTTGTCAAGTGGCCCTCGAGGGAATTGAGATTGAGACCCCTGCTGTAAATTATGATTATTAAAATAACTATTTTACAGGGTTGCTAATCACAAGCAAATTGACTTTTAGGATGCAGAAAACAGTCAGTAAATATCTGACGCCTTAATACTGGGAGCTTCTAATATAAAGCCATGCAGCCCCCAGGACAGTAACAACACAGGCATAGGAACCAACTGCACTGAGCTCTACAGCTCAATGTGATGGGACCAGCATTAGGACAAACTCTTCCAAAGTCAATATGTGGTAATGTAACCAGCACACCAAATCCTTTTAGGATAACAAAATCTTCATTTATTGAAGTTACTTGTCATTTAAACAAGTGCTTTCGGGACCGCACAGGGTCCCTTCATCAGGCTTAGCATTGTCAATGCTAAGCCTGATGAAGGGACCCTGTTTGTTTGTGGGCGCCATCCGCAGTCACTGCGAGAACCCCACTCATTACAAGGGACTTTCGGTAAGGAGTGGAACAAGGAAAAGTTTTTTGTCTTCCAAAAGTCAGTCTCATCGTTTCACATATATTTTCATTTCTGGAAAGAGATAAGGAAATGTCCGGATCAATATAAATGGTAGGAAAACGCGATGACTTATGTCCTCTCCATCTAAACTAACAAGAGAGCTCAGAACTCAAGAGCCATATTGAGCATCCTCAGCTGTAGGGAAGCCTCAGCTGTAGGGAAGCGTAGTTAAATGAATGCCATGTTTAATTAGTCTGTGCAGCTAGTTTTCTCTAATCTACCAATTAGCTCCCCCCAATCTTAAGATCAGGCTGAGACGTTTAAATACCAACCCTTCTCATCCAGGAATGACATGACAACCAGCACTTGGCAGTGCGATGAAAGCAGAGGGGGACTCAGTCAGTGGACAGCTCAGCACAACACGGCTTCCAAACAACACTTGTACTCAGTCTCAGGACCGTGGGGAGGCTGTGGCTGAAGTAATAAAGGATGTCACCAGCACACCAAGCTGTAATATTCAGCAATTGTCCATTTTAATGACAACCAATGTCATTCAATAGCAAGTACTTTCGGGGCCTCGCAGGGTCCCCGTCATCAGGCTGTGGCTGTGACACAGTGCCACTAATCCCCAGTGATTGGTAAAAGGAGGAGAAAATAGGAGATCGAGAGACAATCCTTAAGTTGGCCTCACATTATACGAATTTCAGTCGCTTCTTCGGGAACCAGACTAAATTTGCACAGTGGGTGCAACTGTTCTGGCCGGGATCCCTCGATCAGTTGACAGAAGGAGCTGGTTGGAAAATCTCCGAACTAAAAAAGCCAGCAGCCAATAAGGCTGGCAGCCGCTGTCAGAATACAAATGAAATAGGAGGGGATTCCTTAATCAACACTTGTAAGTTTTGATGGAGAAATCTGTTCTATTATTGTCATTCAGCCCGCGGATTGAAGCAAATAAAATAAAATAAAATGTATGGCCAGATTTATTCTCTACCACTATCCCCCTTTATATTATCCTTTGACCTAGTAACAACCCTGGACTCACTTCCTATTTCCTTTATACACTGCCTGTCCAAAACAAAGCCACCACCAAAAAATGAGGTCAGCCATCTACCTAAAATATTCTGAATGACCAGGTTGCTCCATCAATGGAATTTTTTCTTCCCTGATGGCACGGCATATTCCAAGATGACAATGCCAGGATTCATCGTGTTCAAGTTGTGTAGGACTCCATTAACCCCATTGAGAATCTTTGGGATGTGCTGGAAAAGACTTTATGCAGTGGTCTGACTCTCCCATCATCACTACAAGATCTTGGTGAAAGCTAAAGGTGGTCCAACAAAATATTAGAGTGTGCAAGTTTTTTTTATTGGCTAGGCAGTGTATGTTTCCCTTATCCTGGTAATGTTCTTATTCCTTCCACCTCCCATCTAACCCCGCAATTTCTTTGGTAATGCTTAAATGTGTCTTGTATGAAAAGAAATCCACATAGTCACAATATCACTATTCAACAAATATTTGTTTCACAGCCTCAGCACATGTAGACCATCAGTCACGGCAGATCTTTCTAAACTTAAAACAATTACATTTATATAAACATTTTCCAGCATTTTAGAAGAGGACTGCAAGAGGCTGATACCAACTCAGATTGAAAGTGGACAATGAAAGAGCCTTTTACTGTTCGCAAATACATTTCTAATTCCCAGGATCCTTTCGCTAGCTACAAACTTGCTAAGACAATTCTCCAACCTAGCGACAGCCCAAGTATCCTGAATTGACCTCCTTGTTAATAAATAATATGTTCCTCAGAATCCTGTAAATTATATGCTTACTACTCGAAGTGAGGTCACCTCCTGGCCTACATGTGCACCGATCCATCTACTGCTTACCACTCTGCATCCCGCACCCCAATCCACTGTGCCTGTTCACATGAGTTTCAGGTCCTGATCAGGTGCGGATAGGCAGACGCGGTGCTATGTGTTTTGCTGCGTTTTTGATGTGTTCCAGTACAAAAAAAAATGTTTTTTTTTTGCTGGAGTGGGGCTGTCAGTATGTTAGCTGCAGTGCGTTTTTGACGCGTTTTGCGTTTCCGGATCGTTTCCTAACCATACAAAATGTGACATGCAGTATTTTTCAGTCGTAACCTGAACGGACTGCGCACGTGAGAACTGTAGCCCATAAAACACATAGGGATACATTGTGATGCATTTTTAGTGCAGGAGCGTACGGATCAGGTCAGCACAGAAAACGGAAATCGTGTGAACAGGAACTTGATTAATTAATTTAAAATAATAAAGCTGTGTTGGCCAGTTAAGACTTGAAGCAGTTACTGAGTTGGGAAAAGTTCTATCCTTTCCCTACTATTCCTCTTTTCTACTTTTCTCCTTCTCTTCTTTTTTTTCCCCCCTCTTCTATTCTATTATATTTGGGTTCTTCATTTTAGATATTGGTTTTGGTCACTGATCCGCTTTACACATACCACCTGTATGTTTTTTCATCAATGTTATGTGGGTATGATTGTGCTTTACTTATTGATGCCACTTTACTACCATTGACCATATTCATAAGTGCCATGTGATCTCATTGGATATATTTTCCTTGTTATGAGCTATAATGCTGTTTGGTTTTTTATTGGCTGTTAAACCTCTTTTAAAATAAAATATTAAAATCAAATAAAAGAGCCACACACAGCTCGAATTTTGACGTTCAAGCAGTGTAAGGCTAGCTTTAAGGCTCCCACAGGTGAGTAGTGCAGTGGGGAAACTGGGGTGGGTGGGGAAGACCTATCAAGAGAACCTGTCATTGACCTGAACTGACAAAGTGGCAGATTCACTTTAACTATGCTGGGAAAGACGAGGAAGGTTGTTTGCCTCCCGTGTGATCTTTCTGTTAATCAGGTCTATTTTAGAGCAACATCTGATGAACGAGCCTGCAGAATGTTTAGTGACATTAAGTGGTAAATAATATGAAATACTAATTTCTGCATGTCCTATATACACATTAGTGACATTTTTTTTTTTAGATAAAGACAATAAAAGCAGTTATTGAAAGCGCTAAACATTCACTAGTATTCTTTCAAACTTGAATATAAAGTTTTGCCCTGTTTGGAATGCATTGTGAAAAGTAGAGCAGAGGGAGTTGTATTTAGGCATTTTTCTTACATAATGCTCCCAGTAACGTCCAGAATGTGGCAGGTTACTGAGAGATTACACATCAGCCATGGGACCAGCTCCTAAAGCAGCCAAAACATTGATCAGTCTAAAAGAATCCAAAAATGCTTCCAAGAGAAAAAAAAGAAAAAATTGAAGAATAGAATGTGCAACCTCTGAAGTGGGAGTGGTGACATGACAAGAGGAGAAATATGGGGGAGAGGAGAACAGAAAAGGACAGCAGCAGGGACAGCGATATGCTGAGGAAATTAAGATACAGGGTCTAGAAGAGTTAGAAGGGAGACAGAAGGAAAGAGATTGTGAGTGGAAAAATAGCAAGGGTGAGAGGGTAAAAGGGGGAGAGAGAGAGAGAGAAGGAGAGAGAGAGAGAGAAGGAGAGAGAGAGAGAGAAGGAGAGAGAGAGAGAGAAGGAGAGAGAGAGAGAGAAGGAGAGAGAGAGAGAGAAGGAGAGAGAGAGAGAGAAGGAGAGAGAGAGAGAGAAGGAGAGAGAGAGAGAGAAGGAGAGAGAGAGAGAGAAGGAGAGAGAGAGAGAGAAGGAGAGAGAGAGAGAGAAGGAGAGAGAGAGAGAGAAGGAGAGAGAGAGAGAGAAGGAGAGAGAGAGAGAGAAGGAGAGAGAGAGAGAGAAGGAGAGAGAGAGAGAGAAGGAGAGAGAGAGAGAGAAGGAGAGAGAGAGAGAGAAGGAGAGAGAGAGAGAGAAGGAGAGAGAGAGAGAGAAGGAGAGAGAGAGAGAGAAGGAGAGAGAGAGAGAGAAGGAGAGAGAGAGAGAGAAGGAGAGAGAGAGAGAGAAGGAGAGAGAGAGAGAGAAGGAGAGAGAGAGAGAGAAGGAGAGAGAGAGGAGGGAGAGAGAGAGAGAGAGGAGGGGGAGAGAGAAAGAAAAATAATACACAGAGAAGAGATAATGACTTGTGCAGTGGAGGGAGGACATGATCACACACTTTAAATACTTCCTAATATAGTTGTATCACATGTCGAGTGGATGTTTTGGGCTCTACAGATACCCTCTGAGACACTACCCTCTGAGACACTTCCCATAACTGTGACTGTAACATCTACAGTAACAACAACAATAACACTCAAAGACTAACTCCCAACACCCGTCTCCACTAAAAATCTATCATGATTTACACTATAGAGAGCTTGAAAACTGAGACACTAACCTGATTATCCTCCTGGACCACCCGGTACTGCTCCTTCCACACGGAGATCTTTGACACCTCATCCTTGCGTAATGCCCGTTCCTTCTTCAGCTCTGGACTCCAAAAAGTCTTGATGCTGTTCATGGACGAACTCAACTTGCTTTCTTTCACGTCCACGTCCTTTCGGAGAAGGTCATTTTCCCTTAGAACCTCTTTTAGTTGGGTTTGAAGGTCCATAATGGTGTTGTCCCTGGCTTGGCGCAGAGAATGGGGAACGGTTGATGCCATGCTGACTGGCGGAATCTGGTGATCTCCAAAGGCAATGGCATCACTGGACACCCCACTGGTGGCAATGTTCGGGCTGCTTCCCATGGCTGTCATCCTCACCCCGTAGGGCAGCCTGCCCCCAGAACGGCCCAGGGTCATGGTGCTCTTCGGCGTTTCTACCCCCACATTTTCATGGTCACTGAGATACATGGGAGAGGCAGTGGCGTACGCCGCATTCAGAGACTGGATATTTTCCATGGACAAGGTTTTACTGCTGCCTCCACCAGGGACACCGCCAGAGCTGCCACCGGTGCTGTTAGTACGACGATGGCCCAGGCGTGGCGAACGGGGAAGCCGTGGGGAGCGTCCAGGGCTTTGGCTGCTGGATTCCAGCTTCCCGACAGAACGAGAACTTCCATACATGGCTCTGAGAGGCGATGGGGACAGCTAGCTTCTGAAATTGGAGGGAGGAATGGCCACTTGTGAGGATTTTTTTGGCAGGTAGTGTAAGATGATCAGCAGTTCATGAATATAGATGAATTTCCCATGTTTGAAAGACGCACAAATTCTGTGACCTGCAGAGAAAGTATGGAGAACAGTTACACTACACAGAACGTGAACATGGCCTTCAAAGGCAACGTAACCCAAAACAAATAGTAGTTGGACATGCTTGATGGCCAGAAGAGTCACACTTGGATTCTGATGTCTCTTGGGGACCCCAGTTGTGAAATAAAGTGCATGTCTCGGCATAATTGAACAAAGAAAATAAAACCCATTCAGTACATCTCTGCAATTCATGAACATTTTTCCATGTTTTCAAAGTACAGAAAAATACCTGGCGATCCTGCCAGAATCTCCTCACTTCCTCTAGTTGGCTGACATACCTGCCTCTGCTGCACTGAAATCCCAGTGTTGTTAATCCCTAGTAAGCTACAGAACACCTTTTCTCTATGGAGTTATGGCATGGAGAAGGTGAGGTCTGTAGTCTGGCAAGAAGAAAAGGGCCGGCTGACAGCACTGCTGGGGATTTCAATGCAGCAGAGGCACTGCGTCGTCGGCTTAACTCCAGGATAATACATCTTGTCTAAATACAAGATGTATGTGTATTCTTATGTGAATCTTTGTGTATATTTTCCAGGTCTGTGCAGTAATACAACACAAAACTTTGCAGGAGCTTCTGGTCCTAATAAAGATCAGTCAGTGCTGCTCTCTCTCCTTGTGCAGGGTGACTGGTCTTGTCTCCACCCATTCCTGTAGTTTTCTGCAGGCAGCCTGTAGTGGGTGGAGTCTGATGGGCCCCTCCCACGGCTCTGCTCTCTGCAGAGGCTATGTTCAGCCCAGTGACAAAGTCACAGCTGTGTTTCTAAGGGTTTCTAAGGTAAAAACCTGGTTTGCAAAGGCATTTGGTGCACACAACATGGAGATATATATATACATATATACATACAGTATATGCTTTGTGACTGCTGGATATGTTTATAGTATACATATTTGAATGAAAGTTTTGATGCCTGGAGTTCAGCTCTTAATTTTTGGCACGTTAACGCATATTTTTCTGTAGTTGCTTCATTTTTTGTTTGTTTTTGCAGCAAAGTTATATGTGCAACATATGGCTTTCAATTTCTCTTTCCCAAATGCTTGCTCTCCGCCACCTTCCAGTTTTTGGAAATGGCAGTTGCTTCTAATACACGGATTTCAGCTTAGGAAGTAATATGATTGTGTTGCAAAAAGTCTTCTCAGCTGAGAAAGCATATTGTCAGCCCTTGTTAATCCAACAGAAAATGTCCAGGATGCTGCAGTTACTATAGCAACCCGCGGCAACCATCAACCGCTGAACATTAACTCATTTAATGGATGCTGAATTAAAGAGACGACACAATGGGGACGACAGAGGGGGGGAACATAGCGCAACTTAAAGTGAATGCTGCAAAGCAGCCAATCAAAATCCAGCTGACATTTGCCCACTGCAGGTCAGAAATGTAAGATCTAATTGCTTTCTGGGGGTAAAATCGTTCCCCTTCCCTAAAGTCAAAGTCTCATGCTTCAAATCCTGCCGCAATTACTGTGTTTAGACAAATGACCTAATCTCCAAAGTCAAACAACCAGAAAAAAAAAAAAAAATGGTATCTGGGTCAACAAAGCTCAACTCCAGCCAAAACTATGTTCTTTAATATCCTGTACGAGTGTCCCAGGGATGGGAAGCGAGGTAAAATCTCCCCAATGGGGACACAGAAAACATAAAAACCTAACAAACTTTAAGGCCTTGTTCAAACCGGATGGTGTGTTCTGGTGTGATTCTGGCCAGAACGCACTGCACCGCATTGCTTGCAGCATTTTGATCAGATTGGACCGGACCGCAGACATAATGTGCCTTGCGATCCGGTGCGGCCGAACGCATTGCGGCCAGAGGGCGTGGCTAAAGTGCCATTCACTTCAATGGACCGCCACACCTCCTCCTGCCCCGCAACATAGTGAGCCGGCTGCAATGCAGTGCGTTCTGGCCAGAATCGGGCCGGAACGCACTGCATCTGGTGTGAACGAGCCCTAAAGCTAAAGTTAAATCTGCCTGTATTTTGCCTTCTCTGCCCCCCCTCCCCAAGACAACATTACTGGGTCTATGTGCTTATCTTTGCAATGTAGACAGAACATGGTTGGTAGGTCGCTGTACATGGCTTCCTCAAAACACCCAATCAGCTGATAGCTCCATTTGGGTATTCTGACAGCAGCCGGCTGTCGCTGTCAGAATACAATAGAAACAGCAGGGGATTCCTCCATCAACACATAAGCGTTCACGGAGGAATCTGTTCTATTTTTTCATTCAGCACGTGGGTTGGCCGAAAGAAAATAAACACGTGTATACCCAACTTTAGAAGTATCCAATGCACAGTTTCTCCCTTCCCACCCGAGAGCAGGTTTTAGCGTTTCTAAAATTGCTTTGGTGCTGTTACATTTTTTCACCTTCCAACATTCTGAGATGCAGAAGAGACACATATAAAGTGTTTTTCCACTTTTGTAGCTGAAATGGGATAACACCTATTTAATATTTGTTACATGTCCTCATTCACATAACATAAAAATGATTCAAGATTGCGGCTTACCATTCAACTTGTGTTTCTGAAAGAAAAGTTCTTCTCTAAACTGAATTTTTCACTGGAGAGTAAGAGAAGTGGGGAGGGTAATGTGCATCATATATAACCCCGTCTGTACTGTGCTGGCAAATCTCATTAGCAGTTGTAAACTAGATTTGAACACTGTCCACATAAAGGGTTAAATATCTAGAAGCATTGTATGTAAATGAGAGGAAGCTCCCAGTGTCCCTAGTCTTTCTATGGGGACAGAGTTTCCTGTCACTTTGAAAAAGAGAGACGCTTACAAAGGTCGGCTACTAGATATGAACAATGTCACTTCTAACAAAGGGGTTAAAGATCTAGCAGCCTTATATGTTAAAGAGGACTTTTACCCTCAAAAATCACATTCTACCAATGCATCCCTCTATCATGATTAATAATAACATAGACATGTCAGGTGTAAAATGCTGTGATTGGAAACACTTGCACTTGAAGAGCATTCACTTCCTGCTTTGAAAGGGCAAAATGACTTCAGTGTGCCAAAGCAATGCATACTGGGATTGCCCTGTCATTGCCTTGACGAGCTTTGCTGGGAAATCTCATGTGTAATCTCAGGAGATCTCAGGGAAAGGCATTTACCTCCCCTGAGATGATGTACATGGTCACGTCCTTGTCACATGTGCCAGAGTTCTAGGAAGTAAAAGGGGAGAGCTAGTAACCTGCCCTTAGTAAACATGGCCACTGTCAGAAGACTGGGGAAGAAAAGAGAAACAAGGAATGCAAAGAATACAAAGCCGGCAATTATCTAGCTTTATGTGTTTGTAGATTGGCATCACTAAACATTTCTAAAAGGTGTGTTTGTTGTTATTTTAAAGATATGGGTAAAGGTCCACTTTAAGGAGAGGAAACTCAGAGTTTCCCTAGTCTTTCTATGGGGACACACAGAGTTTCCCCGTCACTTTGAAATTGTACAGAGAAGCTTGCAGTCTGTCCAAGACCTGCTCAACAGAGACAACTAAAAGGTCAGAAATGATTTACATATTTTTCAGTATGAACGGTGAATAGGAATACATAAAAAAACATATAGTGGGGGTTTTAGCAAATATGACTGCAAAAGTGGAAATACACTTTAGGCACAACATGTATTATCAGAGAACACACCTCCAGTACCCAGACCATGAAGAATGAATGGGCGAGAATTTGTTAAACCAAACAATACTATTTTCAACAGTACTTCACCTTTCACGTTTTCTGCATTGCGGTAAAGCACAGTAAAAAACACAAATTTTACTGTGCATCACTGCAAAGCATGGTAAGGTGAGAACCACATTGTGGTGCTATTAGTTGTTTTGAATGGCACCCCAACTATTACAGTAGCAGGTAATGCACCCCAACTGCAGCAAACCACAATGTACTGTGGTGCACTTTGGCTTAAAAAAAAAAATACATCTGTTTTTTTTAATGCATTAAAGGGAAATTCCCCCTTTTCGAAAAAATAAAATAAAAAGCACACTACTTCTTTTTTTAAAACTTTTTTAATTTTTAAATGTACATTTATTATTTATTTTTATTTTTTTTGCATTGGAGCCAGTAAAGTATTGCAACAACAACCAGTGGATCGCAGATTCAATACTGCAGATTCTTCCTTCGGTCCATGTCCGTACCAAGGTTTGCGATGTGACCATGTTTCATGTTACACCCTAAATATGGTTGCAACATGAAACATGGTCAGAAAGGTAAACTAAGCCTTTAAGCTGCATTACAAGCCCACAACACGCCTTAAAGAGGAACTTGACCCATATCATTGAAATGACAACAAATACACCTTTAGAAATGTTTAGTAATGACAATCTACAAACAGATACTTCTAGATTATTTCCAGCTCTTTATTCTTTCCATACCTTATTTTTCTTTTCCTCCCATTCCCTTCTCACAGTGGCCATTTTTACTAGATTAACATATCTCCCTTTACTTTCTGGAACTCTGGCATTTGTGACTAGGACATGTGACCAAGCAAAGGCAAAATGCCTTTCCCTTATTCCTTATGAGATTACAGATGAGCAATCTGATGTAACCTTGCCAGGATGCAACGCTTGGGCACAGATTACATCACTAATGCCAATGGGGACCAGGAAGTGGAAAAACAATAATTGTAAGTAAAAGTAAAATATGTTTGTTTAACTTATGAATGTAAGATGATTTCATATCAGTATGCAGAGCTGCATGCTGCTGTGATTCATAGTGAAAGGGGGGAAAGGCCCGCTTTATTGTATGTTAATGCAACCTAAAGACTTATAAGGCCCACATACTAGAGCTACACAAATTAATTTGACGCAATGCAGTATTAGTTTTATTTATTTGTAGTATGTGCGATTTGGCAATGCTAACTTGGGACTGTACCGATTCAAGTGAAGAGTGACAGGTTCACTTGAAACAATAGGCTAAACTTAGTAAAGAGCTCTCCCATGACGAAATGGCCTTACCGCTTTTTTCATACAGCTATTTCTGTCCTGTGCCCAGCTGAAGTCTCATTCTTTCAAAAAATAGCCTACTTCTAAAAGCATGATGAGAGCAGTGTAATCCCATTGACTTATCAAAGTTCAGAAGCAAATGGTTCGATTTAACTCTTCTTATCCCACTTAAGACATGCCGAAAAGAAAACCGCTCCACCACCATCCTACTATTTGCCGTCAGCCTCTCTCTTTTTAGGCACAGCTTCCAGAGCTCAGTTCCTCTTCAAGGGGGTAAAGGACTAGTCATCAGTGTGGCCTAAGACCTCCCGGCAAAAGATCTGTTTCCCATTACTGTCTTACCATGCACAGTGTCTCTGTGTGGAGGTGGCCGCCTTGGTACAGGCAGGGTTTTCCTTCCCCATTTCAGAACCTCCAACATGGAGAACAGCGATTAGCAAATCTCACTCCAAATCTCCTGAGACTAGCAGTCAGAGGCAGCAGTGCCTGAGATCTCACATGGCAGATATACAACTATGAGGGTGTAAGCACAGGTGTGCCTAGGCTCACTCACAGACCAGGAAGTGCACTGCTATTCGAGAAAAAGGCAATTTTTTTTTAGGCACAATTAACATTTCTAAATGTTCCCTATAACAGAGAAAATCTTCATTTTCATATCCACTTTAAAAAGAGACTCTGTCATTTTGCCTATTCAAGGCATTATGCTGGAAGCTTTCCCATCACTTCCTGTTCTGGTGACAACTATAAAATATACATAAAGTAATTAGTGCTCTAGGCGGTTTGACAAATCATCCACCAGTCACAGGTGAATACCCATTGCAATCCATCCCTCCATGCAGTATCCAAATAGATACAAACAGGCTGCCCTTCCGCTGTTTTTTTTTTTCTGGATAGCCAATGTGTTTTATTACAAATGCAAACTTACAAAGGCAGATTCTGGCACATCGCTCATCGCCAGACCCTCTCCTACTCATTTGTGTTTATCCCTAATAGGGGTCATGACCAAGAAGTGGTCTGGCAGTATGTGATGAGCCACAGCCTGGCTCTATGAGTTTGCACTACTTGCAATAAAGCTTGTTCGATATCAAGAAACAAAATGGTGGAAATGCAGCCTGTTTGTTTGTACCTGACAACTGTAACATTTTGGATTTCCCATCACTTCCTTTCCCACTTACAATGCCAGCAGAACAAATGGAGGGGACAGATAGCAAAAACCTCACAGAATTTCCAACTCTTCCACATCCTATCCAAAACTAAACAAGTTACCGATGAACTGTTGTGTTATTTTGCTGCTGTGAGGCTATAAACTTAAACTTTATTTGCAAAGCCTGTGTCCTGCTGGATTCCCCTAACATCACAATATATAGCTTGAAAAATCCACTCGTCTGCTCGTCGAGGACGGTGGAGCCCGACGAGCAGCTTCCCGGCTGGCCGGCCGTTGTAATTACACGGCCGTCCGGGAGCTTTAAAGTCAAGCGATCGAGCGTCTCGAGAGACGATCCATCGCTTGTATCAGCAGCTGTCACTGCCGGTCCCGAGATCCGCTGTGCCCGATGCGGCCGGGACCGGCACGGCTCTGTGACAGGAGATCAAAGGGAGTTCCATATACGAACTCCCTTTGATCTCCTCTCAGTCCCCGAATGCAGGAAGTGATGTAGATTACATCACTTCCTGCATTCAGTGTCACTCTCCAGCTAGAGAAGCTGATGAAGCCGATCTCCGCTTCATCAGCTTCTCTGGAGGTCCTTAGGTGACATTAGGGGTCTTGGGAGACTCCTGATGTCTCCATAAAGAGGACCTGTCATGTAAATTGGCTATCCCATAGGGGGCTTCTTAGCCCCCCATGTAATAGCAATAAAGTTGTGTGTGTAAAAAAAAAAAAAAAAAATGTAATAAAAAAATTAAAGATTCATTAAAAAAAAAAAGAAGCATAAAAAAATTTTAAAACATTTTTTTTAAGTCCCCGCCCCCCACATACACACGCATATATGCGTCAGGTGCGCCTACGTGCCGCACATGTTGCATATTGCCGCAAACGTCGGAGTGAGAGCAATAATTTTAGAGCCATTAAGGCCAGGTTCACACCTGGGCGTTTTACAGCGCTGATCGACGCGCTGTAAAACGCCCAGCAATCGACATCCCATTATTTTCTATGGGCATGGTTCTCACTTGGGCGTATTTCAGCGCGTCGGAACGTGCTGAAAAACGCCCTGCGCTCGCGCGTATCCATTGGGATACAGCCGGATAGTCCTCGTAAACGCGCGTTTGACGTTTTGAGGGCTGCAAATCGCGGTTAAAACATGCACCCCAAAACGCGCGTCATACACGCATATTTCTAACACCTAGGTGGGAACCCAGCCTAAAAGGAGAACTATGAGGTGAATGCTTTTCACTCACCTCATAGTTCTAGCCGACCTGTGACAATGAGACTGTCACAGGTCGGCTCAGTAGATCGGGAAGTGAGCAAACACATAACAGGGTTCGCTCACTTCTCGATCCTGTCACGGCTCTCTGCCAAGGGAGGGGCTGGATTCCCCCCTCCCCGCCAGCGTTGACTGGCGGAACGGATGGGGGAGGGGCAGGTACAGCTGGCTTTGCCTCTAAATAGGCAGAGTCAGCTGTCACTCATGCAGCTCTGCGGATCCAGACATAATTGTCGGGATCCGCTTAAGCTGCGGCGTCTCAGTATACCGCGAGCTGCAGCTCCCTATATACTGAGCTTAGGGCGACGGGAGGACGCTAGTTTGTCTCCTCCCGTTACCCTAAGGAGAACTATGGGGAAAATCCCTAACCCCATAGTTCTCCTTTAATCACTGATAACACTAAACTGATGAACAGTAAAAGAGTTTTAATAGTTGCCTATGGGAGTTTTTTTTGCGATTTTGCGGGCGCAAGCAATTTTAAGGCTTGACATGTTTGGTGTCTATTTACCCGACGTGACCCCGACTTTTATGTTTTACTAAAAATATGGGTAAGAATAAAATGTTTTATAACATAACGTAGGGAAACTTTTTTGTTTTTTTCTACAGTTATGGTACTTTTTTTATTATACATATACACATACACACACACACACACACACACACACACACTGAGTGGCCAGATTATTATGACCACCTGATGTTTATGGGCAAATTCGCTATAATTATTAGCTATAATTTTGCGCTGAAGTTGCTAGAGGGCCAGACCATTATAAATAGGGAAGCAGGTTGTTAACCACGAGGTGAAGATACGGATAAACAACGCGATTTAACAGCCTTTGAACGTGGGATGATTGTTGGCGCTCGGAGCCATGGAGGGAGTATCAGCAAAACAGCAGAATTGGTTAAATGTTCAAGAGCAGCTGTTGTTAAAGTGTTTAAAGACCGGACTGTCATCCGAAAATCTGGGTCTGAGCGTGCGAATTGTGGCCGTCAGCGACTAGTCAATGTTAGAGCAGAACGGAGAGTGGCAAGACTGGTACAAGACAACAGAAGGGCAACAGTGCAGTGTCAGATTCCTCGCATCAGATTCCTCGCATCACCTTTCAACATCTCGTGGAGTCACGAAGTACTGATAGGGTGGTCATAATAATCTGGCCACTGTGTGTGTGTGTTTGTTTGTTTTTTTGTGTGTGTGTGTGTGCGCGCACGCGCGCATTATTTCCTTCATGAATATGTGTGCATTTTTTTTAAGCAATAGACTGAACAAAAAAGAAATTCAGCGCCAGTTAAAAAAAATCTGAAATAAATCAAACAGGGTAAAAACGTATTTACAGCACTTCAGATACAAGTCAACATACAGCGCTGGGTGAACATCCGAATCATTTCCTTTAACAAGATCATCATAAGACCTCTAGAGACACTGATTAATGTAAATTTGAGCAAACGTGGCGCTTTTGTCCACAGCGAGCAGTCAATCGCTCATTTCCTGGGTACACTGAACGAGGCGTGTCACTGCTGTGGGCAAGAGCTTTGCGTTTGCCCCAGTTTTCACAATGCGCCCCAAAGTGTCTCTTTGCATCCCAGATAGGATAATAAACCCTTACAGAGCTTCATAAAACAGCAGCCGGCTTCCACATCTATTTCTCCTCACTGCCCTCGAGGATGTTTAAAAATAAACAATGATTCTCCAACTGAAAGACAAGCCGGGAGTCACTGACACCAGGAAATACTCAGACACACAAGATGGAGAAATGACGTCACTCCTGTCACAGCTCCCTGAACCTCGGACGCCCATTATGGAGGGTATGTGATTAACCTCAGGGGATTGTAACCTCTACCACTTACTTGGCTCTACAGTGGCTGGCAAAGAGAGTCCAGACTTGGTTTTGTTATCCCGCTGTGCAGGATATGAATAACATTGCCTAGTATATCAGTCACCCTTTTGTCTTGCCGATAACTAATCAAGACTAGAAACGTGCCATTATTACATAGACTGAGGTCATTCTTCCATGAACAGAGGAATTTACAAAACAGCAGTCAAAAACGCAATGGCCAACGTATTTTTGTGTGCGAGTCGCTGCTTCTTTTAGTGTGCCCCGTGTATTGTATGGCTGCTTCACCCTAAAATTTGTGACCACCTGATTTATTTCATCCTGACTTATAACCATTGCTCCAGTAAGTCCCAACTCCGCCTCCTGGAAAATGCTGACCCATGCCTGAATTTTGGGAGACCTAAACATATGTGCAGTTCACGGCATGTGATCCCGGCCAATTCTTGATGAACTGGCCAAAATTCTCTGTGTGGGTACCGTTGGCATCAGCTGGTTGGAAAATTCCTGGCCGAAGAGAACTGCTAGCTCCGTTCAGGTATTCTCACATCGGCCACGGACAGCAGGGGATTCCTCGATCAACGCTGGTAAGCATTGATGGAAGAATCGGTTCTATTTTTTTCTGTCAGCCCGCAGGTTGAACAAAGAAAATAGAACCATGTATACCCAGCTATAGGAGGAGATTTAAAACTATATTCAGTTTTTTCGGTCTTTTGCCATACATGTCTAATTGGGGAGATGTCCATTCACTTTCTGTCCTGGTGACTTATAAAAGGAAGTGAGAAGATACATTTCCAATGTTTGGAAAACTCCCTGTTCTATCGAAAGCTCCAACTCATCGAGATCTCCAACTACCTCACTTCCGGTGCACAGAAAGACTGGAGATCTCTACAGTTGTGGTGCGCATACGACGATCTGCTGTGTCCACGATGTTCCATTTTGAGGCGTGGGATACCGAGGCCATTGAGGGCAGGACAGCAATAGGCTGCTGCACCTGCCTGTCAAATTACTGTGAGTAGAGAGGTGACGGGCACAGGGGGCGTAGTTTATCGAGCACCGTGTGCGTCAGTGGATGCACACAGCTCGGCTCAGTTGCCAGCCAGGGGCGCACACGCATGGGTGACTCCTCTGCAACCTGCTAGGCAAAGGAGACACCTGTAAACAGGGGGGGAGGGGGCCGCAGAATAGAAGCTGCTAAAATACATTAAATGGTGCAATTTAAAAAAGAAAAAAAAAGCTCATTAAACACTGCTGATTAAAAAAATAAGGGTTTAATGTGACTAACTCTACCCTCACTTTAATTTTCCATAGCTGTTAAGCCACCTGATCACTTCCATGGGCTATCAGATGTGTGCCCCCCCCCCAAATGTCCTGGGTCCCCCATGTCTGCTGTGGCCTGCAAGAGAGAAGGGACACAAGCAAAAATAAATTCGCTATTTTCTCCTCTAAAGCATGAAGTCCATGAAATCATCATCACTTTCAGTCCCCCGACTATCAGCTTCCTTGGAGTGAAAAGGTGACATTAGGGGACCCCTAATGTCTCCTTAAAGGAGGACCCGTCACCACTATAGTGCTATCACATAGGGGCTCGTTATCCTCCTATGTGATAGCAATAAAGAAAAAAGTTTTTAACAAATTAATAGCTAATCATGCAACACTAAAATTGCAACTGCCACCATTTTATTCTACTGGGCCTCTGCTTTTAGGAAATATATAATTCCAGGGGTTTTAAGTAAAGTTTAGACCTGAAATTAGCATTTTAACATGTATGCAAAAATGCAAAAACTGTTTAGACAGAGAAGATGGAACCCCTGCAGACTTTCCTCTTCATGTCTGGTAAAACTATTGTCACCAGGACAGAAAGTGAGGGAAAAAATCTTTCTAACGGAGCCCCTGATATCAATAAAAACCAGGCAGGATTTAATCCTTCCCCAATCGATCTAAAACTAGAAAACAAAGTTGGTTTAATGTACACTTTAAGATGGAAAAAAGGCATGGAAGGAGATTCTTCATCCAACAGATAACAGACAGCTCCAATTATTCTTGGGACAATTGTCCAAGAAAGGGCTTCCTTACCCACACAACGTCAAATACACAAATGAACTCAGTTCCTTCAATCCTATGGATAATCTACGACTGGGCTGGACAAATCCCAGGAGCCAGGTAGCCAATGCTCCTTAAAAATTATAGCTGGCACCTAACTTTTGGGGTTTCCTCTAGTTGTTGATAATGGAGCTGGCTCCTAAAACAAAACCTGCTGGCTCCTGGATTGGACAATCTGGCTTCTAAATTCCAAGTTAATTCGTCCACCCCGGCCTAAGGAAGTCTTACTGCAGGATGAAGAACGTAAACTCCTGCAGAATCATCTCTGCATAACTTTCACCCTTGCACACCAGCCACCTCACAGCATCTCATTCATGACCTGACACAAAGCTGTCTTGTTATCTAACTCGGGCCCTGAGGTGTTAAACTCTATTTTAAGAAATTCGGCATGTCACGAGGATTCAGATCCAGAGGGCTGATGTCAGTCTTCATGACAGGACTTCGAATCGCAGGGATTCTCTCAAATTCCCTGCTTTCTTTCAGCCAGAGCCAGCTGCGGCCGTACCGCTGACATCGGCTCAGTGTGAGGAGTCTTGAAGTCTATGAGTTTGTGTTATAGGAGCTATCGACGCACTTGTGACATGTCAGATGGCGAAGCGTGTCAATTGTTCCTCTACAAAGACATTACTAAATCACCAAGAACCAGGCGTACAGACGTACAAGAGACGAGCAGAGAGGGATCTTCTTCCCAGCAAAACTATTTCTGTTTGGCAGATACTAAACC
>NW_017306335.1:592158-594864 GCF_000935625.1 Nanorana parkeri
TACCCTAACCCAAAAACAAAAATGCAAAATACTGCAACATACCCGTCCCTAGATGTGGTGGCTGCATTATTTTTGCCTTTATTTTCACCTAATGATCCGGTCAGTAGTTGTTACCCTAGGACAAGAGTTGTGACAACACCCGCTCACTGTACTTTATCTATGGAGAAGCAGCGTTGTCATCCTATGGCAGGGATTGTTAGGACTACAGAACACCTCCCCCGTTTCACCATAATATAGGGGAAAGTGTTTTTCTCCATACATACAGTACAGTGAGGGAGCACTGCCCTAATGCTGGGCACACACCTTTGTCTTGCGATGGTTGTAAGGTAATTAAAAAAACGTACGATCTGCCTATCTTGGACAGGCAGATGGTACTTGCGATGGTCGCAAGCCCGCCCCGCTGAGGGGCGGGCATCTAATGACCGCAATGCTAAACAGGCAGTGTGCGCTTGCGCACACCGGCCGTTGCGGCTTTTATCTTGCGAACATGACACACACCCGCCAACAATCGTACGATTCTCGGCAGGTTTTCGAACATATTCATAAGATCAAAGTCGTGGGACCTTACAGTAGTAGAGGTTGCACACCTTCCACACCCCTTGCGATACGATTATCGCACAGTGTGTGGGCACCTTAAGTCAGGAACGGATTTACTGGCAGGGTCACCAGCTGTGCCCGTGGGCTTGTTTTGATGGGCAAATGCAGCACTCTTTCAGTTGCATTCTTCTTGCATTTGACTCGGCTTTAGACGCTTTTGAGATCACTATGTGATTACTATGTCATAGACGACATGGCATTTATATGATCAGAAAACACATTGGTTGATTTCCAATCATTAATAGAGACTGGGGGTCACCAGCGGCAATGCAATCTCACAGATAAGAGAATAAGCACCTTGCCAAAAACTTGCCAGAATTAGAAATAACAATCTGAGAAACGGGCTTTCCTTCTGTCCTTTAGGATCTAACAAAGAGAAAAATATCACTTCTGAGTGCAGTACGACTTCAATACTGGATTTCGGCAAGACAAAACATGTCAGCTGAGAACACTCTTGGCCAAACACAGCCTGGGCCACGTGCAGTGAACCTGTACCCACGGGGCCTGTATCCAGAGTCTGCCCAGAAAATGGTTCTTAGCATGCAAGACTAGGGGGGGGGGGGGAGAGGAGGGGAGAGAAGAGAGAGAGAAGAGAAAAGAGAGAGAAGAGAGAGAGAGAGAGAGAAGAGAAAAGAGAGAGAAGAGAGAGAAGAGAAGAGAGATATTGATTGGCTACAGGGACATTTTTTTTCCTGCCCAGAATGTTAGAAACATCAAGCATGGTCGCTGTTTGGGAGAAATACTAGTCTGTTATAAGGAGGAGCTACAAAAGAGCATTAAAGACATGAAAAGGGAGAGCGACACACCAAGAATATGTAGATCCATCCTCACCTCTCAATATGACCTCCACCTTTGTAAAGCATACATTGCCCCATGATTCAGACCAGACACCTATGAGGTTTTAGGAAAGCAAGGCCTCCCACTTCCAGCTACTGGGACAATTGCTCATCTATACCTCAAAGCTAGAAAAGGAAGAGAAACATACTCTGCATATCACTGTTATAAGTCAATACAAAGAAATAACAATGACACTACACTCAACAAGGAAGGAACGAGGAAGAAAACTGTGGAGTTTGTGTTGGGAGTCTAGGGCCGCACCAAGGGAGACTCTGGGGAGATAAACATTAAGTTGCCATGTAGGCAGCAGTTTTGGTAGACTATGCCAGGGCTCAAAATTTCCACTCGCCCCCTCGCAATTGGCGAGTGAAAATTGCGTGGGGGCGAGTGGAAATCTAGGGGGAGAAACTTCCGCCGCTTCAGCAGCAGCGATCGCTGTGTCAGTCTTCTCTTCTCCTCCACGACCGCTCTATAGCGGCAGCAGCTGATGAGGAGAAGAGAGAACTGATACGGCGATCACCGCTGCTGAAGGAGAAGAATCAGTGCGGTACTGCGGCTGTTCTATCGAAAGCTCACTGCACTGGGCTCCAGTCTTTCTGAGGTAGTTAGAGATCTCCATGAGTTGGAGCTTTTGATAGAACACCGGCTCCTGCATCTTCCTCCACACACCTCAGCTGCCACAGGCTGGGAGGAAGACTGCAGGGCTGCTACTGGCTGGAAGGACAGCGCGGGAGAAGCAGGCCACCTGGGACATGGAGAACACATTGCTGTACCCCCCACCACCAACAGAGGAAGAGGGCACCTAAATCAGCTATGTGAAATGTAAGTCCCTATTCTTTCTGCCTTACACCTCTGACCTCTGCACTGTGCGTTACATTACTGACCTCTGCACTGTGCGTTACATTACTGACCTCTGCACTGTGCGTTACATTACTGACCTCTGCACTGTGCGTTACATTACTGACCTCTGCACTGTGCGTTACATTACTGACCTCTGCACTGTGCGTTACATTACTGACCTCTGCACTGTGCGTTACATTACTGACCTCTGCACTGTGCGTTACATTACTGACCTCTGCACTGTGCGTTACATTACTGACCTCTGCACTGTGCGTTACATTACTGACCTCTGCACTGTGCGTTACATTACTGACCTCTGCACTGTGCGTTACATTACTGACCTCTGCACTGTGCGTTACATTACTGACCTCTGCACTGTGCGTTACATTACTGACCTCTGCACTGTGCGTTACATTACTGACCTCTGCACTG
>NW_017306335.1:594921-612421 GCF_000935625.1 Nanorana parkeri
TCTTTCTGCCTTACACCACTGACCTCTGCACTGTGCGTTACATTACTGACCTCTGCACTGTGCGTTACATTACTGACCTCTGCACTGTGCGTTACATTACTGACCTCTGCACTGTGCGTTACATTACTGACCTCTGCACTGCGCGTCATACCACTGGCCTCTGTACTGTGCATCATACGACTGACCTCTGTACTGTGTGTCATACCGCTGGCATCTGTACTGTGCGTCACACTGCTGACCTCTTCACTCTGCGTTGTTACTGATCTCTGTACTGTGCGTCATACCACTGACCTCTGTACTGTGTGTCATACCGCTGATCTCTGTACTGTGCGTCACACTGCTGACCTCTGCACTCTGCGTTGTTACTGATCTCTGTACTGTGCGGCATACCGCTGGCCTCTGTACATTTCGCCAGCGCGGGACCTGAAGAGAGGCTCAACGAGGCTGCTGGAGGCTTCACCTCTGAACATTGAGGCAACATCGCTGCAACCCCCCACATCACCACCAGAAGAGGAAGAGAGCACAAGAATCAGATAAACTGTGCACTGTAAGTCCCTCTTTTTTCTGCATTACACCGCTGGCCTCTGTACTCTGCATCACACCATACCACTGGCCTCTGTACTCTGCGTCACCCCATACCACTGGCCTCTGTACTCTGCGTCACCCCATACCCCTGGCCTCTGTACTATGCGTCACCCCATACCCCTGGCCTCTGTACTCTGCGTCACACCATACCCCTGGTGTCTGTACTCTGCGTCACACCATACCCCTGGCCTCTGTACTCTGCGTCACACCATACCCCTGGCCTCTGTACTCTGCGTCACACCATACCACTGGCCTCTGTACTCTGCGTCACACCATACCACTGGCCTCTGTACTCTGCGTGAACCCGACTGGTCTCTGTACTCGGCATTACACCACTGGCCTCTGCACTCTGCGTTGTTACTGATCTCTGTACTCTGCGTCACACCACTGACCTGGCGGAGTTAAGGCCGGGGCACGGTAGGCCAACTGGTGGCAAGTAACTCTTAAGGCCTGGCTAGTAGCTTAGGACTTGAAATTTTGAGCCCTGGACTATGCCATCACAGATATGAACCCCGCACACATCAATGTCTCTACAGTCACTCCATAACACACCCATCAGACCACAGCCAACTACTGGTATATATAAAAAGTCTTCAAACAAACCATCTCAAAATGCCATCAGACTGGTCTCTGCAACCTGTCACCATCATTTATATGGTCCAAACAATCTACCATAAAATGCAAAGAGGTTGCAGAAGCATCCCAACTGAAAAAAACAGTAACATAAAAAAATACAGAGATCCTAACACTGATCAAAGGAGCGCTGAAAGTATCCTACAGAAAACATACAAACAAATCTGCATCTCCAACAATCTGCAACAACTGGAAGATGTACAGCAGGAAAACGTTTTTCTAGGAAATAAGGAAGAATATTGGCTCAGGATCCAAGAAAAACAAACTCCACATCCAAAATGGCAACATCTGGGTCAACTATTTCAAGAACCTCTACAAACATCTTCCAAACGAGGAGCTAACTGTGGAACAAAAAACACATCAAAAGACTAAGGGGTCTATTCACAAAAGGCGCTGAAGGATCCAGTCGTAGCTTTGGCTAATCCTTCGGCTCGCTTTCTTCGGCCGTCGGAGCCCTTCGGTTGAATGAAACCGAACGGCTGCTGTGCGGGTTATTCACTATAGCCCGCATAGCAGCCGAGCAGCTCAGCCGAGCCGAAGGCATATGCTTCGGCTCAACTGAGCGGAAGTGACAGCCTTTGGCCAGCCGTACGCCTCGCAAATGACAGCTGGGCCCAGTTGTAATGACAGATCAGCGTCCCCAAATGACCTGGGGATGCTAAACTGTCACTAAACAATGACAATGACAAACAGTGACGCCACTGCCAGCTTCGCCCAGTTGTTATTCATTGGACGGGACCTGCTGGAAGACTCTAACAGGTGCCGGCCAATAGGAAACAGTTGGGCGCAGCTAGCTGTCACTGCTAGCTCTGCCCAATTGTTTTTATTTTAATTTTTTTAATCTTTATTTATTTTGTTAAATTTAATATTTATTTACATTTTTAAAATCTTTTTTTCTTTTTTCAACGATTTCCTATTCTGCTCGGTACCACAGAGGTACGCTCGGCGGCATTCGGCTATTCACTCACTGCCGTTCGGCCCCTATGTGAATAGGGGCGAACTGCAGCCAGTGAGCAGCCGATCCAGATGTTGAACATGTTCTGCACTTCGGCTCAGCCGAACATGCAGAGCTTGTACAGCCCACTTCACTTCGGCTGGGTTATTCATTCGGCTGCCTTCGGCATAAAAGAAATGGAAAAAAAAAAAAAAAAAAAATCATGGATTTTCCAAAATCCACTAAAAATACAATTTACCAAAACAACTGAGAAAATTCAACACCTGTAAAGTATTAAAAAAAAAGCTGGTGGTACTGATGGAATTTTTCCAGAAATTATTAAATAGCTCTCCAGGGGTACCATGGGTACATGTCGCAGTATGTAAAGTGTTCAACTTGGTCCTGAGTGTTGGTTACTACCCACAAATATGGAACTCTTGTTCAGTACACATAACACCCATTCATAGGAGTGGAGACCAGTATGACCCAACCAACAACAGAGGGATACTTTTCGGCAGCACGATGGGAAACAGTATTGTGAACCAAAGAATTCTCACCTTCCTAACACAGCATAATTCCCTTAAGAGAAGCCGAGCTGGGTTCATGCCAAACCATCACACCAAGGATCACATCTACACCCTGCACAATCTCATCAATAACCATGTCCACCACACAAAACAGGAGAATATATTTACTTGTTTTGTGGACTTTCAAGGCAAAGTTTACTTTTAACAGCATGTTTCACGTTACACCCATATTCAGGATATACCATGAAACATGGTCACATCCAAAGCAACCCACCCGTATCCCCTCTACATACCTAAATCTCATTGTTCTTCTGCCTGCAGGCTCCTGTCATATTTTGAATATGGTGGGGCTGAGCTTGGCTGTCTGCACAGCCGGGTCATCCATTCACTGTTCCTTTCACTGGCTACAAGTCTCATCTGCCACCAAGCAAGAGGGACTTGTCATGATCAATAGATTACAAGTAACTGAAAGTTAGTAACTGTGCGGATAGAGACTGGAGGAAGAGTCTATAGAAGCATTGCAGCTGCGATCCACATTTTCTTTTATGAATCTGTGTATTCATTATTTTTTTGTGAAAGTTGAACTTTGCCCTTAAGAAGGCTTTTGATTCAGTGTTGCACCCAGGACTGTTCCTCAAACTACTAGAGAGGAATAGGAGCGGAAATACATCATGTCAGCAAGAGCTCATACACTGAGACCAGCTGCAGTGTAAAGGTGTATGGGAAAAAACAGAAGCCTGGGAAGTTAAACAGGGCAGCAGCCTAAGGGCCGATGCACCCTTAGGCGACACCTCACCGCGCGGCAATTGTGCACGATTCCGCACGGATTGCCGCGCGGTCAGGAGTCGCCAAGGTGTGAACCGATCGCGCTTTGGGTGCCATTATTTTCTAATGGCATCCCAGTCACTAAAAACAGCTGCGCGTCGTGTATCGGAAAAGGAAATTTACATGTACCTTTTTTCTGCGATTGACGCGCGGTTGTCACCCTATTGAAATCAAAGGGGCCGCGCGGCAATCGCTTCCTGCATTGTGCAGGACAGCGCAATCCCGGATCGCGGAGGTCTGCACCGGGCCTAAAGCAAGCTGGCCATACACTGCTTAGATTTTCAAAAGAGCTTTCGTATCTTTTGTTAGACTTTCTATTAGTTGATGGGATCAGATCGACGAGAGTTTTCGACTGCAGTAACAAAAAAACTTGGAGCAGGATGGAAATTTTTACTCGAACAAATTAAATTCTAACAGTGAATGTGGTTTTCGCTCAGGAAACTCCATTCCTTACAAAAGCAAATGTTAAAACAAAAAGGAAATTTCTATCGACAATGGTTAAGTGTCTGATGGCAGTATTGGGTGTTAAAAAAAAAAAAGATCTTTCATACAAACATTTGTTTGGAATTCTACTAGTATATGGCCAGCTTAAGTCAACTCTCTTCAACATATACATTGATGAACTGGCAGCAGCTTTAGAATCCTGCTCAGCACCAAAACTAACACTGCATTACACTGAGGTCAAGTTCCTGGTCTATGTAGATGATATCCTATTGCTGTCACCAACAGAGAAGTATACAAGACACGCTGAAAGTGCTGAAGAAACTCAGTGCAACATAGGCACTACACATCAACCCAAAGAAGAAGAAAAATCAGGTGTTTCAAATGAAGAACACATTACAGAGTTTCTCTCTTTACATTTAACGACGTCTATGCCATCAGGAGACAACTCTACAAACTAAAACCACCTGTAAAGTCTGGTTTAAAATCTTTGATAGTATCATCACCATAATCCTCCTTTATGGCAGTGAAGTATGGGGCCCCATCACCTATCCAGACCAACCCAAAAGGGACACCAGCCCAACAGAAATACTCCATCTGGAATTCTGCAAGCACCTTCTCCAAGTCAAGACAATGGAGAACCTTCTGTGCCATCAGGAGACAGCTGAACCACCTAAAACCACCCAGCTTGAAATATTTGATTGCAATCAGCCCAATACTCCTAAATACTAGTGAAGTATGGGGGCTGTGTCACCTACCCAGACCAACCCAAATGGAACTCTACCCTAACAGAAATAATATTTAATCGGGAATTCTGCAAACACCTACTCCAAGTCCTTCAGAGTACCCCAACCAAGGCTGAGCTGGACAGGTTCCCTTTACTGCCCCAGTACAGAAAAAGGCCACCATCATAATGGGACCACCTAGAAAACAGCAGCCCAACTCATAACACCATAAAGCCTTACCAACCAACAAGAACCAGTCCAAACCATGCATTTTTCAACAACTCATTAGGGCATTGCCCATGCAAAACTCTGGACAATGCAACATGACAAAAAAAAAATGTAAAAAAAAAAAAATGGACATAATTCCAGTCATAGAATGGAAAATGGGTTTACAAGCTACCAGAATCTATGTATCAGTCACTACAGAGAGACTACAAAACTGGTCCCATACCTGGAGATGCTACAAAGCCCGAAAGGCAGACAGATCCTGAACCTGTACAGACTGAGCACCCACAGCCTGTAAACGGAATCAGGACAGCACAGGTAGACCCATAAGCTCATGGAAAGTATACTGTACCAGTGGTGTGAGCAGGGGGTCCTGGACTAAAAAAAGCTGCCCACTATGTTACCGCATGTCACAGGCTGAAAGCAGCATAAGAAATTGTGGACTATTCCCTTATAATATCCTTTACACCTAACATACCAGGAGTTATGCTCCCTGATCAACCCAAAACAACAACTCCTCAATTGTTCTGGCAATGCTAAAAAGTATTTGGTCTTGCCACTACAATTCATTTAAACTTGAGAGAGGAAAGAGAAGGAACTTAAAAGATTACTGGCAGAAATCGCGCCCAATTTTCCTCCGGGACGACTCAGCACGCGGACGGTTTAAAATGCAATCACACAGGAGCAGACCCTCACTGGGAGAGGCAGAAATAGAAAAAATTCAATCCCATCAAAGAGAAACGCAAATGAAATGTCTATCCGGAAGACTTGATATCAGATTAATACAGATTAATAGAATCTTGGCTTATAAAAAAAGAACAATTACATTGTTCAAAATAAATATTTTCAGTAATGTTTTCTGACGGGTGCTACAAATACAGGCCAAGGGCCCAATTTTATTGTCTTTATGCACGGGGACTTAAAGCGTAACTCTGCCTCGGTGTCAAATGTAATAGCGCAATGGCGTTTATAACATATATTGCAACCCTTTGTTGGTAAGGGCTCCTGAAAGAATTAACTGCACCCAGTCAGCATAGTGATCTGGGAAAACCATAGACGCCCAATTATATTATGTTTGCCAAGCCACAGACAGCCTGGTAATAAAAGTGCCAGGAACCTCATGGAGGTAGCTACAAAGTTGGTACAATAGCTATGTAAGGAGGAACTTCACCCTCCCCTTCACCTTTGCAGTTGTTTTTATGCTGAAAAATATACTTACAAGCTCAGAAGATCCAGCAATGTTCTCTGCTCTCGCCCCACTCTCCCTACTCCTGTTCCCTTCCCATGCCGCCATCTTCCTCTCTGACATCATCACCAGCTGGCTCTTCCTGGTTCTTCATGTTGC
Source organism: Nanorana parkeri (assembly GCF_000935625.1). Lineage (NCBI taxonomy): Eukaryota > Metazoa > Chordata > Amphibia > Anura > Dicroglossidae > Nanorana > Nanorana parkeri. The sequence continues at coordinate 601,162 of NW_017306335.1, forward strand.
CGTGTCAGGTGTATCTGCCTACACTGTTGGGAATCCTGCAATCTCCTGGGATATGTGATGTCGGTATACCAGGAGGCTGCAGGGGGAGGTGGACACATCCATCCAACCTAGGCGAGAATGAAGGAAGAGGGCAAGTCAACCACGAGCTAAGGAAAAAAAAAAACAAGGAAGGTTTTCATATATTCTGCTGTGGAGGGGGAAGAATTACTTTAAAACTGGAATACAACTTTTACATGAAGGTGCGTTGCAGTGCCATTCATTTCATTTCTACTGCTCCACTGCAGTGATGGTATGTCCCTCGGCATCCTCACATCCCATACACAGTGTATAGAATGTGAGGACTCAGGGACCTTAGACCGATCTAAAAGCAAGCCGCCTCCGAGGATCAGGTGATTATACCCATGTTCATTTCAGTCCTAGGCTAAAAACAGCAAGTTGGTGCAGGCGAAGACTCACTGCAAAGGTTAATTAAAAAACGCACCTCGAGTTGTTCTTTAATTATCTCCTTCGCCTAAAAGGTGCCCATACACCTTACGATTATCGGACGAAACGTTTTGTCCGATGATCGAATAGTCGTACGATTTTCGTGCGGCAGCCCCATCCTGCCCCGATGATCGCAAGATTAATTTAGCCGTAATTAACGAAAAGCACCTGGACGAAATGCGGTAATTGATTTGTCGTATTTTCATTCGCGCATGCTCAGTGTAGATCGTACGACTTTTGACGGACGGAAACGCCAGCAACCTTATGACAATTGTACGATCAAGCAAAGTTTTCAAACATGCTTGACCGTCAAAAGTCGTACGATTGTACAGTAATGTCTGTCGGACACTGCAATGCACACATTCGATTATCGGACGAAAAGTCGATCGCATACGAAAATCGTCCGATAATCGTAAGGTGTATGGGCACCTTAAGGCTGATTTCAACTTTCAGCTGGCTTATGCCAACTCAGCATGAAGACCAGCTTTGGGAAGGTGACACCAGCATTGATGAAAGATGCTTCCGAAAAGCAATTAGGCTTTGAAATAAATGGTCTGGATAGATTTGTAAGTGCACAAAACATAAATGCCGACCAATATTGGTAAGAAATGAATGTAAATGTAAAGGAGTGTTGATCCGGGGTGTTTTCCGAGAGCTGTAGGATCAAAAAGGAATTTCATCCTGTTGGAAGCAAATAGGACCATGCTCTCTAAGGTGCCCATACACTGCTCGATTCTCGTACGAGAATCGCGGGAAATCCCGCGATCATACGAGAATCGAGCAGTGTGAACGGAGACGTGCGACCGTTTCTTCTGTACGGTCGCACGTCTTCCGTCGAACCAGCATGTTCGAAAACCAGCCGGGAATCGTACGATTCTCGGCTGGTTAGAACGGTGCTCGGAAGACAAATGCCGAACGGGCCGGTGTGCGCACGCGCACACTGCCCGTTCAGCATTGGGGTCATCGGAAGCCCGCCCCTCAGGGGGGCGGGCTTGCGATGATCGAGAGTGCGATCTGCCTGTCCAAGATAGGCAGATCGTATGTTTTTTTAATCCCTTTACAACCATCGCAAGACTAAGGTCTTGCGATGGTTGTACAGTGTATGGCCACCTTAAGGCTAGGTTCACACCTGCACTACACCGCACGACACCTGTGACCTGTCCTGTACAATGCAGACAGCGATTGCTGCGCGGCCCCATTGAGGGGTGACATCCGCGCGGCAGTCGCAGAAAAAAGGTACATGTATCTTTTTTGCGATACATGACGCGCGGCTGTGTTCGGAAGCACGGGTGGAATCACGGCAGGAAATTGCGCAATCCACCCGGCACAACTAGGGTGCCTCCAGAAAATAATGGCACCTACATCGTGATCGGTTCAAACCTTGGCGACTCCTGACCGTGCGGCAATCCGCGTGGAATCGTGCACGATTGCCGCACGGTGAGGTGTCGCCTAGGTGTGCACCTAGCCTAAGTGTTCTTCTAGATCAACAAAGTTTTGGCTGTTAAGGTTGAGGGCCCATTCACACCACATCAACACCAGATTGTTTCCAGACCCAAAATGCATCTTAATGTATCCCTATGCTATTTCTGGCCTCTGTTCACATCAGCGCAGTCCGTTCCAGACCAGACCAGACCAGAAAAATACTGCACGCCTCATTTTGTCTGGTCTGGAATGCACTGGAACTGCGGGTAGGTTCACACCATTTTCCACACCTGATCTGGTCCGGAAAATGATGTGAACCTGCCCTAAGGGCTTGTTCACACCAAATCCGGACCAGCTCTGCATGAGTTTTTGCATATGCAGTGCTTTTTGATGCGTTTTTGACGTGTTCCGGTCTGGTTTTGTTTGTTTTTTAGCCTAAAATGGGCTTCCAGGTTTAGTCCAGTGTGTTCCAGGGTGTTTGCATGCGTTTTTGTGTGTGTTCCAGAGCAGAAAAAATAAGCCATGCTGCAGTTTTCCCACATGCTCTGGAACTGAATGCTGTGGTGTGAACTAGAGCCCAAAATACCATTGGAATACATTGGATGCAGTTTTGATGCGTTCTGTAACTGCTCTGCATCTGCTCCGCACTTGGTGTGAACAAACCCTAAACAATATACAAATGTTTCTTTTTCTAACCGACCAATGTGAAGCCACTTTACGTAGGCACCCATTTCATAAAAAGAGATTTTGTCATTGAAAAGAAACCTCAGTGTTTTACTAAAAGTTATCCTCTACGGTCAGCCGCCACATTGCCATCGTGTATCTCGCAGAGACGCGAGGGTAGCAGAAGTGTCTGGTATCGCCCTCCATGCCCTGTAGGCACAGCCGCTTAGACAAACAGCCCGTAGCCGACGGCTAGGATTACACGGAACACAAAAGGCATGTTGCCACTGCAAACAACAGCTCTCCGCTGCCACCGCTTATGTGAAATTGGGAATATGGCTCGCTGGCTCGCAGCTCGAGCGGAACAAAACTCGCAGAATGGAAAGCGCTTATTTTTTTAAACCGTGTTTATCCAGGGGGAGGGGGGGGGGCGCTATAAGGCACCTCTGGTCACCGGAACTCTTTGCAGTGCGGGATAACGATTTCATGTTTCAGTGATGGCTGGACATGAATGTGGCAGGTCAGATCTTCAGGATATTAAAGTGTATCTAAACCCAAGAACAAAAATGTTACATATTGCAGCTCACTGGTCCTTAGATGTGGCAACTGCATTGGTTTTCTTTTTCCTTTATTTTAACCTGATGATCCTGCCAGGAAGACACTTCCTGTCATAGGGTGTGCCCATAGCACCGGCTACAAACACCTACCCCTCTACGGTACTAACACACGGGCAGGGTTCTATAGTCCTGAGAATAATGTCACTGATAAGAATGCAGCATAGGAAGTTCAAAGCTCACTAGATTTCTGGCAGGATCAGCAGGTTGGTTTTTTTTTTAATGTTCAATGGGCTGTGTCAGTAAGCTTGCTTTAGGCATCCGCTTGAGACGCTACGGAGATCATTCAGAACTCATTGACAGTTGAGCTTCCTCTGACCTGCATTCATGTTCTCATAGACTTGTATGGAGAGAGAGAAGCAGCTCTGATGGGAATAAAAGCTTGTCCTTACAGTGGGGAAAGTTTAGAAATGCTTGCCAGATATTACTGCTCTTGGGTCCCCCAAAAGGGAGATTTTCCCTCATTTCCTGTCCAGGTGACAGGTATCAGAACAGGAAAAAAGGGAATTCTCCAGTATGGGAAAATAAAGCATTTAAAAGGTGAACTCCAAACCTTCCCTTCAGTCTTGCACAGTTGTACCGTGTCTTCTCCTTACTCTGATTTCACTGCACACTGTGAGCTTCTCATAATGTGCACTAAAAGCTGCAGCCAGGCAGATAGCCCCCACCTCATTTCCTGGCTGGAGGAAGTCCAACATCATCTAGCTCTTAGCTACCCAACCTTACTGTCCCCGGCCCGCCACTTTCATTCACTGACTCTTTCAATTCTGGAGGCTCAGAATTACATGTGGGTGTTACCAAGAGTATTCTGCATGTACAGTTGGGCAGAAAAGTATTTAGTCAGCCACCAATTGTGCAAGTTCTCCAACCTAAAAAGATGAGAGGCCTGTAATTGGCATCATAGGTAGACCTCAACTATGAGAGACAAAATGAGAAAACAAATCCAGACAAATCACATTGGCTGATTTGGAACAAATTTATTTGCAAATTATGGTGGAAAATAAGTATTTGGTCAATATCAAAAGGTCATCCCAATACTTTGTTATATATCCTTTGTTGGCAATGACAGAGGTCAAACGTGTCCTGTAAGTCTTCACAAGGTTGGCACACACTGTTGCTGGTATCTTGGCCCATTCCTCCATGCAGATCTCCTCTAGAGCAGTGATGTTTTGGGGCTGTCGCAGCGCAACACGGACTTTCAACTCCCTCCAAAGGTTTTCTATGGAGTTGAGATCTGGAGACTGGCTAGGCCACTCCAGGACCTTGAAATGCTTCTTACGAAGCCACTCCTTCGTTGCCCGGGCGGTATGTTTGGGATCATTGTCATGTTGAAAGACCCAGCCACGTTTCATCTTCAATGCCCTTGCTGATGGAAGGAGGTTTGCACTCAAAATCTCACGATACATGGCCCCATTCATTCTGTCCTGTACACGGATCAGTCGTCCTGGTCCCTTTGCAGAGAAACAGCCCCAAAGCATGATGTTGCCACCCCCATGCTTCACAGTAGGTATGGTGTTCTTTGGATGCAACTTAGCATTCTCTCTCCTCCAAACACGACGAGTTGCGTTTCTACCAAATAGTTCTATTTTGGTTTCATCTGACCATATGACATTCTCCCAATCCTCTTCTGGATCATCCAAATGCTCTCTAGCAAACTTCAGACGGGCCCGGACATTTCCTGGCTTAAGCAGGGGGACACGTCTGGCACTGCAGGATCTGAGTCCTTGGCGGCGTAGTGTGTTACTGATGGTAGCCTTTGTTACGTTGGTCCCAGCTCTCTGCAGGTCTTTCACTAGGTCCCCCCGTGTGGTCCTGGGATTTTTGCTCACCGTTCTTGTGATCATTTTGACCCCACAGGGTGAGATCTTGCGTGGAGCCCCAGATTGAGGGAGATTATCAGTGGGCTTGTATGTCTTCCATTTTCTAATTATTGCTCCCACAGTTGATTTGTTCACACCAAGCTGCTTGCCTATTGCAGATTCAGTCTTCCCAGCCTGGTGCAGGTCTACAATTTTGTTTCTGGTGTCCTTCAACAGCTCTTTGGTCTTCACCATAGTGGAGTTTGGAGTGTGACTGTTTGAGGTTGTGGACAGGTGTCTTTTATACTGATAACAAGTTCAAACAGGTGCCATTGATACAGGTAATGAGTGCAGGACAGAGGAGCCTCTTAAAGAAGAAGGTACAGGTCTGTGAGAGCCAGAACTCTTGCTTGTTTGTAGGTGACCAAATACTTATTTTCCACCATAATTTGCAAATAAATTTGTTCCAAATCAGCCAATGTGATTTGTCTGGATTTGTTTTCTCATTTTGTCTCTCATAGTTGAGGTCTACCTATGATGCCAATTACAGGCCTCTCTCATCTTTTTAGGTGGGTGAACTTTTACAATTGGTGGCTGACTAAATACTTTTTTGCCCCACTGTAAATACAGCCTACCTAGGAACACCAACTCCTACCGATTGATATATACCCATCAAGACTTTTTAATATTTGCATAACTCCTCCCAAGAGCTGGCCCACTGCTTACATCAGGGCCGAGGGCCCTTGGGAGGAGTACTGAGGCAGAGTGCTGTGATGTTTTCAGGATGCTATGTACTAGGTATGCACCGATACTGATATGGGCATTTTCATGAGTACTCGTGAAAATGCCCAATACTAAAAGTCGATACCTGCGCTTTAAATTTTTAAATACATTTGACTGCCATAAGGTCCAGCACTTGCTGGGGACCTTACGTCGGCGGGGGCCGTTTATAGTGCCAGCCACACATTTCCTCCTTCCCACCACTCGCCAGGCACAGCCCTGGTGACACCCCGCGCACAGCCCTGGTGACACGCCGGACACAGCCCTGGTGACACGCCGGACACAGCCCTGGTGACACGCCGGGCACAGCCCTGGTGACACGCCGGACACAGCCCTGGTGACACGCCGGACACAGCCCTGGTGACACGCCGGACACAGCCCTGGTGACACGCCGGACACAGCCCTCCGAGAACACGCCGGACACAGCCCTCCGAGAACACGCCGGACACAGCCCTCCGAGAACACGCCCACAGCCCTGGAAAGCAACACAGAGTATCCAGCTTCATATTATTCTGTAATCCTGGGATTTGTAGTCTTCTCTTGCTGGTAGTATTCTGCATTGTTGTATAATGTATTGCTGTCCCTCTACAGCTTGGAGTCAGTGGCAGAACTACCAGGGTCGCAGCGGTGGCATCTGCAACCGGGCCCTGGTGCTCCACCACTGTGCTAAATTCATTAGTCTGTATTGTTTTGGAAAAACTGTCACATGGCACTAAAAAAACGTATCTGTAATTAGTATCGGCGAGTACTTGAGGAAAAGCATCAGTACTCCCACTCAGTCTGGAAAAAATGGTATTGGTGAATTCATACTATGTATAACATCTTGCTGGCCCTCCCACCAGACCTGATTTGCACTGCATAGAGAAGCACAGCGACCCAGTGAATATGTCACTGGGTCTAATCAAAAGGTTTTATTTAAAATTTAATTACCATGTTAATGAGGGAAAAAGGAGGAAATAGAAAAGAAAACCCGATAGAGATTAAAAACCCAACAGAGTCTCATTCACAATGGCAGTGACATACATTTCCAAATGTATATAAATTAATTTCAATAAATGGCATATTTGACACGGTTCCTTTTACCAACATAAAGTGTGACTAGAGCCTCTCGGTCCATATGCACTGGTCGGCTTCACTGCAGTGAGATAGCGAACACATTAGGTGTTTTGTAGTAAGGCAGGACATTCATTGCACAGTTGACCAGATTAGGAGGGGGATTTGGTGATGTCATCACTGTGCTGCTCACTGTTTCCCTTGCTGGAGGCTCTGGCAAGAAGAAGCAAAGCCCTGCCTCTACCAAGATGGCCGTCTCCACACTGAGACACAGCGCAGAACAAGGCATGGTAAATCAGTAAGATTAACATCAACAGAATGTCAGAATATAATAAAAACAGTGGGGGATCCCTCGGTCCATGCTCGCAAGCACTGAAGGAGGAATCTGTTATATTTTCTTAGTTCAGCCCGCAGGCTGAACTAATAGAATATATGTATATCCGGCTATAGCAACTAAAATTCCACACACTCAGTGTCACTGCCCCACTTTCTGGCTACTACCAAAGCGCCACATGTGACTGGTGATGCCACCCAAGCCCGCTCCCTCCTTTAATCTCACCTAGTATCTTCTTTACAGATGCATCCTGGGAAGGCTACATCACCAGTGCTGCCTTCCTTGAATATTCCATCTGTTACCTGTAAAATCTCGAGAGATCTCGTGGGAAAGCCATTTTCCCCCCCTGAGATGCCGTGAGAATGGGGAGGGAAACAAAAATAAGGTATGTAAACATTAAAAGGCCTACAGTTATTTCTAAGTATGTGTTTGTAGATTGTCATTACTAAACATTTCTAAAAGGTTTTTTGTTATTTTTAAAATAAGGGTGAAGTTCCTCTTTAAAGATTTCATCTTTCAGCTGGTGCGCTGCATTGCATTGCGCTACAGCTAACACATTAACGTGCGATATAGTGAGGCAAGTCATAATTGCAAACTGGAACTTCTTACCTGCTTCTGCTCAGATACGGATACAGGTCTTATCAATGTCCTTTCACAAGCTGACATCCAATCAAGGGGTCCTGCCTTTACCATAATCACGTGATCATCTCAGTATTGCAAACCCGCAAACCTCGCATCATGCAACCTAGTGCACAGGCTAGGGAAGGGGTAGCCAAACTACAAATTCCTTGTGCCTGTCAGAGTCTTATAATACCTTATGGCAGCATTGGACAAATCCCAGGATCCAGGTAGCCAATGCCACTTGACGGCTGGTGCAGACCTGGGCAATCCGGGACGTGCGGCCCAGGACCGCGCACACAGCGATTGCTGCGTGGCCCCAGTTACATCCACGTGGCAATCGCATTACACAACGCGCGGCTGTTTTAGCCGTGATTGTGCTCAATTGCACCGGCAGAATTGCGATAGAAAACTGCATGATCCGCGCCCCGCACAACTGGGATGCCATTACAAAATAATGGCACCGCCAGGGCGATCGGTGGTGGTGGGCCACTCCTTGACCGCACGGCAATCCGCGTGGTATTGTGCACCATTGCCACGCAGTCACCGATTGCGCAGGTGTGAACCTGGCCTCAAACTCACAGCTGGCGCCTAACTTTAGAGGTTTTCTCTAATTGTTTTCAATAGAGCTGGCTGCTAGATTGGAACAGACTAGCATCTGAATTCCATATAAATTTTCCCACCCCTACCTTATGGGATTTGTAGTTCCACAACACCTGGAGGGCCGAAGTTTGGATACCCCTGGATTCAAGATAAAACTCCTTATTGCACTGGATGCCTCAAACCTGACTTCAAATGTCTGACAAAGGCAGCAAGCCAATAACCTAAGCAGGGACACAGGAATTTGGGGATGTCCTGCAAATGTGTTGTCGTGGTTACAAAAGAAATCTGAATTCTTCGCCTGACTACATAGTGGACCGGGAGGGTCAGTATATCACTGCTGCATTCATATAGGACCGGGGTGGACAAACTGATTTGGGAGCCAGCAGGAATTTATTTTAGGAGCCAGCTCCATTGATAACAACTAGGGCTGCAACAACTAATCGACATAATCGATTATTGAAAAAGTTGTCAACTTTTTCAATAATCGATTAATCGGCTTTTGATAAGGTGCCCCTGTCCACAGCTCCACACACGTTGCGCGCCCCACCTCACGCTCGCCGCTGCCAGACCCGCCCGCATCCACGCTACACACGCCGCACCTCCTCCCCGCCTCACGCTCACCGCCCGCCCACATCCACGATCGGCACAGGGACGCGGGGAGAAGTAGTAAGGAGGAGAAGGTGTGGGGGGGGGGATGACAGCGGCAGATAGACAGGCCCGATCTCAGAAGCAAGTTGCTGGAAGACTGCTCAGGTACGACTGCACTTTCCCACACATGGTGCTCTATAATGTATTGCTGGGATTTTTATTCCTCTGTAGCTGATGGTACATTGTGCTGTACTGTATATTATACAGAGCAATGTACCATCAGCTATAGAGGAATACATTATACACTGTATGTATAATGTATTGCAGGGATTTGTTGTATTCCTATATAGCTGATGGTATTCTGCATTGCGCTGTATAGAGGACTACAAATCCCAGCAATAATACGTTATACAGCACAATACCACCAGCTATAGAGGAGTACAACAAATCCCAGCAATAATACATTATACAGCACAATGCCGAACACCACCAGCTATAGAGGACTACAAAACCCAGCAATAGTACATTATACAGCGCAATGCAGAATACCGCCATCTATAATGCATTATTGCTGGGTTTTGTAGTCCTCTATAGCCGGTGCCATTCTGCATTCATTCAATTTTACACTTTTAATTTCAATATATTGCACACCACACTTTTTTTTTTTCTTTTTTACTTCCACCGCTCCAAGTTTGCTCCTGTGATGGACTACAATTGCAATACAAACTAGCAGTCCCATCAATGGAGCCGTTTTTTTTAAACTTTTATTTTAATTTTCTATCCGATTAACCGATTAATCAAACTTAATAAAATCGGCTAACTAATCGATTTTGAAAATAATCGTTAGCTGCAGCTCTAATAACAACCAGAGAAAATCTGAAACGGTGGGCGCCAGCTGTCGTTTTTAGGGAGCATTGGCGACCTGGCTCCTGGGATTTGTCCAGCCACGCTATAAGATATATTCATTTGAGTTTTTCTTTCAAAAGTCACATTGAAGAGCAAACACACCTAAAAAGCAGCCAGTTTCACCTGCCATTGAACCGGTGGATGGAGGCAGTGACATGAGGGACGGAAACCCGGGACCCTAATCGTATGCATCTGTTCTGCGTTCCTCCAATGACGAGTAGACACTCCAGTGAAATCTCGGCTCTGGCAGGAACCGGAGCAGAGGCCTGCAGCCAGTCATTGAGAAGGTTTTTCTCTCTCTCTCTCGCCGAGCCTTTATATCAGGAGAGACAGGATGATGTCACCGTGTAATTTTTCTGCTCTGTCACAGCCCGGGGAGAGATCCGAGACCACCAGAAAAATACTTGCAGCTCTGCGGCTTTAGAAAAGAGGGCAGCACGGCAAGGGTTAAAACAGCACCAGATGATGACATTAATTAAAAGGTCAGAATTCTGATAAATGCGTTAATCTGGAATCCAGGGGAAAAGAAAGAAAAACGTTAAGGTGGGGCGGCAATATATAATGCAGCTGGCGAAATATGGCATTTCACGTCCGCCACTTACCACCACATTTGTAAAAGTGTAGAAGGGCAAACAGGCAAAAAAGAATACTGTCAGGGGAAAAAAAATTGAAACAGCAAGGCATAAAAAGATAGAAATAAATACAATCACGCCACCTTCAAAAACATTCCTTTCCCCCATTGTCTCCAATGATTACAAGGTAATTACATAAAACAGCAAGACAAACTAAAGCATAAAAAAAAAACATAAATGCACCACAGCGAAAAAGTGGGTGTTCCACATTCCCTACAGTGGATGCAAAGAGATTATATCCGGTCATAAATACTATAAAATAAAAGGTAACATTCTGAAGATGAAAATGGGTGAAAAATCCTTTCCATCCATTGATTAAAAAAAAAACAATTAATGGAAAAAAAGGGTTTTGCCAGAACACTAAAATACTCGGAGAGAATAAACCAGGACTGGACAGGAGCCAGGTCGCCAATGCTCCTTAGAAATTAGATCTGGCACCTAACGTTTGAGGCTTTCTCTGGTTGTCGTCAATGGAGCTGACTCCTAAAAACACATCATGTTGGCTCCTGGAATAGATAGACTGGCTCCTGAATTCCATAATAATTTGTCCACCTCTGGAATAAAACACTTTGGCTTTTCATTAACAAGTGTAAGGAGGGCAATCGAAAAAAAAAAAAATGGCAAGATGGAACAATTTTTTGGTTCATAAAACAGACCCCTTCAGTCACTAAAGAACTACAAAGCCCAGCATGACTTGCCAGTGTGATGGGATCTGGAGTTGCCAGATGTGCCTAATGGTGTTGACAGACATGGCAAATCGCCCAA
>NW_017306335.1:617421-627719 GCF_000935625.1 Nanorana parkeri
AAAACCAAGCAAGACCAAAATCAATTATAACTCATGGCAGATACAGACAACGAATCACAGTCATGACGGCATTCGTGTTCTGTCACCGCTGGGCAGTGCTCAGTGGCACGTACATCATGACTGATCAGTGCCCAGTATCATGTATATCACCGCGGAGGACTGACAATTGTATGACAGCCAAGAAGGGCCAAAAATAATAAAGAGCCAACAGGATCATGTAAATCACAAGCTGGCATATCCAGCATGCCGCATATCACAAGGCACCCATGCCACTATGACTGTACAATATATCCCTGTAAGGTATCTCAGTAACAGTATATAGTAGCCTATACAATGCATCACTGGACTGTACTCAGAGGGGCAGAGAACACCAGAGATTGGCACTATTCAATATAATGTATTTCACTAGCTGGTATTACAACAGTGCACCAGCAAGTTGGCAATGCCCAATGTAGTATATACGACAGGCTGGCAGTATCCTGTACAGTAAACTACAGGCTGGGAGTGCCCTTTATAATATATATGACAGGCTGCCTGTGGTCATATAGTATATATGAGTGGCTGGCAGTGCCCATATAGTATATATGAGAGGCTGGTAGTGCCCAGTATAGTATATATGACAGGCTGGCAGTGCACTGTATAGTATATATGACAGGCTGGCATTGCCTTGTACAGTATATATGCCAGGCTGGCAGTGCCCTATATAGTAGATATGGCAGGCTGGCAGTACCCAGAATAGTATATTTGAGCGCCTGTCAATACCCTGTACAGTAATACCTTGGTTTACGAGCATAATTCGTTCCGGAAGCATGCTTGTAATCCAAAGCGCTTGTATATCAAAGCAAATTTCCCCATAGGAAATAATGGAAATTCAGATGATTCGTTCCACATCCCAAAAATAGTCATATAAAATGATTACAATACTGTACTGTAATATAATAACGTATAAAATGTAAAGAAAAGTAAACCAATTACAGGTACCTTTTGTGGCCTGTGTGAGGGGGACAAGAGAGAGGAGGATTATTGTGTAGGACGACTTTCACTATCACTAACGGAATCACTGCTATCTCTTGACTCAATGCAATCTTTTTCATTTTGTGAAACCTTAACAAGGAATCTATCCAATGTGACGTTGCATTGTCGTCAAACAGACTCATCGCTCGCACTGCTACAGCCTTGTTCGGGTGGTGCTTTTCTACCAAATGTTGCTCTTTTTGCAAGACATTTGCTTGTATATCAAAGCAAAATTTTTCAGAAATGTTTGCTTGTCTTGCAAAACGCTCTCAAACCAAGTTACTTGTAAACCAAGGTATTACTGTATAGTGTATATGACAGGCTGGCAGTGCCCTGTATAGTATACGACAAGCTGGCAGTGCCCAGGATAGTATATAAGAGAACCTGGCAGTGCCCTGCACCATATATATATTGACAGGTTGGCAGTGCCCAGGATAGTATATATAGAAGCCTAGCAGTGTCCTGTACAGTATAAACAGGCTGACAATGCCATGTAAATAGATATGACAGGTTGGCAGTGGCCAGTACAGTATATAACAGGCTGGCAGTGCCCGGTATAGTAGATATGACAGGCTGGCAGTGCCCAGAATAGTAGATGACATGCTGGCAGTGCCCAGTATAGTAGATATGACAGGCTGGCAGTGCCCAGTATAGTAGACATGACAGGCTGGCAGTGCCCAGTATAGTAAGACTGTGAAATGCTGGCAATGCCCAGTATAGTAGATATGACAGGCTGGCATTGCCCAGTATAGTAGATATGACAGGCTGGCAGTGCCCAGTATAGTAGACATGAGAGGCTGGAAGTGCCCAGTATAGTAAGGCTGTGAAAGGCTGGCAATGCCCAGTATAGTAGATATGACATACTGGCAGTGTCCAGTATAGTAGATATGGCAGGCTGGCAGTGCCCTGTGTAGTAGACATGACAGGCTGGCAGTGCCCAGTATAGTAGGGCTGTGAAAGGCTGGCAATGCCGAGTTTAGTATACAGATCATGCTGGATGTGCCCATTTTATAATATAATGACATTCTGGCTGTAACCAGTATAGTACATATGTCATAGGCTGGCAGTGCCCAGAATGATGCCCTTCCATCAGTAGACTACCCCCTCCCCCCCGGGCGCTGTACTGGTATCAGGCTGGGTGTCTACTGATATGATGGGTGACATGATGTAATCACACCCGGCTCCCCCCTCACCGGGCACTCCATGCCTTCCCCGTCTCACCTGCTCAGCTGTCCCCGCTCCCCTCACTCCGGTCCAGGGCGGAGAGCGGATCGGGCTGTGACGTGCGCTTTCCCCAGCCGAGCTGAATGTCCCAGCTGGGACGCCGTACACCCCCTGTCCCCGCCCTGTCCACTATCAGCCTCCGCCCATCCGGCTCCACTCCGCCTACCCGCTCCGTGACTGGCATCCCAACGCCCGCAAGTGAGCCTTACGTCATCCTTCGGGGCGGAGAATAGACCAACAGGCTCTGCGGCACTTCCGGCTCGTTCCGCTAGCGGCCGCCATGTTGGGAAGGTCAAGAAGGCTGGAGGGATGTCAGTGTGTCCTCTGGCCAGCCCGTTGCTGAGTGTGCAAAAATAGGAACGAGAAGCCCCCCGATGTGTATAACGCTCCCTGCAATGAGTAATATAATAAAGAGGATCTGTCTCTGACATGGACAGACATTTTGTAGTCTGAGTTCATTGTGGCCTTTTTCAGTGTTTTGTTTTTTTAGATGTTGGTAATTGTAAGAATAAATAAATTGCTGTGCTGCACTAAAATAGTTTAGTCTCAACCAACTAAAATGGACATGAGTGACAGGAACCCCCAGTAAATTATCAGAGGGGACAAGATTCAGTTTAAAGAGGCCCTGTCACCAGCTTAGAGGAATTGCATGTAAAAGCGGAGACAAAGAAAGTATTTTAAATGTTTACTTGCAGCATTTTTTCCTTTGCACACATTATTTTTATTCACTTGCACTGTGCCTCTGAAAAATTTGACAACTCCAGGAAGAGACAATTCCCTTGCACATCATAACCCTCTCCCTTTGTGTGAGTGTCCAATTACTGTCTGTGCTGGCCCAGCTCCTCTGCTTCTCACCTCCCCAATGTACTATTTACCTCCCCAAAGTGAACACATATATGGGAGAGAATACACGTAGGGTGAGAAGTATAAACCAACACAAGTTATCACCAGGGAAGGTTAAAAGTATTACAGAAGAGAAATCCGGGAAAAGGTTATAATCTATTTAGGTGTTTTGGAAGGTAAGGGGGATTGATAAGGGGTTAAATAGGAAACATTATTTTTGAGTAGATGTCACATATAGAGTATGGAAGATGAGATAACGAACACTGTCAAGCTAGAATATTGCCTGGATGAATGTAAGATAAAGTTGAAGATTAATATACGGAGAGATGCGTAGTAATGTTATTTGGGAGACAACAGTTATGATGCTTAAATGTATTCTTCAACGCTTTTTTTTATTTTTTTATAAAGTTTGTATAAGTATGTTTATTGAAATAAAAATATATTGAACCCAAAGTGTAACAGTACACTAAACCTTTCATCCGACGGCCATCATTGAACTCTCATTTAATCTCATATTAAAGGAGTACTGCAGGAAATAAACCCTTGCAGTGGGGCTACCCTAGCACTGCAAGGGTTAACTGCTCATTTTGGTCTAGGGTAGGGGTGAGCAACTCCGACCCTCCAGCTGTTCTTTAATTACATATCACATCATGCTTCTGGGAGGCATGCCTTTATGTCTTGCAATGCCTCATGGGACTTGTAGTTCCACAACAGTTGGAGGGCCAGAGTTTCCCACCCCTGGTGTAGGGGCTAAAATAGAGAAAATATACTTACCTGATCCTGGGTCCCGCTTGGCTGCTAGACCACTCTCTGCAGCCTGTTCTTTCCGGGGTTGTTTAAGGACTCCATGACATCATCAGATCTAATGCTGGTCCATTAGACGTAAGGACGCTAAGGGACATTCTACATCTAGAGCAGAGGGGAGAGAGGTGAGTGCTGACTGCCGCAGGACAGAAGATCAGGGGAGTATATTTTCTTTTAGAGAATAATGAGCACTTAACCCTTGCAGTGTGGAGGTCATTTTTACATTTACTGGAGTTCTGCTTTAAAATACATGTCTGAAAACATGTACACGTGCTACAGTCCTGCTTCGAAGACATTAAACCTCTATCCATGCTTTGTTGCAATAATTTAACCATTAAATATCATTATTTTGCTAGAAATCCAGCAAGCTTGTAACATCCTTTGCACTCCTGCTCTCTTACTAGCTAATATTGTCATCAGCCCTACCCATTTATGTCCGTGGATTATTACTATACTATGTATTCTTTATACAATGCTGATGTTATATCAGGATAGTTCTCCCCCTATGTCGAGAATGGAAACAGGGAGGGGAAGAGGAGACAGGAAGGTGTTCTGTAGTCCTAACACCTTTCCTTTCTTAGGGTGACAACCAGTGACGTCCCGAGGCTTACACGCATACGCGTGATGTTGCTGCGCGTGCGCAATGACGTCATCTCGCAAGCGCGGTGGTCTTTTTGACGACTGCCAGCGGCCATCTTGGTGATAGCCGCCGGCAGAGAGAGGAGGGGACATTCACCCGGCGGCATGATGTATCTGGGTCCGCTCCTCTCTCCTGACACTGTCGGGCTCTTGGTCCATGATCGAGTGCCCAACATTGCATAAGGGCTGACACCAAAATGACTATCAGTCATTTTGGTGTCACCCCTCCAATGGTGGCACCCGGGTGCGGCCCGCACCCCCCTTGTGACACCACTGGTGACTAGTGATGGGCTCGGGCGTGTTCGCAAGCTCCTCGTGCCGAGCCCCCTGGGAAGCTGTCAGCGCGCAGGGCCAATCACAGGCACTGAGACATTTCCCGATCTCTGCAGCTGCGGACCGGGAACATGTCTCAGTGCCTGTGATTGTCCCTGTGCGCTGACGGCTTCCTGTCAGGCTCGGCACGAGGCGCTTGCGAACTCGCCCGAGCCCATCACTACTGGTGACAACGTTGCTCCACCATACACAGTAAGTAACAGGGTTATTCACAAAAGGGTGAAGAGTTTGAAGAAGGCAGGAGTGAACAATCTAGGCCAGAATAGCTGATTTGGAAAAATTCTCCAATTCAGCTCCCTTTCCAAATCAGCTATTTTGGCCTAGATTGTTCACTTCCGCCTTCTCCAAACTCATCACCCTTTTGTGAATAACCCTGTAAGTGATGTCACCCTAGGACATAAAGTGTGTTACAGGCAGGATCACCAGGTGAATATAAAGAAAACAAAAAACTAGCACAGTCACCTTATCTAAGGACAGGTAAGCCGCAATATACCTTTTGGGTTTAGATACACTGAGTCTAAGCAGCGCCATAAAAAATAAAAAAAATAATATAATCGCCACTGTCAAATCTTATACTCTGGTTACAGCATCCAAGCAACTCCATGGTTAGTATTATCCTGTGATTCTAAGCAATTTTAAGATCTGTTTGCAGCCAATGGCGATATTCTTGTTAATGCAGATTTCCCTGGCACAAATCCCAATTCTGGATGTAGGATTCTCTGAAGCCGCCAGCTGTGTAAAGGTTATCGGGACCCTGTGATGCTCTGTAGATGAAGGAACATAATATTCATGACATCGTGTAGAGAGTGAAAGGTCGTCTGGTCTCATGTATTTCTAATGAGTCTACAATAGTCTTCTCAGATGGATCTATACTAATGAAGACCAGTCTTAAAGGAGAACCGAGCTAGGCTTAAATATATGTGTTTGACGGGTCATTTATGGCAATGGAAAAATGATTGGAAAGAGAGAATCAATTATGTTTACCCCTGTAGTATTAAAGCTGAACTTTAGACAGATATAAACAAATGGCAATTCCTGTAGTTATCCATTTACAAAGAAATCAGTCGGTGTATTTCTTAGGCCTAGTTCACACCAGATGCAGAGCGTTCGGGGCCGATTCTGGCCAGAGCGCACTGCCTCGCATTGCGGCCAGCTCACTTTTTTTGTGGGGCAGGAGGGAGCGTGGCGGCCCATTGAAGTGAATGGCACCGTAGCCACGCCCTCCGTCCGCAATGCGATAGGCCGCACAGGATCGCAAGGCACATTATGCCTGCGGTTCCGGTCTGATCAAAATAGTGCTTGCAGCATTTTCATCGGACCGGACCGCAGGCATAATGTGCCTTGTGATCCCGTGCGGCCGATCGTGTTGTGGCTGGATGGCGTGGCTACGTTGCCATTCACTTCAATGGACCGCCACGCCCCCTCCTGCCCCACAAAAAAGTGAGCCGACCGCAATGCGAGGCAGTGCGCTCTGGCCAGAATCGGGCCGGAACGCACTGCATCTGGTGTGAACGAGGCCTAAATGCTACTATTGTAGGTATCAGAATTTGTCCTGATCGGAGCTCTGTATTGCTCTGCAGTGCATTCAGGTTGGAAAAGGGCGCCCAAAGGTCTTTATGTTGCTCTAATGAAGGGCACCCTGCCTGGCCCCGAAACGTTGGCAGCTATGGCATTATGTGATGACAAACCAATACAATTAAGTAAGGTTTGAAACAATCATGTGTGTGCTGGTGATCGTCTAACCTCTAAGCGTAACTTCCACATGACGCCATCTGTGTTATCACATCGAGCAACACCTTCCTAAAGGTCGCAACGCTGTATGGAGTGCATGTGACACACTACACTTCCTAATCTGAAGGAGCCAGACTCAGTAAACATGCTGACAGAAGGAGAGAACAGAGGGATGACCATCATTTTGCTGCTTTATTGACTACTCAGTAGGGTGGAGGAGGTGTGTTCTTGACCAAGTTGTACTACACTGGGGGGACTCTACCTTCAACGATAATGTGCTGTTGTTTTGGGAGAAGTTGAAACCTATCTCCACGGGAAAAAAATACCCTTGCAGTGGGGCCCTGTTTGGCGCACATACACAGAAACGTGGCAAAATACACAACACGTATGAAAACACAGAAGCCAAAAATGCGGAATGCGTGTTGCAAAATCTGCTACATGAGCTTCTTTGCCGTGTTTGTCACGTGTGCAGGCCCTGCTAAACTCAATGGGGATGTGCTGCACACGAACGCAATGACCGTTCACGCCACATGCAGGTGTGAATGCAGGCTTACAGGAGACTGGCTTGTTAGGTTTTTTTTTTCCACTAATAACAGTGAAGGGCCCTGCAAGCAGACTTGCACCAAGGAAGCAGCAATGCTTAGGATGTTCCCAAGAAATGTCTTGCAGTCAAAAGCAAATTATCACATTCCAACTGGCATTTTAGCATTGCAAACTAAAGACGGATAGTGAACACTGGCTACGTGCAACCAGAAATCTGAGCATACAGCTATCACATAAGAGTGCTAGCATGAAGAGCACAAAGATGGCGTCCTTTGGCTTCACTAATGACTAGCCATCTCCCTATTCGTAAACCGAATCCTAAAGATCTTATCCAATGCTGACTCGCTCACTGTTGTCTATAGAAATATTTTCCGAGCTTTAAAAAAAACGTGACCTGATAAGTCACTCAGGTGTACCACCAACATCCTGGCCACCTACTACTCAGTTCAGTCACAATGAAGCCACCGTCTTGGGTGTAAGGGGGCGTGTCGTTCATGCACGCACGGTGTTGCAGCGGCGCGGTTCGCTGATTGGCTGGCGGGTGGAGGCGGGAAGTGTGAGAGAACTAGGATTTCTGGCGGTGAGGCGGCGGGTGAGAGTGGGTGTCATGGCATACCCGGGTTCTGCACCCGGCTGTGTAAACTGCTTGTGGGGAGGGTTATCGATACAGCTATGACCTGGATAAGACAGACATGTCTTCTTGCTGCATGTGTTACCTGGCTGCCACCATTACATGCGCTATTGTTATACATTGATTTGAATTGGCTGCCGTAACCCAACGCACATTAACATGTTACACATATATTAATACAAGGCACAAATGTAAATGAATCCTAAATGTTATAACCCTGTAGTGTAGAATTTGGTGCAATGCCCTGCTAGCAGCATATAGGCATTTATTATATATTACTTTTTCAAACGCACCAAAACTTCCCAAATTTCAGACGTCACAATTTTTGGTGCAATAATGCATTGCCATATGTTGCAGTGCTTTGCCTTAGTTCATTGGCCATGAATGGCACTACAATATGTTAATGCATATAAGGTGGAGGAATGTGTGTGGTAACATCCTGGGCTTTTGTCAGTCTGTTTACTGTCCTCCACCACATCAGCTCTGCTCCACCTTTTCTCCTCCCCGCTGGAAGCACGCTGCATGCTTTAGTCTCTGTCCGCTTCAATCCCCGCTGCTCTCCTCGCCTGTATCAGTTGGGACACAGACTGCTGCAGCTGGAGCTCAGCGGGTAGGAGAGACTGCTTTGACTGTGTGCCGCCCCCCGTGCCCCCTCTTCCGATCAACTCCTTAGCGACAAGACTCGCATCCAGTGGCCGCAGCTATTGGCCATTTTAAATTGCAGTAGCCAAAGCAGGCTGGCTATTGCACTGCCTGCTGTCAATCAGCAAAGGGGGACCTGAAGGTGAACTTTCTCCTTCAGTTCCCTCCTCTCCTGATTGATGGCAGGCAGTGGGGAGGTGCAATAGCCAGCTATTGGCTACTGCAATTTGAAATAGCCAATACCAGGCTGGCTTTTGCTCCCAGCCACTGCCTGCTGTGTTTACATTCAGCAGGCAGCTGTCCTTCCCCGGCTAAAGCTAGCTATTGAATTGGAAAGGTGACATTAGGGATCTAATAGACCCCTCATGTCACCTTAAAGAGAACCTGTCATCTCCAATGTGCTATCTCATAGGGGGATTATGAGGCCCCCCATGTGATAGCAATGAAATTAAGTAAAAAAAATAAAATTAAAAGTGTAAAAACAGAAATGTAAAGTCCCCCGCAAACACTCGCATACTAACGGAAACACAAGTTGGGTGCACCTACGTACGGAAACGACGATTGTGCTGCACATCTCCTGGCTCCTATTTTATTTAGCTGGCTCCTAAATTCAAAGTGAATTTGTCAAGCCCTGCCCTAGGGGGTCTGTTTATAAATGTTTTGTGTTTTTCACTTTTCTAATTGGATTTAATTGAATCTATTGTTACATGGCCCTTAGGGTCAAAACTAATGGCATCTTTACTGCTGAGGAAGTACAAGCAGATTTGTATCCATCGTGCAGTACCATCAGGGAGGTGATGCCATCTCCTGCTTCTTTTTGGCTGTTGAACGGCCACTGTTGATGTAACTCCTGCTGATGCTGTATTCATTTGTGTCTTTTATAGCTGCATAGATTTTAGATTAAAAACAAAGCTTTATTGACTGCTGCAGTGGTGTAATTCAGTCTCAAAGATCTGCTCGTAAATGAGCATTATGATACGCATTGACATTCGATACAAAGTACATTGCAACTTGCGATGATGCGTGTTTTGATGCATTTCTATTGATTTATAATAGAAAACATCTAGGTGTTAATAGGCCCTCAAAGTGTTGTTGTAAACTCTGAGGGGGAATTAGTCCACAATGCCTGCAGCTACAGAGGTTGGTAAAAACATTTACAATGTATGTACTACATTTTAGAATATGTACATATTTGATAGCCGGATCACTTATCTACTTTCCTGTTTTCACATTTTTATTAAGCTGTTTGGATGGAGTTAACTTTTTTTCTGGTTAAACTACATCACAGCCTGTGTTCAGCAAGAGCAGCCAATAGAAAGCGCCCTTTACACTGCACGATTCTCGTACGAGAATCGCGGGAAATCCCGCGATCGTACGAGAATCGTGCAGTGTATGGAAGGCGTGCGACCGTTTCTACTGTTCGGTCGCACGTCTTCCATCGAACAAGCAGGCTGGAAAACCCGCCGGGAATCGTACGATTCTCGGCGAGTTAGTGGCCTGCTTGTTCCACAACTGACAACACTGCCCGTTTGCTGTCCTCGCAAGCCCCCCCTCATTGCAGTCATCGCAAGTACGATCTGCCTGTCCAAGATGGGCAGATCGTACGTTTTTTTAACTACCTATAAACATAATATGATCGGGTGCTAAAAGCAAGCACAACTTCATCAATTACTGTTTGTTTGTTTGCTTACAATTTTTATGTTTTGAGATGGGGATATTTTCATATTGATGTATCTGACCTTTTTCCCATTATTTACTTGTCAGAGCTGGCCATAGGTAACTATGTCTGCGGGTCAGATGGGAGGCAGGCTAAAGCCTGAGCAGGTGGGATCAAGTAGAAATGAGCCTTCATCATTTGGAAAGGTATGTAGATGCAGTCCTTTTGTACTACCAG
>NW_017306335.1:628473-666029 GCF_000935625.1 Nanorana parkeri
TTATTACCAGTATTATTATTATTATTATAATATAGGATTTATATAGCGGCAACAGTTTGCGCAGCGCTTTACAATATAAGGAAGACATTACAATACAAATTTTTTTTTTTTTTTAATTATTTTTATTAAAGTTTTTTTGCAAGTAATACATTTACAACATTCGCACTCACAGCCGTGAGGGCACACATAAAGTGCAACAATTGACCCCCTACAGGCCAATCCCAACCATGAGGTTAACTTCTTTTAAACATAAACATAGCCTCCCCCACACAATACAATTTAAGACAAGATGGTAAGGACCTATAGAATTATAATTGTACTTTTGTTTTCCACCTCTGGTTCCCAGGAACTACTGACTTTGAGGGGACTGTGAGGGGTTTCTGCGCTGTAGGAAGCTGTTCATTAGGACCGTGTCACACAAGCAATTTTTACCTTTTTTTTATTTTTTTTATTTTATAGGAAAAAATGATCTGCAGTCAATGAAAGGTTCATGTTGCAGTGAATGCCACAACACAACCTGTAGCCCAGTTGCTGACTGACTAGATACAGAATTGCAAGCTGGAGTAAACATGTGCTTCAGGGCTTGTTCACACCACAAACGCATCCCGGCCGGCTCCCTGGAAGTGTGGCACATCAATGCCTGCATTCCGATCTGGTGCGGTCAGAAAAAATGCTGCGTGCACTCCCGCCCCTGAACGCAGGGAGTTGGCCCGGGATGCGATCCAGTGTGTTCCGGCACCACTTTGGGCTGGAATGCACTGTTTGTGGTGTGAACTAGCCCTCAAAGTTTTTGTTTTGAATGGAGTGACAATTGGTCAGAACCATGTCAGGTTTTTGTCACCACAACAGCAGAGGTCAAACTTTCCAATGGGGGACATGTGCACCTGTTACATTTTGGAAAGGTTTGTTTTGACTTCCTCTTGCATCTCCAGGTCAGGAAATGAAGGGGAATCTCCCCATTGGGACACAAACAGCAAAAAATAAACTGACAGATTTTAACCAACCCTGCTGTATCCACAACTACAAAAAAAAATTGGATTTATATATTCTTAATAGGGAACGGTGGAGTTGTGTTGTTTGTCTCCCAAAAGATGCAGGTTTTTCAGTGCTATAACAATAATCTACAAGTGTGTTATGTCTGCATCCAGCAATTTCTTTTTTTTTTCATTATGGATTTTAAGCCATCTGTCTGACATATTGATAGGCTTTGTTTTTTCCTGTTGCAGCACAAGTACACAGCGGAGGAGTACCAGGCTATCCAGAATGCTCTGCGGCAGAAGCTGGGACCAGAGTATATCAGCAGCAGACAGGCAGGAGGTGGACAGAAGGTACATAGACAGAAATTCTCACTGCGTCCTGCTGTCACATATTTGTGGAGCTTTGATACTTAACGAATACAAGACTCTCATATGAATTGCTACAATCCTGCTGACAGCTGAAGCTCTCTTATATGACAAAATCAGTTTTGTTATATTATGGCAAGTTTGTTTTCTTGATTGCACATCACAAGACACAGGGAGTTAATTATTTGGAGAGATGGGTTATGCAGCTACCTTCAGGTGATTGGACACAATCAATTAAAGCTGCTGAACAGCCCTGTATAGCATGTCTCATTTCTAGCCTGCCTTAGTTTTTGCTAATGTCCTTAGGTGAAGTGCAGCCTTTCCTGCTATTTCTTCTGAAGATTCTTCTAGCAGCTTTTTTTTTTTTGCTGATTATAGCTACTGCGGCACCTAACCGCAGCTATCCAGGTTTTCTCCTTGGCGGACCGTACCCAGACCCTTTTCTAAAGAATATGAGGGGATAGCCTGTAATGTGCTTAGTGCACTAGATGCTTTATAGGGGCTCTCTTCTTTGCACTTTTTGCAGCTTGTGTAGTTGCCCCAGGGTGCTTTACATGTCCAGGACCATGGTCCATTGCGGTGGTGACCTGTCCCTAAAGACTGAATGAGGCATGTTCCCTTTGAGTGACTGCGCAGTTGAGCAAGCTGCCCCTTCGATGGTGAGAAGGGCTTGCCCCTACTAGGGTACCCTGTTTGCCCCTTCCCCGTGCGGATCAAAGATTATGTATATACTATATTTCCTTCAGTCTGCCTTAAGTACTATCAAGGGCCAAATCTCTGCCTTGGAAATTCTTTCTAGAGGCTGCTAGAACCTCAGAGATATTCCTCTTGCCCTACTGATTTGCAAGGTTTCCTTTTTCATCGCCATCACTCGCCCCAGGAATGTTTCTGAGTTGGCAATCTTTAATTTTAACGAGCCTTTTCTGGTTATCCACAAGAATAAGATAATTCTGAGGCCTAAGGTCTTCTTTCTACCTTAGGTGGTCTCTGTCTTTTACCTTTACCTGCACATTGTTTTACCATCCTTATGTCGTGCGCAAAAGCATCCTAAATACATTTTTCTCCATTGTTCCAGTCTTACTCTCTGCTTCAGCTTCCATCCACAAGCTTGACTCAGTTTGTCATGCCTGCATCATGGCCCCCCCAAAAAATATTTGTGAACACACTACTAAAAAAACACTTTCCAATACAACAAATATGTTTGCTAACTATAATTGTATTTAAAAATTGTGTACCTTTTCTGGATATTTTATTCCGTTGTCACATGACTGCACAGCTTCCCTTCATGTTCCTTTTCCCCATAGAAGGGGGGGGGGGGGTCTGCATAGTAAGGGTCAGTCAAGTTATACACATCACCTCCCCAGCATGTAAAAGCCAACCTCCGTAATGCAGTGCTCCCAGTCCTACATTCTCCACCTGTACACTATGCATAAAACACCCACCAGGCCTCTCCACTCCTATATGTGTAAAAGCATCTCCCAGTCCACTTACCCTGTTGTCCTCTTTCTCCTGAATAGGCCCGTGCGCTGCCTGGAATACGTGCCTCCTCCCACTTTCTCCCCTGTTTGTATGTGGTTGGCTGCTTTGTAGTATTTAGACTTCAACCAGATGGAGCAATGTTTTGCTACTGTATTTGATCATATTTTACAGTATTGCCGTGAAATATGTATTAATATTTTGACCTCTTTGGAGTCTGCCCTTGCAGACCACCATCTAAAAATTACAGTTGCTTGTCTTTTATACAAGCCCACTGAGTTCAATACATTCTAAGATGTCACCGACCTAGAACAAGTATTTTGATCAGGATTGTGACAGATAAGTCTGCAGTCCTTACCTACACACTTATCCCAAGTGAGTAGCTCAAAGTATAAATGTGACAGGGCCAGTATGCGCTAGTTTTGGGAATTGCATCATACATTAGCTTTTTAATTTACCCAAAACAATAATTTACTGTGAGATGGAAGGGTGACTAGGGAAGGCCAGTAGGGCTCCGTTAAACTAAACAACCACCCCATGGGACAAGGGGTGGGGACATTTGCACATTGTCTGCAATGCTGAGTTGGTATCTGTAGGCAATAAGAAGGAGGAGGATACTTCAGAAAACTTTTAAGATAATAGAAATTTCCCGTTCTATATTTCATGCTGGAATGTGTGTTTTGCTTGGAGATTACCTTTAACTGTATTATTAAATTGTGCTCCTTGAATACAAGAAGGTGCTTTATGAGTGTGCATTTCTCTCTTGTAAGGTTTGTTACATTGAAGGACACCGAGTAATCAGCTTGGCCAATGAAATGTTTGGGTACAATGGCTGGTCGCACTCCATATCTCAGCAGAATGTGGGTGAGTTACTCTGACAGGAAACAAAAAATTGGATGCACTTTACAGATTTGTGAAATATCTCCTGGTTGTAATTCCAAGAACTTTATATATAACCTTGGGCTGTTGGCACCCTCTAGATAAGGCCCAATGTGCCAACAATACTTTGAAAGCTTACCCAACTCATATGGACTTTGGGACACCCAACTCATAGGCAATATATTATTTTGCCTGAAACATGTCTTTTGAGGTGATGAGATCTGACACATGTGAGCAGTCTTGTTGGGCTCTAAAGGTGCCCATACACCTTAAAATTATCTGCCGTGAACTGGAGGAATATTTATAAAGCAAGTGTGTGTCTTGGAACTGTGTGAGAAGGCTGAGAAAATAACAGAAGGACTGAACGTAATAGTGGACTGTCCATTAGGAGGAAAAATAATGCAGGTCATGTACTCTTACAACAGTGGGTTTTTGGGGAAATGCATACTTCAAGTCCTCAACAGATCCCTGACTACCCTCCTGTATTCTTCGGGGGGATAGTGCTCCAGCGACCTAGAGGAGAGGGGATTCTTCAAGTTCAATCATAAGTAACACTGTTTACTCACCCAGACACAGGATTGCATACCCAGACTATTGAAAAACTGTGTGGTACATTGAAATGGAGGGGGCCACATATGGAAATAAAATGAAGTAAATACGTTATGAAATAAAAATTTTCTCCTGGTGAGTAGCTCCCAGAAAAGGGACAGGTACCAGAAATGGTCTGCTTATAGTCAACTGGATGGGCACTTTTGTGTCCTTTCCTTATTATTAAGTTAATTGACTTAATCCCATAGTTTTATTATTTATTTATTATAGTGTTAATTAAAGGGAATGTATCGGTTATGCTCTTACTTGGCTCAGGCAAGGCTTCCATCCAGTGCTGCTGGTTGCCATTGCTTGAGGAAAGCAACATTTTTCAAGCAAATTAGATACAAAACTAGATGCACAAAATATATTGCAAATATTAAAACTTGTCTCATTCCTTGCTTCAGCAAGCTTCCCCTTAAGCCTCTTTTTTTTCCCCCCGCTGTGGTTGGCACTCCCACTCTAATGGCATGACGTTCATTGTAGACCCAGTAGTCTTACCTTGTACTTTAGGACGCTCCAGTGAACGACAGAGTGTCGAAGAGGTGAGGTGAACACTGGCATTCTGCTGGAGCAAGGAGTAAGGTAAGTATTATAGCTTATTCCTCTAACCCAGGGGCGCCCACTATTTTTCGTCTGGAGATCTACTTTTCAAATGACGAGCTAATTGAGATCTACCAACGAAAAATACATTCAGCCGGCAGCCGCACGCGCACCACGGGAGCATAGCCGTAGCCAGTTACTTTCGCGCCTGAGGCAAGGAAAAAAACAACATTTTTTTTTTTATTTATTTTTTACTATTTTTTATTTTATTTTCATTATTTTTTTTTAAACCTTGTGGGCACCCCTGCTCTAACCCTAGTCTAAACAAGCATGGGAATCCCCACTACAATGGTACTTAAAAAAAAAAGAGTCCATCTTTAAGAAGTGGTGAGGGGATATATTGTCACAGTGCTGCTTCAGAACAGCAGAAGGCAGAATTTATGAATCAAACTGCAATATAATATACTGCATATCTGTCTAATAATAATTCTCACTGCTTCTGATTAGCATTGCCTTACTGTGGGACTGATTTCATAAATGTCCTCCATTGTGTGTAATGCTGTAGAGATTTTTTTTTTCCCGATGTAGCACCAGTTCTGCAAGTTAGATGATGGTAGCTCCCAGTACTGGATGGGAACCTCAGCTGTGACCAAAACCAGCTGCCCTAACAGCTTCTCTGAAATGTTTATTGTTAAAACTGTTTGCTTCCATTTGCTAATGACACCTGGAAGTACAACAGAATGGACATGCATGAGCTTCAAAAGACAATACCATTTGCATATAGTACAATGCTTTTAGCTTTATTAGACCTTTGAAACAATACCCTGTTGTATTGCTGAATAATTCAAGGAGAAAGATCAGATCTTTTGCACTAAATTATGTTTTCTGTGCAGATTTTGTGGACCTCAGTAACGGAAAGTTCTATGTTGGAGTCTGCGCGTTTGTCAAAGTCCAGCTGAAGGTCGGGTATTTTACATGAGCTGAACAAACTTGCACCTTGTTCCGATTTATTTTTAGGCACACTTTTTTTAATATTAAATTAGACCTCCAGGTACATTTTGTTGAATGGCCTAAGGAAGGGATAGAGCTCTGTGGGCTTGTTATTGCCGTCTGTGTTCCCCTTTGGGTTACTCTCTCCTTACTTTGCGTGGTCACCTAAGTGAGACGAGATCGCAATGAAGAACACAGAAAGCAGTAAAAACCTGATCAAGCTTCAGTGCTTCCACACAGTAAGTGCTTGTCTAGATTTCTCTTTAAATCAAACATGCCGTGGCTAACCACTCACATGCTGGTAATAGTAGGTACCTCCTGGTGCTTCTGTGCAGTGTAATTTTTGAGGAGCCTCTAAAATCAGGGTTCTAAAATAAATCCAAGCGAAACTAACCTAAAAACCACAAATCAATTTATAACTAGCCTGAAAAGCAAGGTGCACTCGGAAGGGCTTGCAACAATACAAAACATTTTCCAGCACACTTACCAGCTAGCTGGCATTAAAAACAGGTTTCTTGCAAAATATGTGGAAGCCACACTGCCTTGTCAAGGCTCTTCTGTGATGTGTGGTCCTAGCTCTAAACTCGGAGAGCCTCCATATTAGAGCATATAAAGCAGTAGATAAATTGAATGCAGGGTATGCCTGGAGGGAGCCCACTCCTTTGTAAGGCATAGGGACACACTGGAGGCCCAGCACATAAAAATGCATGCTGAAGCCTCAGATACTTCCCCACTGCAGAACATGCAGGAGGGGTAGGGCCAAGATCTGACTTCATTAATTATGTATTAGACCTCCTGGGTTTAGGTGCTCACAGGGCTTACTAGAACACTGACACTACATATAGGTACCGTGTTTCCCCGAAAATAAGACACTGTCTTATATTTTCTGTGGCTCAAAAAAACACACTAGGTCTTTATTTTTTTTTATGTATAACAATCCAAAGTTAATGCAAATTCAAATTAAATAATCCAAAATGGCAAAGTTAAGAATAGGGTAATCAGGGGTGCCATACGTTTCCAAGAGCAATTTGGTAACCAGAATGAGCGAAGTGCATTTGGTATCACTCTGCCTGTGACAGGAGCCGGGGCTATAGAGGAAACATCGGCTTATGTGGCTCTGTTGCCTGCACTGCGGCCTCGATTTCCCTATCGCCGGCTTCGCTGGTACCACTGATTCTCTCCCGCAGCTCTTCAAGTTTCCCTTTATGCCACCACCGACCCTGGGAATGGTCACAACTAGGTCTTATTTTCGGGGTAGGTCTTATATTTTAGCAATTCCCAAAAATGGTACTAGGTCTTAATTTCGGGGTAGGTCTTATTTTCGGGGAAACAGGGTATGTAGTGGTGCCTACTATTTCTTGCATGTCACTCATTAAGAAGTTACCACTACCGGCTTGTTTGAAATTCAGTTTCATCTATTCCTAAATTCATGTGCCAGGGTCCTTAAAGTGTGTCTTTACTTTGCCTATTATAGGCATAAGTTCACTTTATAGATGGTACAAAAAGCAAGCATAACTGGCCTTTGCTCCCTGTCACCCCAAGAAATACTTGATCCATCTGTTTATGGGAGAACACACGACAGTCCACTATGGAGCGTCATGTCTGGGGCTTAAGCACTTGGTGCTAGAGTGGCGAATCGTAGGCCCAAGCACTGTCATGTGTTGGTTTGAGCGGGCCATGCATATATCTGTTTAACCTTTGACTTTCTGGGGAAGTGGAAACTAAAGCTCACCACACACATTATAATCTGATTGAACAATTGCCTTTAAATCTACTAACAACTGTTGTGCAAGGGTCTGCTTGTTTGGTTACAGATTGATTGGATAGTTGAGGTCCTCATATTATAGAGGTTTGGTACGTCTAAAGTTGATTCTGAACGATTGAATGCTTATATTGTAATGTGTATAATGAGCTTTACACAGGCTGTTGGGGGCTCTAGCCACGGGATGAGGGGAGCACAGGGAAGACAAATTCACTGTATTTAGTGTGAACAAATTTTAAATATTTTTATTCAGGGTAAATTCCACCGAAAAGTGCCAAAGCTACGAAATTTCCACCCAACACTGAAATGAATGAGCACTGATTTGGTTGTTGGTTTATAAAGTGCCTGGCTTTGTTTTCACAATCCATACTAGTTTTGTTCTCAGTGTAGGGGCCACACAAATCTTTCAGCGTCAACCACATCAAGAGTCACATCTGTACCCCCTTTACCTCTGGAGAAGTAAATGAAGAGATCATGGTGTGGGATTGCCTTGATTTTAGTGCAGATGCTGTACGGTGTTACCAAATTGTTCAAATGATTCTATACCCCAACCAGGATGGCTCTTACCATGAAGATGTTGGGTACGGTGTTAGCGAGGGGCTGAAATCTAAGGCACTGTCCCTGGAGAAAGCTCGCAAGGAGGCTGTCACTGATGGATTAAAAAGAGCGCTTAAGTAAGAGAGAGAGGCTCCCGCTCCTCATATAATTCAGCTACGATTCTTAATTTTCCAGCTATTCTGTTGTACTGTCCTACCTGAACAATGCTTGGTATGATTGAGATATATATATCAGGAATTGTGATTTGCAGCTATGTTAAAAGAAACTTGATGTGAGAGAAGTACATGATCTGCTGTTGTTTTTCTTTCTGTAAATGTAATTTTTTTTTTTTTTTTGCTCTCACACCAACTGTAACACATATCTGGGTCAAGTATCAATAATATTGACTGCATGCATGATCATTACCATTAAATCAGAAATGACTTAAGCCAGGCACCAGCATTTAGAAGCTATGTTGGCAACGGTGACCAGTGATAACGAGACAGGGATTAAAGGGAATGCCAAAATGTAACAGAAGGGAAGGGGAAATTCCAATAGTTACACCTGTTCCAGTAACAACTGTGTAAGAGTTAACTTGCTTTGAAGACATTTCCTGTCACTTACTGTGGTGTCTCCGGGACTAATGAGACTGGGAACCAGGATCCCAGTCTTGGTGTTAATGGACGAGGGCAGAGGGGGGCAACAGCCAGCAGAGGGCAGCAGGGCACACAAGACTGAGAAGAGAGTGGCACCTCATGAGGGCACATGATCAAACAGCATGGATCGGAGAGTACAGGGAGGGAGGAGGGCACACTGCAGGCGGCAGCAGCAGGCAGTCAGATTTGCTATGAATGGCTTTAGTCAGCGGGTGACTGATCACAGCTCTACATTGTTAAGCAGATTCTGGGGGACTCTTCTGATATAAGTTCATGGTCGCTGCAGCAAGCATGAGCATGTAACCAAAGGGAATGCAGCTGACATACGTCATACTGAGCTGGCCAAGCTGCAGGCAGTTCTGTTCTGCTTCATGCCTTATGTCAGTTTAAGGAGCCTCCCTGTTTCTCTTTCAGATTGCCTGTGGAGAGTTGATAAACAACAGTAAATGTTATGATCTGCTGTGTAGTCTTGTACCCAACTCTGCTCTTCTTTAGAGCATATGTCACATGTCTTCTGTGACTGAATTTATCTTTTGCTGTTAGTGTTACTGTTTTATAAAAGATGTTTTACTACTATAAAACATAGTTTTTAACTCCCTTTGAATTTTGGTGTTAGGTGTTTTGGAAATTCTCTTGGCAACTGCATCCTGGACAAAGATTATCTCCGAGCTATCAACAAACTGCCCAAATTGGTGAGTGGTAATCAAGTTTGGCATTGTACCTGACAATTTGACTCCTGTTTTGTTCTGACTACAAACATATTGCTCACTCCTTGACCCCCTTTATCGGAATCGTGGCGGTAAACTTCTTTGAATTTGGATTTAAAAGTGGATTGGCGGATAAGTTGAAGAGAGTCATAAGGGAATTGGCCACACATTTTAATATTTGGTTGTTCCATCTACTAAAGTGAAGATTGTACATACTTCTAAAGTTATGTGGACTCACTTAACCGCCGCCCAGCCAGGCCGTTGTAAAAAAATGGCCGGCCGGGAGCTTCCTGGATGTAACAGGCCGTCAAGACTGCGTGTTAGCCCCACCGACTCACGCAGGAAACTGCTCGGATTTAAAAACAGGCACTGATGCCTGTTAACATACAAGCGATCGCTTGTATAACATGCCGGTATGTGCCGCCCCCTTCCCTCTGGTCCCGAGCTTCGCTGTGCCTGGTGTGAGCCCGCGCCTGCATGGGGGCTCTGTGATGGGATCACCGGGAGATCGGTACACAATCTCCCTCCGATCCACTCTTTGTTGTCGGAATGCGGAAGTGATGTATATTACATCACTTCCGCATTCTTGTGTCACTCTCCAGCTTCAGAACCTGGAGAGAAGCTGATGAAGCAAATTTTGGATCTACGTTGCTCCCTCCCCTCAAGTTTGTACTGCTTGCTACAACTGGGAGGTGGAAGGGGTTATGTCCTTAAATTTTTGGCTTTTAAATAATCATTAGGCCAGGATCAGAATAACAGCCTCAGAACATGCTCCTTTTTTATTACAAGTCAACAACAACAGTTCCTATATTTCTGTATCCACATGTTCACACAAGCTACCGTATTTTGCGGTCTATAAGACGCTCCGGACGATAGGATGCATGGCTTCTGTGACAGAAATTCTATGACAGAAATTCTGTCACAGAAGCTGCAGTTAGTGACTGCTGAGACAGGTGGCGCTGTCTCAGTAATCACACAGAGCAGACGAAGAACGACATTCTTCGTCTGCTCTATGGTGAGCTCCTATGGGGGACCGTGACGGGTCACGGTCCCCCAGAGGAACAGGGGGCCCAGAAAACCACGGCGGGGGGCGGACACGATCGCTGATGCCGCCGCCGATCGATTTAATACAAGGGATCTAACTAGATCCCTTGTATTAAACGAACAGCGGCTCCCACTGTACATTCAGCTTTGCTTGTCAGGAGCAGGGCTGAATGTACAAAAAGAAACTACTCGCCCGGCGCCCGAAACTGCATGTCCCGGGCGTCGGGCGATAGGTATTCGCTCCATAAGACGCAGGCACATTTTCCCCCTCCTTTTGGGGGAAAAAAAGTGCGTCTTATGGAGCGAAAAATACGGTATATTTTTATTGATCCCTTCTGCAGTGATTGGTTTGTTTCCTCATTTGTTCTGGTCAATAAAGAAGAAAGTTACTCCTATTATATTCCTTGTAAACATTATTAACAAGTCAATGCTTTCCAGCCTCCTCCTGATCTTAATGTAGCACAGACAAAGCGACAGGACTTTGATGCTTCTCTGGACAGGGCTCGATATAACAGTCTGCTACAAGAACAGAAACGTATGGGCCAAAATCATCCAGAAAGGGCTGAGCAGCAGCTGCCATCATTATGTGAACAGTCTCCTTGCAAACCACACCAAGAAGACAATAGAAGTACTATGCCAAAACCCAACTTCAGCGACTCTAGGTATGCTAATCTGCCCTCTGTCTGTGACATGGATTTCATGGGAGAGCTGCAGGGTTGACTTTCTAGCATCTGTCTGCTCTGGACTTACATGTTTCACCATATCGCAATGTGTTAGTATGTTAAATAGATGAAAGGTTTTCCATTTATACTGTAAATGGTATTGAATCTGTATTGACACTAATCATAGTCATTATGATATGGGAATTTAAAAAGATTGAAACCTAAAGTAGAACCAAACGCTAGGGGGCTGAAAAAGCAGCAGTACTCCAAACAAATAACAACGCACATTTAGAAAGCACAGCAATGTGTTTATCACAGCAATGTGCCAGCTTCAGGCGGCAGCTATTAAATACATAATTTACAAAAAGAAAAATCGCAGAGGAGAGCCTAATTAGGTGACTTGTCAAAGTCACATGGCTGGCTCTCCTTCCATCACGACTCTGATTTAGCCCTCATTCACACCTAAGCAACATCCAATATGCACCTTTTTTTTTAATGTGCGTACATACAGTCACGTTTTTTTGCGAGCCGATCGTGAAACATGGACGTGAATGGACTAATCCATGTAAAAATGTGCAAAAACGCAGCAAACGGGCGTTTTTGAGTGTTTCTATTGAAGTTTATGGAACCAAGAAGAGCACAATCTGCTAAAAAGAAGCTCTCATGTACTGGGGGGTGTTTGCTACCAGGGACAAAATGCTCTAATGTGACCATGGCCATAGAAATTAATGGAAATTTTTCTTTAGCGTATTTTTGGGCTACAAAAGGCTTAATGAGGGCTTAAGCAGAGAGAACTGTGTGCGGTACCTGAGGATAGGCACCACAGCCTACATTTTATGAGCAGGCTATAAAACAAGGGCCAGGGTATGCATAGCCAATCAAAGGAAGTGACATCTGCTCTCTGTTTATAAATACATCACTCAGTGGAACAAAAGGTAAAAACTTTTAAATCACATTATTATGTTAAAGTATTTGTGAGAGTTTAGTGCTTGAGTTTATATCTACTTTACAAATATACTCGTCATTTTTTTCTTGCATCTTTTTATCTGCATGTCCTGCTTACAAAATCCCTATGACTTAGTAAAATGACTGAAACTTCTGACATTAGCACCATTGCAGTGATTCTTGGGTAACAGTAGCATTATGGCTTTTACTCATTTTAGGATGATACGTATAGACAGCTGTGATTAGAGGACATTTTGGGAAGTTTCTGCTACAGACATCCATTCATAAAAGATGCTTTATTTTCATTCCTTTCAGCTCCGGGTTGGGTTCGTCAGTTTCAGTTCTGCAGACAGACATGGACGCCACCCTTCAACGCAAACTGCGGCAAAAGCAGTTGCAGCAGAGATTCCGTGAGGAGATGGAGAAGAAACAGAATCCGAGTGCTGCAACATCTCTAGACGGAGAACACGGAGGTAAGAACACCAGACTTACTGACCATTGTGGAGGAAACTGAAGGCTGGTTTTCTTCTTGTTATAAAATTAATGATGCAAAAATAGGTTTATGGAGGAAGTGGACCCTGGCAAACAAAAAACTGTAAGCCAGCACAGGATAACGCCTCCCACTACCAGCATGCTTCAATTTTGCAGCAAAGCAGTACTGAGAACATGATCATAAACACTGGTGGGGGACCAGTGTCCCGCAATGGGCTCCATGAAATGGATTTTATGGTGTGTGCAAACATCCTATTAAAAATTCTCATCCATTAGGAAACATAGGAAATCTTTAACCTTCAGGACATTCAAATGCAGTCCAACTGAAGGGTGGGCACACAGACAACAGGCCCAAGAAGAAAAAAAATTCAACAGAACTAGGGAGTGCCTGCAGCTCAAAGAACTGCCTGAAGCTGGCATCAGATGAAGTCGAAACGTGCACCTGGTAGAAGTTTAACCACATGTGACTAGAAGACAAGGTGGCAATGTGTGTTTTGGGTCATTTACCTGTTGGAGGCCCATGATGTCCGTATAAAAGCTTTCTGACACTGGGGAGTACATTTTTTCTCCATAATTCCATAATAGTCTTGATCTCATTTTGCCCTGCAAAGATTCAAGGCACCATGTGCCAGATGCAGCATAATAAATCAAAGCCCCCACCATGTTTCACAGTAGGTACTTTTTCTTTGTAAGCGTCATTTTTTTCATCTGTGGACATAGAGCTGATGTGACTTGCCAAAAAAGATCCAGTTATGTCTCCTCTGTCCAAAGGACATTCTCTCAGAAGCTTTGTGGCTTGTCAATATGCATTTTAGCAAATTCCAAAGTATGTTTTTCTTTTAGCAGTGGAGTCCTCCTCGGTCTTCTTCCTTTAAGTCCAATGTTTCTCAAAAAGCCAAAGAAATGGTGTGATCAGACACTGATGTACCTTTGGAGTTTAGCTTGTATGTCTTTGGAAGTTTTCCCTGCCTCTTTATTGCCATTCACATTATCCCTCTGTTTAATCTGGGGTTGACTTTCCTTTTACGGGCTATGTGCTGGGAGGCCGCCTACACTCACATGGACTAAAAACATCTTAATATCTGAAACTGTAGTCACAGGAACGTCAAGCTGCTTGGAGATGGTCTTATAGCCTTTACCTCTGACATGCCAGTCAATTATTTTCTTTCTGATCTCCTCAGACAACTCTCTCCTTTGCTTTCTGTGGTCCATGTGTAGTGTGGTGCACATGATGAAACCAAACACCTGAGTGATTACTTTTCTCCCTTTAAATAGGCTGACTGAACAGTTTAAATAATCACTATGATCCAAATATTTATAATATTTTTTTTTTTTAGGGGTACCAACAATTCTGTCAATGCCATTTTAGAATATATTTGTAGAATAAGCAACAACATATCTTTTTACACTTGGCTCAGGGGACCAAATGTATGTAGGTACGAATGAGACATATAGGGACAGCCCTTTGCCACCATTTTGCATTAGTGGCTTCTTCCCTGCTATCTCTCTGGCTGAAGCGTCTCTCCAAATGAGATCTGAATAGCGTGTTTCTGAAAATATCCACCGGCATATTATCACCATCTGACAGGAACTTACAGAAACCCTACAGCACTTGCATACCATGCAGATCTGAATGCATGACTGGTGGGATAGGAGGTAACTCTCCTTGCAGTCTTTCCTCTTGCATCATCATGCAGCCTGCAGTCACAATACACCTGGACTTATACTGTCAAGGAGTATACTTCTCAACACAGAGAAGGAAGGACCCGTGACTTCACCATACCAGTCTGAGGTAAAAAAAAAAAGGTATGTATAGTGTGATTTGTTTTGTTTCTTCTTTTTTTTTTTTGGTGGGAGGGCTTTGGGGCGGAAGGGGGGAGGTGGAGTTATTCGTTTTATATTTATAGCTTGTTTGATTCTCTTTCCATTATAAACATAGTGCTCTGTTCTCATTTTTTTTCATTTCAGGAGCATCGAGTGCTCCAAGAGTCCCTCCCTTGAGTCACAGCACTCCAACAATTGCAGGATCTGCAAAGGTTATGGCAGCCCTGGAAGAGGAGTACCTAGCAGGTGAGGTGCCCTGGGAGCTCCCGAGGTCCTGAGCTATCCAGGTCCTCTGTCTGGGCACTTCAATCGTATCTCTTTGTTGATTTGGAAATCTTCTGGTCCCTTCTTTATTAAAAAAAAAAAAAAAAATTTTTATTTTTGTATTTAAGTATGGCCTTGTGAAGCGCAGAACTCTTTTACCGTTTTGTAGTTGGTGCTTATTCAGTAAATAATTTTACCACATATTTTATGTCATTTCAGATGTTTCTTTATGAAAACTGCGTTTAGACTAAGTTTAAGAAGATCACTTTAATAGCAGGAATTTCATGTTTGTCAAAGAAAAATACAAACTAGTGACAAATGTGTTGACTGAGTCACCTTAACAGAGGGCCGAAATCCTCACTGCAGTGTTTTTAGAGCGCTAATTAGTGACCTCATGACGACAGCCATGTGATCTCCAACGACGTGCTGCTCTGTGTAAAACCTGCAGCAAGATGGGGCCTGGAGCAGTTGCATTTAGACTAGCAGTAGGAAAGCTGGGTGTAGTAAAGTTTTGGATCTATCCACTTTAACTACTTGATGGCCGGGGTGTTAAACCCCCTTCCTGTCCTGGCCATTTTTCAGTATTCAGCGCTGCGGTAATCTGACATTTATTTCGTCATACAACGCTGTACTTAAATGAAGTTTATACCATTTTTGGGGGGACACAGTGCTCTCCTTTAGTGGTATTTAATCACCACTGGGGTTTTTATTTTTTGGAAAAATATAAAAGACGGGGTCACGTCGGGTAAATAGACACCAAACATCTCAAGCATTAAAATTGCATGTGCCCGCAAAGTCGCAAAAAAACGACCATACCCAAAATTGGCCATAGGCGACAATTTAAAGTCATTTACCGCTCATCAGTTTACTGTTATCAGTGATTGATGGCCCTAGAATAGTTGCTCGCACTCTGACGTTCGCAGTGATATGTAACGTGTGGCACAATTGTCATTTTTGCGCGTAGGCGCATTGACGAATGTTTTCGTGTGTACATGGGGTCGGGGGACCCCTTATGTCACCAAGGGACCCCCAGAGAAGCTGATGAAGCAGAGATCTGCTTCACCAGCTTCTCTCCGGCCTCTGTAGCCGGGAATGACAGCTGAATGCGGAAGTTATGTAATTGACATCACTTCCTGCATTCTGACACTGGAGAGGAGCCCAGATGGAGTTTGTGTTCTGATCTCCCTCTGATCTCCGGTCACAGAGACGCTGTTCCGGCCCCGGGCTCACATCAGGCATAGCGGAGCTCGGGATCTGTCCTGAGGGGGTGGGGTGTAGATTGGTACCAGTCTGCTAGATTCACCCCTTATGTATGATGGTAGCCATGTACAGATTACAAAATGTACATTATTTCTGTTGTGGTGATAGGATTTATCCTTAATTTCAGTCTTGGTGACAATGATCACCAAGACAAATGCCGAGGGTGAACCTCTCTACCTTAAATCTAACCCGTTAAGCTGAACTGCAGACAAGAAGCTGAATACACAGCTGAAATAAATATAAGAGACCTTTTATATGCTCATGTAAGCTTTAAATAAAGCTTTCCTTTTTCATGCCTTTTTTTTTTTTTAGAGCTAGTGATGTCATCACTGGGGCTTTGTACTTCTCTTTGCAATGTAGGCAGATCATGACTAGTGGGAGGGAGCTGTTTATAGCTTCCTGAAAATATCAGAGTCAGAGTTCCTAGGCAGGCTACATTTGCATACAGACGGATTTGTCGACATCTGATGCTGAGCCTCCATCATTGAAAGGGCTGAAATCTAATTAATGAAAGTAGCAGGCCAGGGACAGTCCGGCTGGAGAGGAAAGCGCTAGATGATGGATGTCCTCCATCAAGGAAATGAGACTGGCTCTATCTGTCTTGCTGCAGCTTTTAATGCACACTGAGAGGAGCTCTCAGAGGAACCTGTACAACTGCATGACTAACAGGCTGGAAATCAGTTTTAACCCCTTTGCTGCCCCCACCTCCCTATAAGGCATATGTCAGCAGCAGCGCTGACATATAAACAGATTCCAAGTTGCTATTGTAGTTGGGAATTTATTTACATTGTCACGGTAAGCTATGGGCTTTCTTGTGGAAGCGATTTTGTAAAGCTGCCAATCCCTTCCACATGTTGCCTTAAAGTGACGCCCCTACCACCACTGTGTGTCCCAAGATCCCCAGTCCCTTCTGGGTACCCGAGATCCTAATGAAAGGTGTCAGGATGGAGAGCGGCGGGAGACCGGAGAACATCTGTTCACTGATCCCACTTCTGAAGAATAACACCAGAAGCGATTAGCTCTGATCACTTCCGGGTTCAGAATGTCATACCCTGGCCGGGGATGAAGCTAATCGGGTACGCTCTGTACTCATTCAGCTTCATCAGTATACAGAGGTGACATTAGGGCAGCGGTTCTCAACCTGTGGGTCCGGACCCCTTCGGGGGTCGAATGACAATTTGCCAGAGGTCGCTGGGAGTCTCCCGCTATTGGATAGCAGCTCCCGGCTGCCCGGGAGAGAAACACTTTCTCCCGAAAGGTTTAATCTGCTCTTTCGAGCAGAGTAAACCTTTCGCTGTGATCGTTTTTAAAAAAAAATTATTTCTGACATCGGAGCCCCGGCCGCCGTAAGTCAGAAAAAAATAAATAAATCCGCATTGGAATGCATAGCTAGATTCCTATTGGCTATTTCACTTTGCAATAGCAAACTAGCTATTGCACCCGCCCACTGCTGCTGTCAATCAGCAGAGGGGGACCTGCAGTTCTCCATCAGGTCCCCATCTAGTGATTATCATCATTATTAATAATAAAAGCTGACACCTTCGGCTTGCATTATATGGTTTGCCATTTTAGCTGTTACAACAGTGGTTCTCAACCTGTGGGTCGCTGTGTGATTTCTGCTGTGCTCGGTGAGAGTCCTCCTCAGCCCTCTCCTAGCGCAGCAGTGTCAGTTCTCCTGACACGCCGCCAGATGTCGCGGCAGCAGCCGTGTCAACCCTAAATTTTACCGTTGGGGGTCACCACAACTTGGCAAATGTTACCAAGGGGTCCCGGCCCTAGAAATGTTGAGAACCACTGCATTAGGGGGTCTCATAGTCCCTTGATGTCTCCTTAAAAAGAAACTGTCACTTGCATTATGCTGTCACACATCTGTCAGCCCTCTCGTGAAACAATAAAGTTTGTAAAAAGAAAATAATGATCTAAACAATAAACGTCAGGTGCTCTCACGCTCGAAATCAACGATTGCACCACACACATTGGATATGCTGACAAGCACACCTGAGTGAGAACAGTCATTTTAAGGCTATCATTCATAGTTACCTCTAAACTGATGAGCTGTAGAGGATTTTAAAGTGTCACCTAAGAAACATTTGGAGTTTTACAGTTGTGTGGAATGTTGAAGCTTGACATTTTGGGTCTCTAATTCCTATTCTTTTCGTTTTACCAAAAAAAATGGTTATTGTATTTGCGAGCACTAAAATTGAGTGTATTTTTTGCTGAAAATTAGTTTGATAAATAGTTGCGCTAATATTGTGTGACATAAAATATTGCAACTGTCACCATTTTATATTTATATCATCTTTTGGGGATTTTAAGTAATCTTCATTTTAACGTGTGGGGGGAAAAAAAGGACACTGGCAATGAAAGGGTTAAAGAAAAGACACCTGGAGGCTGCCATTGCTGACTTCGCATTTTGGCTGTCGTACTGATGCCTCCATTGCTGTAATATTATCACTCTAACCTAGAACATGTATGCATTTCTGATATACCTTCTTGTGGGTGACTCGGAACATACTGAACCATAACAGCCAGGAAACTTCACATTTTCCACATAAACACAGTTTTCACCTAAATGCTGGCTGTAGACCGCACTATGGGCCCAATCACACGGGTGCGCACGCCTGTGCAGAGACCTGCACCTAGGAGGGAGCACTGTCTGCATCCAAGCGCAGGCACCCGGACCTGCACGAATGTGTAGCTTCAGGTCACCGTGCATAGGCAGGTACAAGTGGGAGCAGGTCTCTGCGTCGGCGTACACACGTGTGGATGAGCCCTATTATATATCTGTTTTACAGGGATCTGGAACTATAACTCCCAGCCTGCACTGCCAGTCAGACCACTGTATATATCAAAGTATGAAACCAACCTGAAGATAAATTCAGTAGTGCAACTTTTTTGGCCGTATGACCCTTTAAAAGGTCCTGCGCCAAAATAAAAAAAAAAGCCATGTTGCGGTAGCATCACCAACAACAGATTCAGGTCGTTCCTAATTGTGCCATTCGAAGAATCTGCTGCTTTGGATTCAAAAGGAATTATCGCCATTTTACAAATGAGAAAACTGGCGGTAATTAAGACCAACTCTGTTCCGGCATACGGAGAACTGCCAGCGCTCAGAGAGGGTCATGTATGTACTGGGAAGCTGTCATCAACGTGTCAGACTGTGACAGCTTAGTCACGGCCTAGTGTTCAGGCATTTCCAAAAGTGGGTTTTCTGATGTCTTCCATCTGCACACACAAGTGCACCATCTGGAGGAGCTCCCATAATCTTTTCTGTCAGCAGGAAAGCAGACATCCCGTATACTGAAAGATGTGCAGCTATAAAAGACACAAACTGGATGAGATTTGTAAAACTTGCCACAAAATCATACAAAACTGGATCGGGTTGAGGCAGATGAGTCCAAAGCTGAACTCGCAACCTCTATTGCTCAAAGGTGGCACCACTGCAATATAGAACCGATCCCTACAACAACTTCCACTTGTGTCTGACCAAAAAGTGATCCAAAAAAACAAAAGATTTGGTGTATCTGTGTTAGTGATCACAGTAAGACATGTGGAACCCCCGGTATGTAAAGCTGACCATACACTGCTCAAATGTTCTAATTTTAGGCTCAATGCTGCTTAAAGGGTCTTGAATTCTGCCCAAAGGTTGGATTTTACCCTAATTCATTTTGGAAAATGTTTTGCATCTTTGGCCAGGTTTAAAGTTTACAAGCTGCAATAATTCAATACACAATACTAGTTAGAACATATGTTTAATTTTCTTATAGTAAATAGCTGTTACTCCTAAAAAAAGAAATGTCGTTTGTGCAGTACATGGGTGCAGCCGTATTTGCTCACTGTATATTCTTGCTTAGTAGTTCTGCATAGCAATTCTGTTTTTCTGTTCCTGCTTCCTAATGCAAGTCTTCCAGTCTGCTTATACTGGCTAAAAACAGTACACTTTATACTGCATGTGGTTTACCCTTTAATTGATCTTTTTTCGGTAGATTTTCTGGCAAGTTATAGATTTTGGTGCTTGCAAGTATCTGTGATAATCTTCAAATCTTTTCTGTGTCCCTGTCGATTCCAGGCTCACGCTGCTGTCCAAGTCGGCACTAAGCACTGCCTTCTCCTAATGCTAAGCGCATTCAGTAATCTATTGCCACAAACCCAGTGGCCAGTCTAGGTCCAGCCTATGGGCACGCAGAGTAGGGGCATAGGGTTAGCTCCAGGAGGGGGTGGACTTTGGCAGCAACTTAACAAAAGGTAAGGCTCAGTATACAGTCCAGGCCTGGAATCAAGGG
The DNA here is from genome assembly GCF_000935625.1 of Nanorana parkeri. Taxonomy (NCBI): domain Eukaryota; kingdom Metazoa; phylum Chordata; class Amphibia; order Anura; family Dicroglossidae; genus Nanorana; species Nanorana parkeri. The sequence goes on from NW_017306335.1 coordinate 648,729, forward strand.
CTCTCTAGGGAAATAAGAATTGATCATAAGAGAAGCACAGGTACCCTGGGTGGCTATAATCCAGCAGTGTTGTAAGCTTAGCCTGTTTTCTGGAGTTGACAGCTGTGGTTTATCACAACGTCTTCAGCACAATAAAGTGGGATATCTCTGGAAGTTGTACTTATGGGTTATGCACTAATCCTAGAACAAACCCAAAGTCTGTGTGAAGGAATACGACATGCCTGCTCAGCACACATACACCCACTGAGTGGGACCAGAGAACTGTCTGCAAAGTGTTTGATTCCTGGTTCAGTGTCACATGTGAAGATTATATAATGAGGGTTCAATCTGATTGTATGAAATAGAATATAAAATAACTTGTCCAGTGATCCAATCCTGTGTTTGGCTGCAGACGATCCGGAGCTCTGGGACATCCCATTGGATGCTGCAGAGGTGGAAAATTTCTCCAATGGCAACATCCCATCTGCTACACCTTTTGGGCATCATCAGATGATGACACGCAGCAAGACTCCTCAGCGCCCAGCCGACCAGCGCCAGCCAATGCGACCGACCTCATGGAACCAACCACACGGAAACCTGACAGCACAGCAACGTGCAGGTACCGTCCATCTACATTACTGACAAAAATGAAACCCGTGTTCAGAAGGCAGATGTTAGAACGTCAGTTTAAAAACAAAACTCTCTGAATAGCCGCTGGCCTGTCTGTACCGGCTTCACTCAAAAGCTTGACATTCTCTGAGCCTGCAATCATTGCTCCGGGGAGTTTCAACTCTGCCTCCAGACAGTGTGCAGTGCTTGAAATGACCCTCGCACTGCAGATGTGTCATCTCTCTCATTGCAAAATAGATTTAGAATTTTCCTAAAGGACAACTTGACTTTCAGTAAATATACTTCCCACCCCCCTAGTGTAGAATGTACACTGAAATACCTTCATCTCCGCTCCCAGCCAGGTGCTGCATTGTTTTTCCAGAAAAAGACATCCTGGCTGGTTCCTTGGAATGGGGGGGGCACACAGGCTTAGTTGTTCATTGTGTAACCATTTTGGGGTGGGGGGAATCACACCATGGTCCGTTTGTGTCCAAAAAGAGTGAATCTTGTTACATTTGGATTGCCAGCTTCTGCTTATATAAATTAATTAATATAATTGTAGTACTTGGCTTAACAAGGATATACCTTTGAGGAGTAAGTGATGCATAGATGATAAGTAGTTTGTGGTGTTTAGCTATAATGGGATAATTATTGGATACCCAGCAGGAGAACAGGAAGGTGTAAGCCCAGGGAGGTTCCCAGGACAGCAGCCAGACCACCTATCTCCAATAGCTTGAATAATGGGGCAGCTTCAGACTAACAGGGTTGTTCACAAAAGGGTGAAGAGTTTGGAGAAGGCAGGAGAAGAGAACAATCTAGGACAACATAGCTGACCTGGGAAGTGAGCTGAATTGGAGAATGTTTCCAGATCAGCTATTCTGGCCTAGATTGTTCACTTCTCCGGCCTCCTCCAAACCCTACACCCTTTTGTGAATAACTCTGTATGTCATAAAAGTTTCAACCCAAAGCAGACACTTGTTACATTCATGTAGGATGTCGTGGTTAAGTGTAGATTTTGGGCGATGTAATAAATGCTAGGCAGGAATTATAGTTGTATAAACGTATTGTTGGCCGATATCCTGAGTGCGGTGTATTGTGACACTACGTCCTCCGAATCCTCCTGGACAGCAGAGATGTCGCTCTGCCATTGACAGAACAGTGTCTAGTTCAGAGGAAGCAGCACACTCACTTTTTATCTGAAGCTGCACACTATAGTACTACTTTTCTGCCACAAGATGCCGATGGTCTTCTGGGTTTAATCATCAGCCTCGTGTGTCTTAAAAAAGGTAAAATAATGAAAGCAGGCAAATAAACTATCGAGTTCTTGTCAGATTAACAAATGTATATTGACGCTGCTAAATTTGGTCTGAGAAAAACCATCTCTAAAGAACAATGCTCTTCAAGGTTTGGATAGAGAAGGGGTAGGCATCCTCTGCACTTCAGCTGTGGTGAAACTACAATGCTTCATGAGATGTTTAGTTTCACCGGTTGGAGTGCTGAGGTTGCCTTCCCTCCGGGATAAAGTGGTGAAATGGTTTCACATTTTTATACCTGACTCTGACCCCACGGGAAAGGTTTCTCCTCACTTCCTGAGCAATCACCAGGACAGAAAGTGAGGGTCAATGTCCCTACTGGGAAACATAGACTAATACTGATAGAGGTTCTCACCCTCTGGCCAAAACAAAAACTACAAAAAAGTGTTTTGGTTTTTATAGCTTCTGAAGTGTTTTTGGGAATGAATGAAGCAGATTTTTCCTCCTTGAACATTCTTTTCCTGTCTTTGTATAGATAAAAGCCCTTATCGACAGAACAACGTTGGTGTTGTCATGAAGAAGAGGAAACTGGAGCCATCTTGATCCCTGACCTTTTATGGCCTTCCTCAGACTTCCCTATTGAATGCTGGATGGTGACTGGTAAAGTTCTGTTTACAATAAGCAGGTCATCCGTGATCTATACAAACACATGTATCAGAATGTTTCAGATGCAAGCGCAGCTCTTTTATCCCGGACAGTTTTATAATAATTATATCATTCATTTCATGTCCAATAAAACATTTTATTCTATACTATTCAATGTTATTTGTATGACCCCCCCCCTGGTTGTGGCCTCGTATTTCCTGCAGCCTATTCTTACTGATGTAATACCCTTCACTGTCACGTTACACTAGGTAAAGCCTAACAAGTGGGGAAGAGCTAACCTTTCTGTCAGGTTCTTTCACTGTGACCCCACTGGGTGGGGAGGTTTTCCATCACTTTCTGTGACACCCAAGAAGGGAGGTGTGTAGTGGTTACCAGACAGGTAGGGGGTACATACACAAACATTGTCTGATGTTCTCCCTTTCTCTCTCTAAACTAAGAATTGTTTTGGTCCTTGTCCCCATTGTAGACATTTTCCATTGTTTGCTGTTCTGACAGGAAGTGAGGGGAAATTTCCCAATGGGGATAAATGGCAATAATAACCAAAGGCTCTAACCCTTTCTTGTCCAACACAAAATAAAACAAGTTTTGTCTGTTTGTGGTGTTGTGCTTTAATATAATCTGATAGGGCTTGCATTTAAAAAATACTTGTACATGACACAGGATGTAGTTCAGGTACAGGGGGTCATGCTTTTGCCATCAGGAGTTTGGACACCAGCAAACAAAGCTGTATAGTAGCCGAATATAGACCCTCCGACTCCCATAATGCCTCTGGTTTAGATAATGTCTGTTCTTCTACCACATCTTCTCTCTGCTCTGAGAGGAGCAACCCACTTTGTCCTGTTTTTATTAAGACGTGTTCTAGTTGCTGCAAAGCCACAGGGGCTCACCTTGCAACTTTCCAGGACAGCGGATTGTCGGCATAGCCTTGCTGTGAGGAAAAGGTGAGGCTGGCCTGTAATGTGTCCTTGGTGCACTGGCCTCTGCTGTAGGTGCTCTCCTAGATACCCTGAAATGATGAAGATTCCTTATGGAGTTTGCCTATCGGAGGGCAAAGACTGCTTGGATGGGGCATATCCCCTGGAATCTTGCCTGTTCTCTCCATTGTATTGGTTGGAACTGCAGGGTAGTCCAAGGCCACCACTGTGATACGTTAGGGCATAACCTTTATGTAGGCCTGGGTGTGCTTTCGTTACTGTCCCCTAGGGGGTGTGATGTAGTCAGTCACTTTCAGTGGCAGAAGATGCAACACCATTTTTGAATTTGCCACCATTACTCTGAGCCTGCGTAGCCTGTATCTCACGTATTACACGGCTCGTGGGTGCAACTTTTTTTTTTTTAACTGTGCGTGGACCACTCTGCACTTTACACCTTCTCTCCTGAACACACCCTATGAGCTTTAGGATGTGTATTGGGCTCCTGCTGCAAATTCACAGACAGCATTAAATTCTTCCCCCCTCTCCCCCCGGTGCATATGAGTACACCGTGTAGGAATCCATCATTTTCATACTTTAGTATGGTGGATCATAAGCGCAATGGCAGTTCCAGGATGGTTTGCAGAACAGACACAGCTGCAAGAGAAGCTTACCAGATTATGGCTCCTGCCCTGTGTGTCGTGCACAGCCCAGGTGGCATTCCTCAATGGTCAGTGTCTAGACCCCGGAGAATGATCTATTTACCCCAGGGTGTATGGAGACCTCTGCGGCAGGTGAAGTAGCCGGACAAGGCCCTATTAACGTCCAGGTTCAACTACAAATTGATCAAGTTTATTTCTGGGTACAAGGACCTTCAAGCCTTCATAATGCAGTCTCCGATTACTTTGGGATTTGTTTAATTTGTTCTATCCCCCCAAAAAACAATGTAGGCTGTTACAGCAATTCCCAGATCTTCTGTTACCACCTTGCTTCTCATTCACTGGTTTTAATGGCCTGTCCTATAGTATAGACCTACACTATTGAAAACATCTGTAGGCATGCTGCAATCAGCCCAGTAGCCATAAGAGAGTACAGTGGGGCTCCCCCCCCCCCTCTGTATTTATTATCAGACATGTTGTGACAGCAGTCTATAGGCTCGGAGTACACAGCAATGCCTTAGGTACTCACAAAACCTGGAGAGCTGGCAGCAGGTGAGGTTTAGATGGCTGGAAGTTGGTAGCAGTAACAGATTGAAGTTCCACATGGTTTATTTTAGAGCAGCCGCTGCAATGGGGAGATTGCACTGTAGGGTTGGAAAGAGTGCATGTGAAACCCCCACACAGCAGATGACACCCGTGCTTGGTCACCCATTGTTAACACCTTCTAAATACATCTATGTAAAACAGCACAAATATCTGACATGTGTTCCTGCTGCAGCCTCTCACCTTGTGACTTGATCCAATGTTGCAGTCTGATCACTGGGGGAAAGGAGACTGAGGAAATGCTTCCTCCTGCCTGCAGCAGACTGATATCATCTCAGCCTAGGCAATAACACTGGACTGGAGCTCAAGGATGGCTTTTGAAATGAAAGGGTGAAGCTTTTCTGATAAATGACATGGTTGCTGTATATTGTGACACGTCGGGAATGTATTCAAGCAGACCTGTAAAGTTATCGAAATGTCCACTTTAACAGCCTTGGTCTCTTCCCACATTTCCCCCCCCACAAGTAGAATTACATGACACATTCATTACCACCAACATAAAATAAGGCTTCCTTTATTAGTTTTTTTTTTTATAGCAGGTCTACAGAGGCGATAAAAAGAGAAAAGTGCAAATTTGTACAGAAAGATGCAGGACAAAAAAAAAAAGTGCAAAACGGAAAATTCACAGCTCCAGGGAATCCCACAATCTCATTTTATTCTCATACAGTGTTAAATATCAGGAGGAAAACACATTTCTAAATGCAGGAAAAGGCTCGTTTGGGAGGGAAGGTACAAGAGGCAGAAGAAGTGTAAATACCTTGTAAAGAGTTCAGTAGCATTTATTTATTTTTTTTATTGTGTCCACAGGAAAGAAGAAAATAAATCCGTGAAAATAATGCAAAGCATGCACAACTTAAATGGGAAATAAGACAAAAGATCTCACACTTGATAAACTGGGGGAAAAAAACAAGATATAAAATATGTAAAATAAATATAAATCTGCTGCCAAGTGTGCAAATCCCGTTAGAATTCCTCTGTCCAGCTTCCAGACACCACCGAGCCCTGCGACCACCACTTGCAACACCTGACCTACCCCAGAAACGGTTTGGTCAGCCCACAGTTTCCACAGCTGCCTCACCACCTCCCAATGGGGATTCTGCTGACTGCAAAAGCAGGAGAAATCCAATATTTACTTTTATTTAAACACTTTCGGTTTACCAACTGTATGGGACCGAATGACGAGTCCCCAAACTACATCTTACAGCTTTATACAATCATCAGAACGAACGGCAGACAACCCAAATTGTTCCGCTGTAGGAATACAGTCTCTACGTGGAGCCAAGGACCCTCCAGCCTGGGGTACAAGTGAGCAGGACATGTATGATTTTCTGATTTACCATAAATCTGCTTTTATTTCCAAGAACTCTTCCCAGTTATGGATCTGAATGATGCCAGAAAAACCAGCACAAATAATCTGACGACTAAGTGCCAGACCGACCTGAGGGAGGAGGGGCAACATCGAACATTGCACTAGGATAGCTTTCAAGAATTAAAGTTCTAGGTGAAATATACTGAGACACATGACAGAGCCTACTGCTTTTTTCCATCTGAAAAGCATCTACTCTACACTGCAGGCTGTCTGACCACTTTGGTGTAAACTTGGAAACAACTGTGCAACGGGACAGAGTTAATACTGTTTGCAGGTTATATTTATATCTTTTCTAAAAGGTGCCTTAGAAGAGGCGTTCCCGGGTAGATTCCAGGATTCCCTCTTAAATACCTTTTTAAGACAGAAACAACGCACTAAGTAGACAGCGAGGTCCTTCTGCTCTCATACCCCAAGACAACATCACAGCTTCTAGAACAGAAATCTTATTGTAACCCATTTACTGCCAGAAAACTGCAAAACCAATCCCTCACTAAGAAGAAAACAGACCATTTTGGAGGTGACCACCTCACAGCAGTCTGCTGAGTACTTCCTCATTCACTTCTACCTTCCAGCCAAAGCTCTAAGTCACGTCACGTGGACAAGATGAGACACTGCAATACAAATCCACCACGTATTTGTCACATACACCAGACCCAACAACTGCACTTCCTTCCGCCTCCCTCTGGACCTGCCAGCTCGCTACGTCAAGTTTTACTGAAAGCAGACAATACTTATCTGTTCCCGCTGAGGGAACTGAAACATGAAAAGAGAGGTGCAGCCACAAACCGTCTCTCCCCTCCTCGGAAGGCCCAATCTCTCTCAAGGCACCAGATAACCGTAGGAGGACAGATTTGGGTGCAAGTTCTGTACAATTTTACATTCACATTAAAACCAATAAAAAGACAGGACAGAGCCAAATGAATTTATTTTTATTAAAGTGACTGATGATGAGATCGGAGCGCGAAGTTCTGGTTTTGCCTGTAACCCTCTTTAACATTCCGCTATTTTATTATCAGAACTACTAATGTTGTCCAACAACATAAATATATTATATCACAGTGTATCCACATCATAACTGATGGCAGAGTATTGTCCTCACCGAACTTTTGTTTTTTTCTCAATTACTTTTTATATATTTATATATATTTATATATTTACTTTAATTCATACAAGTATAATGCTGCAGTCGATAGCCGTTAAAGAGTTCTTAAATTGAAAGCATTAATGACCTATATACCGTAAGAGCAGAGAAGAGAGTGACCCCCATCAAAACAGGGTCTAGACCTCCCCCGCTCCCGTCTCCTGACTCCCTGAATGTGCTTTACGGCCGTTGCACACGATTGCAGGGTGCGATCACGACATCCTTTTAGATGGAACAGGTTCCCGACTCCTCAGATGGAGAAGCAGGGACAGAAGCATATATGCGAGAGACAGGAGTAACAGCAATGTGGAGCTTGTGGTGGCCGGGAAGATGTTGTGGAACTCTCCCCCTCCTGTGCTCCCCTCAGTTTTGCAGTACTTTTTGGGGGTCTCCTGCTAGGTAGTCCTCAAGTTGGACCCCTGAGGGTTACTGATTGATTTCTGAAGGTTGCTGATATTGAAGTTCTGTAAGGAAGTAGTCACAGTTGGCGGGAACTGGTTAATGGGCTGGGAAGATGGTGGGAGTCCAGGACCACTCCACTGCCCTTGGAAGGCCGCGCCAGGGAAGCCATACTGCTGAGGGGGGCAGACGCCTTTGGGGTACTGAGCCAGGGAGTTGGCTGAGGCTGTAGGCATGGAGACTGGAACCCCAAGGGACGGAGGCAAATTCACACACAACTGTCCAGGAGCAGAAAATTTCCGAGCCATACCAGGACCCTGTAAAATAAATAAGAGACTCTTAGAAATGTATCCACCACATAGCAAACATATACCGGGAATACAGAACCTCTTTTCGGGCCGATCTTATGTTACGCTTGCCTGGAATAACTGGATTTACACCTGGAATACATCAATGTAGTCTGGTTTTTTTTCAATGCTGTCCTTTGCTTCAAGTGGCTGTAAATCCAAAATGTTTTTTTCTCTAGATTTGGACAGTTCAGGGAATGTGTCCTGTCTGCTCAATGTCCAAACACACAGCAGGAAGTGTGAGGAAGTCTCTCCAAACTGAAAGGACGGGGGGATTTGTCCTCAGCGGAGGTTACAATCCTTCCCAATACAAAAAATAAATATAAAAAAAAAAAAACAGGAGAATTTCCCTTTAAATTTCATAGCGGTAGGGAAGTGGAAGGTAGGGACGTTCTATACCGTGGGCAAGACTCAGCTGCGTTTATAAAAAGGGTCTTAAAAATTTAAATTTAGATAACAGCACCACGATACTGAAAACATTTCTAATGTGACAGGGAGGCAAGCAGGATGTCTCAACTCACTTCATAGCTGGGGTGTCCAGACATCTTGCTGCTTTTTTTTCCAGTCAGGTTCATGGCGTCCCGGGCCCAGTTATCAACAAGCTTGTGCAGATCGTCCGTGAACATTCCTTTGCAGCTGGAGGATACAGGGGCTGTGTTGGTCTGCGGGGTCGGAGCAGTGGAAGGGGCAACTGTATTTGTGCTGCTCGTCCCTGAAACAATGAAAAGAAACATTCAGGACCAATGACACAAGGGTTCAGATACTGACCATGCAGCCCTTTCACATCCTTGCCCCTAAGGTGTAACCAGAAGGGCCAAACAAAACTAATGTTATTACACCTTTTATACTCTGCAGCTTCACACCAATACAAAGGCGACAGGGGGCCCCAAATTCACCAGTGCTCATTATATGGAGGACATTTATCAAACTCACAGAAAATTGGCTAATCTTCCAGTGATTAAAATGTAATTTTGACAATTCTTTCTGTAAAATGTGCGTGTATTCTATATAAGCAGTTTCGAAAATATAGATCAATGCACTCCGGGCTAAAAAGCCTGCACAACTTTTATAAATGTCCTATGGGGTAGAATTCCAGGGCTCTACCTGTGTATATTAGAACAAGTGCAATGTAGTGTTAAGTCTACTAGAGGCACCACTAGATGGCGACAAGACAGCGGGCGGGAGCTTCATGGTGTGCAATAGGGGGACTATACAGGTCTCTCAGGAAGTGTGTAATGGTGAGCAACAGACTGCAGAATATGAAACAAAGAAATGATATAGATATATAGAAAGGATAGTTACTACAGAGCTGGTTGCAAGGGCAGACTTTTTTCACCATCTTCCCTGAAGCAGAAAGAGAGAGACACGTGTTAGCACAGAGCCGACATCCCAACAACGGAGATAGCTGAGTAGGGAGGGAGATCAGATCAAGCAGAGCACAGAAAATGGGCAGAGCCGAACAGAGAGCGGAAGCTCCACTAATACCCCGGCCAAAGGCTGCAGATTAAGCGAAGAAAGATCAACCAGCTGTTTGAAGAGTTGCAAGTCCCACAATGTTGGCCGCTGCGAGGCATGCTGGGTCTGTGCAACCTCCAATGGCTGGAAGATAAAAGCTGCCATTACAGAATCGGTGCGCAAGTTTTTTTATTTTGCCCTTGTTAACCCCTATTCACACGAGAAACAGCCGGCCCATACAGATCCGTGCTGCGTGCACGTAGTATCGTGCCGCTCCCAGGAAGGACGGGTGCACCATGTGATTACGCGCAGCAGCCTGTCCTCTATAGGAGTATGCGGCTGTACGCCCCCCTACGCTCACCCGACCTGCACGTCCGTGTGGGTGTCCGTACTCTGACGCAGACAGGATCCATCCTGTCAGCATACAAGTACGGACGGACGTGCAGGTCGGGTGAGCATAGGGCGTCGTACGGCTGCATACTCCCAAAGAGAAAGACAGGCTGCTGCGTGTAATCACACACAGCACCCGTCCTTCCCGGGAGCGGCCCGATACGGCCGTGCATGCTGTACGGATCAGTACGGGCCGGCTGTTTCCCGTGTGAATGAGGGCTTAGCATAAAGGATCAATGATTTAATTATTCCATCATAGTTGTCCATACCCTAAGGACCCATGAAGAATAATTCCATCATGGGTCCTTAAGGCTTTGGGCTTCCCTCACGCAATATATGAGAACTTGTATATGCATCTGTCACATCAAATGAAAGCCCTTTCTGTCCTTTAAAAAAAATTGTATAAAATGTGTTGGTGCAATAAATGAAAAACAGAGAAAATAGCTTTGGTCCTTAACTGAAAGACCCGCATCTGAAGCTTGGTCCTTAAGGGGTTACCACCCCAGTAATAATTCCTTTAAGAACTAAGGGGCCTGTGACATACTAATTCATGAAAATCACCATGTTCTCTCATCACCTACTATAACAAACAGAGGAAGAACCTGAGCATACAACCTTTTGTTCATGACAGAATTGCTTTTCTCCCCATACTAGTTCATAGGAATGCAAAAGCAGCTTAGGAAGAGGTAAACGCAGGTCAGAAGGAGGTGAACTGCAAGTTAAATGCACCTGAAGGAACTCTGCAGCATCTCAAAACACAAGATGAATGTGACTGAAAGTACGCTGCCCATTCACACACACACTTAAATTGGCAGATTAGGTCAGAAACATTCTGCGACAAATGGCAAAACGCACTCATCAACTTATCAGCTTTAACCACTTGAAGGCCATAGTGTTTCACCCCCTTCCTGGCCAGGCCAAAGGTGCACACGAAAGGGCGTCAAACAGTACAACAGCAAAAGGTTTCCCAGCACTAGAGCTGCAGCTAACGATTATTTTCAAAATCGATTAGTTAGCCGATTATTAAGTTCGATTAATCAGATAAACAATCAAATACATTTTAAAAAATGGCTCCAGTGATGGACTACTAGTTTGTATTGAAAGGAGCAAGCTTGGAGCGGTGGAAGTAAAAAAGAAAAAAAAAAGTGTGGTGTGCAATATAGTTAAATGGAAAGTGTAAAATTATACAGCAATGAATGCAGAATAGCACCAGCTATAGAGGACTACAAAACCCAGCAATAGTACATTATACAGCGCAATGCAGAATACCACCAGCTATAGAGGAATACAACAAATCCCAGCAATACATTATACATGCAGTGTATAATGTATTGCTGGGATTTGTATTCCCATGTATAATATACAGCACAATGTACCATCAGCTATAGAGGAATACAAATCCCAGCAATACATTATAGAGCACCACGTGTGGGAAAGTGCAGGCTTATACCTGAGCAGTCTTCCAGCAACTTGCTTCTGAGATCGGGCCTGTCAATCTGCCGCTGTCATCCCCCCCACACCTGCTCCTCCTTACTACATCTCCCCGCGTCCCTGTGCCGATGGAGAATGTGGGCGGGCGGTGAGTGCGAGGCTGGAAGGAGGTGCGGCGTGTAGAGCGTGGATGCGGGTCTGTCAGCGTTGAGCGTGAGTTAGGGAGGAGGTGGGGCGCGCAGCGTGTGTGGAGCCGTGAACAGGGCCAACTGATCAGAAGCCGATTAATCGATTATTGAAAAAGTTGACAACTTTTTCAATAATCGATTATAATCGATTATGTCGATTAGTTGTTGCAGCCCTACCCAGCACGCTCACCAGCCAGCATGCAAAAAACAGAGGTTGTGATGTGCGGGGTCCCTTGTGAGGCACGTGTGTTCCTGTGCCTTTAAGGGGGTTGGGCTGTCTCCTGGCAAAGCTGCACTCAATTTTATATTTTGCTACATGTGCTCCAAGATGGAGACTCTCATAGGTTAGAGTTAGGACCGCACTACACAGAGGGGCCTTGACGTGGCTGTGCGGCTTTCACATATTCTGCAGAAGACGTGTATCTAAAACCTCTGTTTTTAACCTTAGTGGTGAGACAAGTTTTTTTTGCATGCTGGCTGGCGTGCTGGGAAACCTTTTGCTGTTTTCATAGACTAGGGATGCACCAATACCGGTTTTTCGATATCGAGTACCAATTTTCTTTTTTTTGGTACTTGCCGATAGAGCTGCAGCCAACGATTTAGCCGATTATTCAGTTCGGTTAATCGGATAAAAAATAAAATACGTTTTTAAAAATGGCTCCAGTGATGGACTACTAGTTTGTATTAAGATACCACCAGCTATAGAGGACTACAACAAATCCCAACAATAGTACATTATAGCTGGCGGTATTCTGCATTGCGCTGTATAATGTACTATTGCTGGGTTTTGTAGTCCTCTATAGCTAGTGGTATTCGGCATTGCACCACTGTATAATGTATTATTGCTGGGATTTTTTTGTACTCTATAGCTGGTGGTATTCCGCATTGCGCTGTATAATGTATTATTGCTGGGATTTGTAGTCCTCTATATAGCGCAATGCAGAATACCACCAGCTATAGAGGAATACAACAAATCCCAGCAATACATTATACATGCAGTGTATAATGTATTGCTGGGATTTGTATTCCCATGTATAATATACAGCACAATGTACCATCAGCTATAGAGGAATACAAATTCCAGCAATACATTATAGAGTACCATGTGTGGGAAAGTGCAGGCTTACCTGAGCAGACTTCCAGCAACTTGCTTCTGAGATTGGGCCCGTCTATCGGCGGTTGTCATCCGCCCACAGCTGCTCCTCCTTACTTCTTCTCCCTGTGCCGATCGTGGATTTGGGCAGGCGGTGAGCATGAGGTTGGGAGGAGGTGCGGCGCGTGGATGCGGGCGGGTTTGACAGCGGCGAGCGTGAGGTGTGGCGCGCAGCATGTGTGGATCCGTGAACAGGGCCAACCAATCGGAAGCCGATTAATCGATGATTGAAAAAGTTGACAACTTATTCAGTAATCGATTAGTTGTTGCAGCTCTACTTGCCGATATCGGTGCGGTTTGCCCCAATTATCAGGAAGTCGGGCGGCGGATCATGACCCCCTCTCCCGGCTTCCTGTGAAGCCGATGTTCTAGTGAAAGAACACCGGCTTCGCTTGCCCAGGTTGCCTGACACTTCAGGAAGCCGGGATTTTGGTCATTACGTGCCGCCCGGCTTCCTGATTGGTTAGGAAGCCAGGCTGCCTAGAAACAAGTGAAGCCGGTTTCCTAGCCAATCAGGAAGTGGGCCATAACCCACCGCCCGGCTACCTGATTGGAAAGGAAGCCTGCTTCATGCTCCCTCGGCATTGCAGGTCGGAGGGAGATCTCCCTCTGACCGGAAGTTCCGGTATCGGAGCATTTGGGAGAGTACGAGTACTCGCACAACTACTCGGTATCAGTGCATCCCTATTATATACACATTTATATTCCATTACGCCCCAATGACGGTGGAATGTTATAGGCTGTGAAACACAGTAGCTTGTTATCGCTATACTTCAACCATGAAATTAATACTTCTAGACTCCTACACTTTTGGTGTGGTGCCCTTGTTTTTTCTACACCATCCTGTATACACCCAAGGAACCCCCAAGGCCCCTGTGTGTTAGAGAGCTTCCCAACCAGAGTCTTCGCACGCTATAGTAGTGTTTCTGTAGAAGACCTTATTGTACCACAGGGCCTAGCCGATGTAATAGCTAATAAAAAATACATTTTAAGCGTTAACCATTTAAAAGACACATCCATGATGGGTTCAAATGGTGATTTTAAAAGTCCTCCCAACACCAATGAAAGAACCCAGGGAGGAAAAACTTTACTGTGCACAAGACAAGACCGATCAATGGCTGTAAGAAATTGTTTTGTCAGCGGTTTCTGAAATTGTTTTATCAGCAGTATGAAAAAAGCAATTTCTTCTCTAGAAAAACAGAAAGAGCAGATAATTGCACCTTTAGGCTATGTTCACATCTGCATGACACCCAGGAAGCGCGTCCCGGGATCGCACGGTCTTGTACAATGCAGACAGCGATTGCTGCGCGGGCACCATTGATTTCAATGGGGTGACATCCACGCGGCAATCGCAGAAAAAAGGTACAAGTACCTTCTTTTTGAGATACACGACATGCAGCTGTTTTACCCGGAAGAAAGCCATGCAATCTAAAGGAAATCTAAAATCAACAAAACCGAAGGAGAAACAATGTTCTTACGTAAACACCAAGAAGAAAAAAATCTTCCACACCTTACTGAAGATTTTCCTATCCAACTGGCCATTGAAAGAGGAGACTCCTCCTGGATGGGAGCTCCCAAGGGGGGTGAACAGATTGTCTCTGAAGATCCAAGAACCAGGTTCCCTCAAGCCACCAAGGAGCCATCAGTATAAAAAAACATCTCGCCTGATTCCACTTTTGTGAAATCCGAGGGATCAAGGACAGAGGAGGAAAAGCATAACGTAGGGTGAAAACCCCATCTTGAGCTAGAGCATCTATGCCCAATGAGCCGCCTTCCATTTCTTTTGAAAACAAAGCCCTTTATTTCCTGTTTCCCTTGCCTGCAAACAAATCTATATCCGGTGGACCCCATCTGTTGACTATCAGACTAAAAACCTCGATTCAGTTCTCACTTGTGGTGAATAGGCCTCTGACTCAAGAAGTCTGCCTTCATTGTACTGACCTCTTGTATGCACAGCCAAGATAGACTGGACATTCAACTCTGCCCAGAGAAGAATGACCCCACCTTCTTTAAATAGTCATTTGTTGTCTTTATTATAGGGCTCCGTAGTATGAAAGAGCAAACCTCCACTTGCTTTTTCTTTATTAAATGGCCAGCCCCTTCCAGGCGTCTGGGATATATTGGCTGGCTTCTTTTGTCCTTGTGGCGGACGAAAAAAACGTTTGTTGCATAACCTCCTTTTTTCAGGAAATGTTTTATACTTCTCTGATGATCTGGCTAGCACCTCATCCAAACCAGACCCAAACACTAACTTTCCTTCCAGAGTCTAGCCTTTGAAAACCCATCTCCCTTCCAGGACTTTTACCAAATGGCAGAATTTAGAAGAGCCCCAGACCTAGCACAGGCCTTAACCGATTCTGCTGAAGCATCAGCCAGATAGGCCACTACGTTACCAACTACTGATAAGGACTCCAAAATCTGTTCTGCCGGAGCACCCTGTAACAGATGTGGCAGCAACAGCTGTGCCATAGATGCTGTATTAGCATCCCACGTTTTACGTAAAAGGGCTTCCGCCTTCCGGTCCATTTGATCCCTAATATTACCGGCATCCTCAAATGAAAGACCAGCCTCTTCTTTGAAACCTGAGCTAATGGAGCATCTAATTTTGGACACTTGAAATACCTATCATCATCCTCTGTGCTAAAGGGAAACATTCTTTTCCAAGATCTTCAAGATAGGAACTTATGCTCTGGCTCCTTCCATTCCCCAGAAACTAAGTTCTTAACTGACTCGTATACAGGAAAAGCTCTACCCGGTGTTTCCAGCAGATCCCTGTACACTCTATCCTGAACTGAAATGGCTCGTGTAGGATCTGGAATCTGTTCAGTAGCATAGATTCCCTGTAACAAATAATCAATTTCTTCTAATGGGAACAGATGTCTAGAGGGGCAGCTTTCTGCATCTTTATCGAAGGTTTCCCCTTCGTCCAGCGAACTATCTGAAATAGAATCCTTGTCTGATACAGGCCAATCTAATTCCTCAGAAAAAAGCCCTGGCAAAACTGGAGCAGTAGAGGATGAGGGTAAAAATTGGGAAGAGACACTTAAAAGACTGAACTGTAGCAGACATCTGTCCTCCTACTTTCCAATAAACCTTTCATAATATTAGAAGACTCCCTAGCTCCTAGCTTATTAAGGCACAGATCACAAGGCTTTTGGTAACCGGAAAGAAGCTTGGCATTACAGCTGCCACAGCGTTTCCCAATTTGTTTAAAAGCTGGGGCTGTCGGTGGAACAGATGAAAATGACGCCGGTTTCTCAGAACCAGAGGGGTCCTGCAGGGAAGCCCAAACAACATACATTTAGTATACCCTGCTTCGAGACCCTCCACCAAAGTGTCCCTGTAAGCCACTTACCAGGTCCTTGGTTTTAGACTCCACACTCGTCTGCCTGCCGTCTTCCTCCATGTCGACCGCAGCGGTGTTCCCCCCACACAGCCTCTGGCTCTGAAAAAACGCCCGAAGGTCCGCATCCACTTCGACGTCAGAGGCAGCAAGCAAAGCAGCGCACATCGGAAATTATATCTGAGCCGGCGGCCGGAAATGACGCTGCGCGCCCAGAACAAGGCTTGAAAGATAATTAATGCTTGCACTTTGATCAATGGAATGCCTGATGAAGGGACCCTGTGAGGCCCTGGAAGAGCTTGTTTTATTGACACCGTTCTAAATAAATCAACAATCGGTGATCCTTGAAGGATTTTTGGTGTGCTGGTGATGTTTTGCATATGATCGATAACCAGAAAGAGGCTTCAGACACGTGGCTCCAGCCCCCAGCCAGAACCAGCACCCACGTCACTGCAACAGACAGGCAATGTCGGAGCCGCTCAGCCACAGCCAAAAACCGGGCAACAGACAGGTTAATAATGCCGGGGCCTCAGGAGTCAGCCAGTTCAGAGGAGGAAGGCGAGATCCTGGAACAAATAAGGGTAACCATCCGTAGTAGGCAGCAAGGCCACAGGGAGACATGCCATTAGCAGAACTGCACAGAGAGGGACCCGCGGCCTTCATAGTCAGGCAGCCGGTCAGGAAAAAAAATTATTTTTTTAAGTCTTTTTAATTGTGTTTCCTGTAGAAGCGGTCTTGGTCCTATAAATCATTATGTGTATAGACGCTAGGATGCTGAGAGATTCTATAGCTACAGTGGAGGAGGTGGGAGCGCTGTGACAGCCGGCCAGCTTGGAGCTTCGGGTGAGTATAACTTAGTTATTTTTTAGCACCTACACAAAAACGAGCACTTACCCCTTGAAAACTTTTTCCTAGAGTTCTTCTTTAATGTAGGGCTGCAGCTAACGATTATTTTCATAATCGATTAGTTGGCCGATTATTAAGTTCGATTAATCGGTTAATCGGATAATTAAAAAAAAAAAGGCTCCAGTGATGGACTACTAGTTTCTATTGTGATTGTAGTCCTTCACGGGAGCAAGCTTGGCGCGGTGGAAGTAAAAAAAAAGTGTGGTGTGCAATATAGTACATTATACAGCGGCGCAATGCAGAATACCAGCAGCTATAGAGGAATGCAGCAATAGTACATTATACTATAATGTACTATTGCTGGGATTTGTAGTCCTCTGTAGCTGGCGTTATTCTGCATTGCACTGTATATAATGTATTATTGCTGGGATCTGATGTATTCCTCTATAGCTGGCGTTATTCTGCATTGCGCTGTATATCATTTATTATCGCTGGGATTTGTAGTCCTCTACAGTGCGCTGTATAATGATAATACGGCGAAATGCAGTATACCACCAGC
>NW_017306335.1:666711-681433 GCF_000935625.1 Nanorana parkeri
GCGGCGGCCTGTGCGGTGGACACGTCGGGAGCAGCGTGTGACGCGTGACGTGCGACTCAGGCCGCGTGCGGAGCCCCGAACAGGCTAAGCAATCGATAGCCGACGAATCGATGATCGAAAACGTTGCCAACGTTTTCAATCGTCGATTTTAATCGACTTAATCGATTAACTGTTGCAGCTCTACTTTAATGCATATGTGCCCCTTGAAGGGAGTCTTAAAGGAGAGAGCCATGGCCCTGAAAAGCACTCCATCAATTGCACATTCTGCACAAAGTGCCAAGGGAAGTGTCCCACACAAGATCCAGTGCTCCGAGTACATGACAGAGGCGCCCAGATTCTTTTTCCAGTGGGGAGTAGGTACAGTCCACCAAGACTCTGCTGAGGAGAAAACTGGTCTGAATAGCTGCTGCTAGGTGTCACAGTGGCTATGGGCAGCTTAGAAGAGTCTTAAGTGGAAAAGTGCATAAAAGACATTGCCAGTGTCTAATTACCTGAAGGGAAACACATAGCCCATTGGTTGCAGAATCAACTCCCTGTGTCCTGTGATGTGCAACCTAGAAGTTTATTTATATTATCTTTACTAGACATCCTCATTTCTGTCTCCAAAGCTACACAATGGCCCAACAAGTGATGCCACAATGTATGTCATTAATAACATCAGTGAAATCTTATTTCACCACATTTATGATTTAGAAGTTAGATCAGACTAGCGCCAGGCTGCAGCTTCTGAGCTATAAAAGCTTCATCCTACATCTCCTACTTCCTTCTCCCAAACAACTTTTAAATGAAAGAAGGACTTAAAGGCTACAAATCTACTTAAGTCAGATCAAAAAAATTGGTAAAAACTTAAGTGACATTAAAAGGATAACATTTCCCCCCCAATGTTAGTGTAAGGACTTGCCCTAATTGATGCCTCTTGATCCGATCATCTTCTTTCCTTTAGTTTTCAGCTGTCCCTCCAGCGCTGGTGCCGGTTTCCGATCCATCACTGAGTCTTCTGTCTTAACTTCCAGTCCCAGAGAGCCTGTGCCGGTGTGCGCTGCTGCATTTACTTACCTTGTGTCTCTCCTTGTCTCGCGGCGAAGATCTGTACGGCACATGCGCCCGCCCGAGACTCTTCAGATGTTCAGACAGCATTGTGCGTCGAAGACACAGGTAAGTTTAAACCCTTTTTAAAAATAGTTTGTTTTTTTCTAAAAATGTTTTTGCATATATCTACTGCTTGCTAACAGCAGATATATGCAAAAACCGCTGAGGACTTAATAACCCTTTAAGAGAAATGCAAGAAAATCATTCATTATAGAGAATGATGGCACTCATCACTGCATCAGCATTATCAGAGGCCTTTATAAAAATGTGCAACAGAACGTTGATATAAGGCACAGTGGGTGCAGCAAACAGCCTTGTATGCAGCTGATTAGGGGGTCTGTATGCTATAGAAGCCTGGAGGATAAGCTTCAGCAGGAAATGCACTGGTGAACAGGACTCCTTAATGACTGGTAGGATCCCCAGTGATTGGCGGAGGGCTACGGTAGTCCCAATATTCAAAAAGGGGGCAAGGTGCCAACCTGGGAACTATAGGCCGGTCAGTCTAACATCGGTAGTTTGTAAAATGCTAGAGGGCATAATAAAGGATTATCTGGTAGAATTTGTTCAGGAAAACGGGATAGTTAATGACAATCAGCACGGGTTCAGGAAAGACCGTTCCTGCCTAACTAACTTGCTAACTTTTTATGAGGGGGTAAGTAGAGATATGGACGGAGGTAAGCCGGTGGATGTGGTATATCTGGATTTCTCAAAGGCTTTTGATACGGTACCACACAAACGCTTGCTACACAAGCTGAGGGCTATGGGCATAGATGAGGTGGTGTGTACGTGGATAGAGAACTGGCTACGGGAACGTGTCCAGAGGGTATCTGTAAATGGCACCTTTTCAGACTGGGCTAGTGTAATGAGCGGTGTGCCTCAGGGTTCTGTGCTGGGTCCCATATTGTTCAACTTATTTATTAATGACATCGGGGAGGGTGTTAACAGCGATATTTCCGTGTTTGCGGATGACACCAAAATAGGGAGGGTAATAGACACGGACTTAGACATTATAACATTACAGGAGGACCTGGATAAAATAGGGGAGTGGGCATTAATGTGGCGGATGAGGTTTAATGTCGATAAATGCAAAGTAATGCACTTTGGAATTAAAAATAAACAAATGGGTTATACAATTATGGGTATGCCGCTGGGGAAGTCAGAAATGGAGAAGGATTTGGGGGTCATTGTAGACCACAAACTGAAAGGTAGTTTGCAGTGCCAGGCTGCTGTAAACAAAGCTAGCAGGGTCTTGTCCTGTATTAAAAAGGGGATGTATTGCAGGGACAAGTCTATAATTTTGCCACTTTATAGATCATTGGTTCGACCTCATCTGGAGTACGCGGTCCAGTTCTGGTCACCAGTACTAAGAAAAGATGTCCTTGAGTTGGAAAAAGTCCAGCGAAGGGCAACCAAACTAATTAGGGGTATGGAGGACCAGAGCTACGAGACGAGGCTACTAAATTTAAACATGTTCACATTAGAGGTGAGGAGATTAAGGGGGGATATGATTTCCATGTACAAAATGTTTAATGGTGGTAGCAACATTAGCGATAAACTGTTTAAAATTAACTCCGTTACAAAAACTAGAGGCCATAACCTAAAATTGGTGGAAAAAAAATTCCAGCACAAGGTGCGAAGGGGGTTCTTCACAGTAAGATCAGTTAGGGTCTGGAACTCACTGCCACAGGCGGTGATTTCAGCAAATAATGTGGAATTGTTCAAGAAACTTTTGGACGATTTCTTAAGGGACCGTAATATACAGGGGTACAGGTACTCCTAGAATGAGATCCTAATAGGTTGGACTTGATGGACTAATGTCTTTATTCAACCTCAAATACTATGTAACTATGTAAATGGGGCCAGCAGAAGTAGACAGACAGAGGAAAGAACAGGAGGGTAATCAAAGGGTTTTGCTATGTTCAACCAAAGGCCTAACAGTGTCTGTGTGTTCTGCAGACACTGCATTAAAGCTGAACTCTGAACAAATATTGTCTAACTACAAGAGCCATTCTCACTTGTTGGCTGTCTTTCTTCCAGATCTGTACAGTAAGCTAGCATGAAACAACTCCTGCACTTTGCCTCTGTGCAGGAGCCTCCAATGATAAGACCAGTCACTGCTGCTCTCTCTCAACGTGTAGGGTGACTGGTCTTGTATCCATCCCCTCCTGTAATAAAGACCAGTCACTGCTGCTCTTATTCCTTGTGCAGGGTGACTGGTCTTGTATCCACCCCCTCCTGTAGTTTTCTGCAGGCAGCCTGTAGTGGAAGGATCTGCTTGTTTTCACCCAATCTGTACAGTCTACATAATATTAGATGTGCGCAAAAGGTATTGGGTGCACACAAGGCAGATTTATATACTTTGTGGCTTTTGATTCATATATTTAAAGGAAAGCTCTTGGGCCAAAATTCAGCTTTAAGGATTACTGAAAGCATAATGGGCTAGGTCCAGTTACTTTCATCCCAAAGCACACAGGTGAGTGGTCTGTGAAACAGCAGAACCAGCTCCATGTTTGCAGTATAGATAGGAGTGTGAAGAGACAACTGTAACATGGAGTATAATTACAGGGAGAACAGTGGGTCTCCTCCTGTGCTAGCAAGGTCAGCAACCTCTCAAATAAGAAGTTCATGGTCATTCCATCTCATTTTTCTAACCCCGTTGTGCACAAATCCAGCCTCTGGCAAAATTCTAAGGATTAAGTCAGTCAAATTTCACTTAACTTGAAGATTTAAATGAAGCTAAGTAACATTTCTGTATAAGGGGTACATCAAGTAAAGGAAACTTGTCTTCTGACAAATACAAAGGCTGCCTGTCTTTCTGAATCACTACCAGGAACAAGCATGCAGCAGGTGAAGTCAAACTTCCTGCATCCAGCACAGCAACACCAAAAGAATCACCGTGATAGCCAGGTACTTTGCATTTTCAGAAGAGATCAGCAATGGTAGCCCCAATATTTGGCAGCACAAGTTCCCTTTGTATTTTACACACTACTATAGTTCAGGAGCTTTTGCGGGATGGATCGGTCTCTTCTCCTGATAAGTTGCAGCTTTTAAAAACCAGTGTTCTCAACACAACCGCTATATGCCTGCACCATACAATGACTATTCACTGCTATGCCAATGTGAACGGAAGAGGACAGATTCTTTTTTTCCCCCCTTCTCTTGTAGCAGAAATCTGTTGCATGCCAAGTGTTCAGAAGGATCAAGTCTCCAATACAACTTATTACATATAAAAAATCATTTGGCCCTGTCAGAAATTATCAGACACAAAACAAACAAAAAAAGGGCAGTTTAATAGAAGCCTTTCTTTGCAAGTACCTTATGAAAAGCACATTACCTAAAATCCCCACTGTTCCTCTCCTGTCTTAGCAGGATGCAGATCTGCAGCTCATGGCGAGCAGGGTGCATGCAGGGCAATGGGTGGGAAAAGAAGAGACAAGGAAGGAGTAAAGAGTTACACACAAAGAGCCAAGCAGGGCGTACTCAGAAATCGCGTCCTCCTGCCGGCCACTTTGAAGGAGACCCGCTCTGACGCACAGTTAAACTTGGCCCAGCCTGTGGTGGAGATGGAATAAAACAAAGAAACAAGAGGACAGACAGATGCTGCAGAGACAGGTAACAAATCACAAGACAGCACATGTAAAAGGAAAACTTTGGATAAAAGTGTGTGGAGAGAACAGAGGTCTGTGCTGCTCCGGTCCAGCATTCTGGGGCAAACACAGAGCAGTGCAGAGCACCGAGAGAGTAACCAGCAGTACAACATCAAGTTTACAACCCATGATGGTTGAACTACTTTAACAATTTGGGCAAATTACAGGCAACCTGGAAGCCATGCCAGTCCCAATATTTCCTGCCAAAAGCAGCATAAACGGGTCTATATTTAGGCTGCATTTGTACTATAAGCCAGCTGGCTCCGGATGTACAGTTGGATAAATGGCTCTATAGGCTGTATTTGTCCTATAAACCAGCGGCTCTGGTTGGACAGTCAGATAAATGGCTATTTAGGCTATATCTGTGCTATATAACCCAGCTGTTCTGCATGCACAGTTTCCATTTAGCATATAGTGAAATCACTTGCCTAGTCCCACCCATTATTAAAAACTGGTGTTTTCTGATAAGCCATAAGCTAGATTTTGATGCCAATCCTGTACTGCTAAGACAAGGAGAAAACGTGTCAGAGCAGCCTCCTACTAGCAGTATGAAAAACCGGAGGGTGACAGAGGCTTCCCAGTTAGTTTTAGAAAGGTGAATGTTCCCAGGGTGTGCCTTTTGGGTTTACCTTGTCCCTGGGCGGATAAACTGGGCACAGAGAGGGCAGCATCACTGGTGAAGGCAGAGCAGAGGATGTCACTGGAGGGTGAGGGTTTCAGGTGGTGTCCGGGGTCCGGCATACTAGTAGGGGGCAAGAGTAGGTTCTGCTGGGGGGGAATGGTGGCAGGAGCGCTCTGAGTGGACAGGTCACCTACAGGTAAAAGAATAGAACAGGTGAGCCAGAGAGGATTGTAGGAGGAGAGCTATATATAACCAGTGGGTTGGTGTTAAGAGTAAGTGGTGTCCACACTGCACAGACAGACAATCAAAACCTTTCCTGTCTGTAATAAAAATATATTACATTGAATATACAGAATTGCTACTCCTAGGTACCTGAGAGCTGAGGACTGCGGTTCCCGTAGGAGCTCCTACTACTGGACTTGCTGCCTTTCCCCTTGGTGAGTCTCCTCCTTCGGCCCGAGAGGGGTGCTGCGGGAGGGATGATGACAGCAGGAGGGACTTTGCCTAATGTTGTGTACAGCTGCTCAATTTCTTGCTTCTGACGGCCGTGTAGTTCGTGGATCTCCTTCAGATGCCTGTGTAGAGCAAATAAGCCATAAAGATGGTGCACAGTTCACAAACGCTAGCATTAAAAACCCCAAAATATCAACATGTACAAATGTATGTGGGTCGCTTCGTTACAAAAGCCGTACTCCATGAAGGATCTGAAGGCTCATCTGGTGTGTATTTTTTTTTTTTTTTTTTAACATCTTTAAAGCCCAAATGAGCATCCAGGTTAAATCCATTAAATGCATTTCAGGTGCCTGAAAACAAAAGGTGTTGAAAGTCTTACAGTTCATTTTTTTAGAAAGCAGCCACAGCCTGAGTAGAAAAGTCTGTTCCTTGCCAGTATGGGGCAGAGAAGGGCCCTTGCTCTGTGTGGAAGCAGTTGTCCAAGCACAGAATCAACTCACCCCCTACAGCTCTGCAATAAGCAAAGAGCTCTAGGTCTGGCTCAGCGGGGGGAGTGTTGGCAGCAAGCCAGGGAAAGGACTTAACTACTCGGAATGTCGTTGTTTAAAAAAAAATAATAATAAAATACTCTCACGTTTTGTTTTGATGCACATGGAACATATTTAGCTAAAATAATCTAAAAATTCAGTTGGTCTTCAAGTCAGTAATGATCAACTTCGTAATCAGGATGGGCCTCAAGACCCCTGTTATCATTTGAAGACAGGGTGTGGTTAAATGGGTGGCATTTGAACAAACACCGAAAAAAGCTTCCATAACAGGCTGGTCACTCACTTGTCCCGCAGCCTCCGAAGCTCCTTCTTCAGCTCCTCATCTTCTATATCCGATTCATTGTCACTGCTCATATAGGAGGAGTTAAAAGAGTTGCTGAGACTCTGCAAGCTGACCTTTGAACCCAAAGGGTGCGGCATGACAGGGCTGCCAAGGCTGTCATCATGGCCTTCTTTGGGTGGATCGCTTAGGGTAGCCGAAGACTCTGGATGGGAAGAAGGTCCATTCAGATGGGGGGGTGTCTTTGGGGAAGACGCTCGTGGCTGTTCAGTCTCTGTGTGGCCTGATGATAGGTCATCCTGTGCGCGAGATACTGAAAAGCGGCCTACTCTGTCCGTGGTGGAGGTGGTAACCTGAAACCGGCCCACCTGTAAAGACTGCTTCGGGGATGGGGTATGTGTGGGAACCTGGGCTGGTCCTACACCATCTACTATGTCTAAAGACCCCGATGCATTGAGCCGTGGCTTCACCAGTGTACTCTCTGGGCTGCTACATGACATGGAGGAAGAAGTAGTGGACGAGGAGGAGGAAACTTCCTGCTGTGGCAGTTTTGGATCTTCGCTCGGCTTTAGGACATCATCCGCTGCAACGGAAACCTGCAGGAAAAGAGTAATATGAAAACTTTTCCTTCTTGTTATATGCAAACCCAAACACAGTGGTATCAGTACATTTGTATCTGTTCTGTACTTATTAGAAGAAACTTAAAGCCCCCCTCCATGCAATGATATAGTGCTACTCTCTGCAGCATTCCTGTGTAAGCCCAGGGCAGCTTAATCAAATGCCTCCTAGGGCTGCGCCATGACACCATGTGCTCAAAGAAAGTGGGTCGAGTGATGACAGTTGTGTGATCGGCATCATACAACTGGAAAAGGACACGCTCAGCATCACAAAGTGGTAACCCTACAGTGGAAATAATTTATTTCTAATACATAGGGAATTATTTTTTTACTTTTAGGGAACTGGCGTTAGGATTTAATACATAGGTATAAAGGAGTGCCAACATGCCTTCGATATAAAGCTATCTTGCTGGTAAATAACATCTTGTTACAATGGCACCTGGAATTGGGCGGAAGATATTAGGCCGCAAGTGAACATTTTGTGCCTGAAGTTAATGTGTTGGGAGCAGAAAGAAATGGGCAAGTGTAAGGATTTGAGCGATTGGCCAGGGACAAATTTTGATGGCTAGACAACTGGGTCATAGCAACTCCAAAACTGCGGCTCTATTGGTTTTAGTCTCATGGAAACTGTAATCCCTGATGGACCTCTTTCAGCAGTATAGTGTGCCCTGCCACACTTCAAAAAAGGTTCAAGAGTGGTTGGAGGAACAGAATGAATTTGGGGTGTTCACTTGGCCTCCAAATTCCCTAGATTTAAATCCAATCAAGTATCTGTGGGATGTGCTGGAAAAACAAGTATTATCCATGGAGACCCCATCTTGCAACTTACAGGACTTAAAAGAATCTGCTACTGACGGCTTGGTGCCAGACTCCAACACAGCAAACCTTCAGAGGTCTATCACAAATATCTATTAAGCCAATCACATTGCAGCAAGGCATTTCCAGGCAGAGATAAACTCAACCAATTTTTAATATTTATATGCTTCTGTCCATGACTGAACATCCACAAAGTGCAACACATGGGCATTATCAATTAATAGTGTAGCGCTAAAGGCTTTAAGGTGTGTAACACCAAAATATGTGTGAAGTGAAATATATCTTTATAAATTGTGTCAATCAATCAGTGTGCTAAAACACATGAATACAGATATAACTGTATAGTAACTTTACGAGTGAAACAAAAATGAGAAGGGATTAATTAAAGAAATGCTTCTAACAGTGAAAAAAATCAGTGAGAAACGGAAGAAAAAAAGAAGAAATCCGTCTAAACATTCAAAGCAGAGTTGCAATATTGTGTACAAATTGCAAAAACAAATTGTGTTATTTGAACCAATAAAGATTGTGACAAAATGAAAATAAAAAATGATAACGATCTCATGAATCTCAAAAGTGTCAAAACTGAAACAGGAGACGGACACAGTTTTCCCATAAATCTCGGAGAAGACGAACCAGATGATCGGATAAGTGAACAGCTACCGGCATTTCGGCGCTATACATAACTTGTATACCTTCTGAATCTGGTGAGTGTACACCCTTGAGGGGATCCCTTACATCTGCTGCCTGTTTATCTATAACATATGCTCAGAGGAATATCGATTGGACACATTTTTTGAAACAAAGAAAAAGACACTTTTGAGATTCATGAGATCGTTATAATTTTTTATTTTCATTTTGTCACATAATCTTTATTGGTTCAAATAACACAATTTGTTTTGATTAACCACAATTATTTGTACACAATAATCACACAAGTGATTTAGCAATTTGTACACAATATTGCAACTCTGCTTTGAATGTTTAGACGGATTTCTTCTTTTTTTCTTCCGTTTCTCACTGATTTTTTTCACTGTTAGAAGCATTTCTTTAATTAATCCCTTCTCATTTTTGTTTCACTCATAAAGTTACTATACAGTTATATATCTGTATTCATGTGTTTTAGCACACTGATTGACACAATTTATAAAGATATATTTCACTTCACACATATTTTTGGTGTTACACACCTTAAAGCCTTTAACGCTACACTATTAATTGATTATTTCATTTGAGGCGCATTGCCTAAGTTTCAGCAGCTTCTGGCTTTGTTCGATTTTCTTTTTTTCGATTTGGATCCAGAAGCGCAGGTTTTTCTTGTTTTATATCCAACACATGGGCATTGCCTTAAGGCCAGCTAGCAGCAATTCTCTATACATAAGAGGTAGGCTGCTTGTAATATATCAGATTAGTCACCCGGAATATGAAATGTAATCATGCAAGGAACATACCTGAAATCGCCCCATTTTCCGGACTGAACCACCAGTCTCTGCAGCGGGCTTGGCTTTTTCCGGCTCTGGAACTTAATGAAAAACAAACATTATTGAAGTTATAAAATATATATCTACATTTCACGAACATGCTCTAAATTGAAAGGTGTAAAAACAAACACAGTATAACGTGTTCATACCAGTATCTGTTGTAAACAGTCAGACATTACTTTTGTTGCTATGGTATTAAGAACTAAAAAGACCATGTATACAAAGAGCTATTGGTATGCAGTCATGAGATGTGCAGACAGTCTTCACCTATCCGGCCTGTGTGTGTCAAGTCTCATGATAGTTTAGAGGCGGTGAGGGCAAAGTAAAACCAGGAAAAGAAAAAAAAAATCTTTCTATGCCGTCTTAGCATTATGACTTATGGGAGCACCAGAATAAACTCTGCAAAGGGACAGCAGGACATGTGTGAACCACAAAGCAGCACTATTAAATCTAGTATAAGGATTCTAAAAGGGAACCAGTGAATATTAATAGGCTTGAGCGTCAAGAGTCAAAGCTCACCCTAAAGTTTAATAATTGATTCCCTGATGCTCTTTTCAACTCATGAAACTGCATAACCGTGTCAAATATCAGTAGTTAAAAGGAATAAGATCATCTGATGACAGGCGGCCAACAAAGCAGTATGTTTTACTTCAGGCAACATCTGACTCCTGACACTCAAACTGAAAAACGTAAAGCTAAATAAATAAGTGCACATAAAATCTTCTGCTCACTGTATGGGTTCAAAAGACTGCAAAGTAAAACTCTGATATAAGTTTTATTGAAGTCTTTGGGAGGAATTTATCAAAACTGGAATAGACAAAAACTGGAGCAGATGTTCATGGCAACCAATCAGCTTCTCTCTTCAGTTTGTTCCGTTAAGATTTGAAAATGAAACAGAGAAGCCGATTGGTTGCCATGCAGTTTTGATAAATCCCCCTCACCGTGTGCTATAGCAGAAATCTTTCATCATGTTTAAACATCTTATTGTGACTGAGCTGTGTTGCACTTACCATCAGTGGCAAGCTTCGACGGGACACCCACGGGTCCGGCTGCAGTTGCAGGGGCTGCACTTGACACAGGCTAAAAAGGAGGGCAAGCAATTGAAAGTTAACTTTCATGTTAAAAGTCTGTGGTCTGCAAAATAGATGGCAAAGCCAGGTAGCATTAAAGGAACACACACCAGTGGGGCAAACACAAAATCAACCACACTACAACTGGCAGATCAATAAGGGGCTTATCAAAGCATGAAGTCATCAAATTCCGTTCTTGCTACAGACACCCATATTAACCACTTAAGCTGGGTTCACACCTGGGCGTACTATAGGCGTGGTTTTTCAGCTCGTTTTAAGTTCAGTGAAACGCGCGTTCGACGCTCGTTTTTATACCTCCCTGGCGGTATGATTTTATTTTCCCCTTTATTTTCTCTTTTTTTCGGGGGTTTTTTTTTTTTTAAACTTTCAAACTTCCCACCGGTTCCACCCCCCTGCGACGCAGACGCTCGCAAGGGATGGAACCCGGAAGCGGCTGGAGGACACAGCGGGGACCTACGCTGTATTCCGCGTGTGGCTCGGGGTTACCGCTTTGTTAAAGGAAAACTATGGGGTTAGGCCATAGTTCTCCTAAGGGTAACGGGAGGGCACAAACTAGCGTAATCCCGTCACCCTAAGCTCAGTATACCGCGAGCTACGGCTCGCGATTTTTTAAGCATGTTTTTTATTTGTATACAAGTTCAACATGCTTTGTACCAAACACACATCATGACACACCCCACAAATCACAGAATTAAATCAGTGCCCTGGAATACTGTAAAATAAAAATAGCAGGAACAGTGTGTATCTCAATGATGGCCATTAATGTCATAATACTAGTGCTCAATATATCTAATTCCAAGAATGAATCACACCTTTCAGAAATCAACTTTACTAAAATTAGTTTTCCCGGGGATAAAACAAAAAAAATCTGCTATAATTCAATCATATTCAATTTTTGTTGTGTAGAATCATGATCATTTATTTTTAGTTTATTTTTTTAAAATCAAAAGCAAGTCACATGAGAGGACCGATGTAAAATCTGTCCCTCCACTTTAAATGACAAATTAAGGACTCATGTCGACGGCCGCTTTCTTGCATTTGGAACACACATCAACCAGGTCAGCAAATTCCCCTCGACATGAAGTTCGACATGCTTTATGCTACATTTCTTTGGACCCCTACTGAGGTGTGTTTAAGCTGAAGGCACGGCTTGACTACTGCAGCCTTTTCTGCTCAAATGCTGTATTTAATATTCAAATGCAGGATTTAAAAAGAACTCCAGTCATCAACAGGTCGTATAATGTATAATATATACTGCCCGTCCCTCAGATCTTCATTCTCAGAGCAAATGTGTTCATATCCAATAGACTTAGAGCGGGGTGTTGGGATGCCTGGACCCCGCTCTAAGCAGCACACAGTAGGGAATGCAAGCATCCAACACTCCTAGAAAAGTCAAATGTAAAGAGTATGCTGTAGCACTTAAAAAGGAGAATATAAACCCTTTTTTTCAGCGTGTAACGCAGAAACCAAGTTGCTTTACAGTGACACTAAACTGAGAATTTAAAATAAAAAAAATGCATTCCAGTCCCCTAACTATAAACAAAAATGTATCCTATTTGTGTATCACTCAGCTGTAGATCCTCAAATCATGTCTGAATTGGTGCTGACACTGTCCTTCCTTCTGGAGGGTGACTACTTTTGCTCCCCATGGTCCCGGTGTGTGTTGTAAAGTAGTCACCGCTTCAAGCTCGCTCCTGTGATGGACTACAATCTCAATACAAATTGGAAAACTGAACATGGGATTGTAGTCCATCACGGGAGCGAGCTTGGAGCGGTGGCTACTGCAGCACACACAGGGACCATGGGAAACAAAAGTAGCCACCCTCCAGAAGGAAGGACAGTGTCAGCACCAATTCAGAGATGATTTGAGGATCTACAGCCAAGTGATACACCAATATGATATATTTTTGTTGTTAAGGTACTTGAATGCATTTTTAAGGTTTACCTCCTGAGTTTAGTGTGGCTTTAACATGTTCCTGTGCTAAAAAGAACAAACCCAGTAAACTACAAGCTGGTGTTAAACTATACATACACTTTTCCTACAAGTACTTAAAAAATTCAACTAACTCAATCCACATATCTAATCTAGTGCTGTAAAGTCAGATGTCTGGTCCACCAGTTTACCATATTTATTGGTATAGGTTTGATTTAAAATCAGTACATCATGACCGTTCACTTGTGGTAAGCATTTAGTGGGAGAGCAGGACCGTAGAAGCCAGTGGAGTATGGATGACCATGAGAATTACATTCATTACTTTAAACTAAGGTGGTAAAACAGCCACACTCGCAGCCTTCACACTCACACAGCTGGGTGCAGAGGAGGCAGGGACAGTTTCTGGGCTCAACGTCCTTCTCAACTGGAAATCCAGGTCTTCCAGGGGCTGCTGGGACTGTAATGAGAAGCAGGGAGGGTCAGAGGAGGGGGGGTCTCTGTCACCCTACCATTTACTGAGCTCAGTACGAGGGGGTTGAGTTTGACCATAAATCTCTAGTGCTGTCTTTTCACTCACTATAGGTTGTGCCTGCACTGGAAGGGTGACAGACAACATATGGGACAGAGGGAAAGGCAGAAAGGGCATGCACAAGATGAGGAGATGCATCCACTGAGAGGTTACATGGAAGAAAATGAGGTTCATGCTGCACCTGAGTTAGTGAAGGTCCAGGAAGAGGAGGTGGCTGTTCGCCAGGCGGGCTCCCCATTGTGCTCTCTGCCCCGGCCGGGAGCACCTACAGGACAGGGATAGTCAGTGCCATCAGACAATGTTTTACATACACAACCTGTTTAGAACACCCTTATCCGCTATGGTATTTGTTAACATCTAAGCCTAAAAGATTGGATAGAATCAGTTTTGGCAAAATCAGACTTATAATAGAAACCCACTGGGGTGACGTTCATCACAATGCACCCGATCCTAAAGAGCAACAGAACAATGATTCTAGCTTAAAAAGAAACTGACTGCACATAGCCCACCTCATCAGGAATGTATACTTATCAAGCCTGGAGCAAGAGCACTGGGGAGTCTTCGGTAACAAAGCAGGTCAGATATGACCTCATCTATGGGACAGTGCTCTGGCTTTAGTGGCCAGTCGTCTGATTGCTATGACATCATCCCTTTGTCTATGCTCCAACACTGAAGCTTTGACAGGCGGGGATGCTACAGCAGGGAGGCAGCAAGGGAGCTTGGCTCAGTAGGTACACAAGCCTAAGGGTGGGCTATAGGCAAAGTAACTGTTTCTCTAAGCTACAATTAAGCCACGTGTCACTGAAAATGTTACCACTTCCTGGCAATTATCTTTTCAGCAGGTCATCCATTTTAATGTAATGGAAACAACGCAATTGCAAACAAGTAGTGAAATGTCTCAGGTGTAAGCCAATAAAGTCACATACTCCTAAGGGGCACATCACACTAGAAGTTTGGTAGCAGAGTCCAGTAGGGTAAACAAATGTTTCTGCATGTGACTCTCCATGTGACTTGTCACTTTGCCTGGAATCCTCAACTACTAAAACAGTGAGGCCCATGCAATTTGTATTTATAGGTGCACAGTCTTCCTGGAATTTGTTCAAACCTGGTCAATATATCTGGGAAATCCTTTCCTGTGATACCTAGCAAACTGTGCCAGACACAGAAGTCCTGGAGGTCACTGGCCTCTCCTCAAGGACTAGAGTGACATGAGACACAAGTCTCTCCACTCAATGTCTGTCATTTCCCATCATGCAATGCAGCTAGTAAAGGACATATAGAGGAGTTAGCATAGAATGTCACAGCCTCTCAAGCTGCTGAATATAGATTAGAAGTGAGCATTCCTGTTAGTTCTATGGAAAAACAGAAGAGCAACTGATTGCCTCAAACAAGGTTTCCAAATAGAAAATTCATTTACACACGGTTATTAAAAAAAACCTGAAATATACTGCAGCTTACCACATATAAATGCGGTGGCTGCATTCGTTTTCATTTATAGGTTTATTTTTACTTGGTAATCCTGCTTGTAACACTTTCTGTCCTAGGGTGACAACGCTCACTCCCTAAACTTTATCTATGACGGAGCCATGTTGTCACCAAAGGCTTTTCTCGGGGGGAGG
>NW_017306335.1:681500-685433 GCF_000935625.1 Nanorana parkeri
GGGGGGGGGCATGGGATTTGTGATTTACTAAAGATAGCTTGGAAGGAAGATATTTTATGAGATTGTAGGAAACATCAGTTCATCTCAAAGGAAGTGACAAGGACGCTACATTTTTGGCAAGGCTTTTTCTGAACCTGCCGAAAATATACTTTGCATGAAAAATAAAACTAATGGAGCCCTAACATGTAAGGACAGGCAAGCTGCAATATATACAATTTTTGATTTTGTGTTTCGATATCCTTTAAAGTGGCATTAAACCTTCAGATTTTTTAACATAAACCAATACTGTAATGTGTGTCTTACTCTAATCCATGGTAGTTTCCCTTCTCTTTGCTGCTCTTCCTTTTAAATCTGTATCTCTTCTCACGCTGGGGGAGAACTTCCCTTTGCAGCTGAGTGCCTCTTCCTGTAGTGCTGGCTCAGGTTGTGAACCAACACACAGACACCGTGTATCCATTCCAGAGACAAGGCAGTCTGCTGCAAAACAGACGTTCTGCCCAGCATGAGAACAGATACAGATTTAAAAGGAAAAGCAGCAATGAGAAGGGAAACAACCATGGATTACAGTAAGGCGCACATTACAGTATTGTTTTATGTTAACAAATCTGAGGGTTTAATGTCACTTTAAGGTATCCTGATTGCATTGATTCATTAGCTGCAGGATTCCCTGTAGCCTGGACAAATCTCTCTCTCTCTCTACACACACACACACACACACACACACACACACACACACACACACACATATATATTTATTTATTTAGGGACATCAAAAATGGTAATTAACTCCTAAGAATCAGATTTGCCAATTTACTGATCACTTCCATTGATGGTATTAATGAGAATAAAACATTTCTAGAAATAAACAGATACAAAAGCTACCAGCGATAGCCCTATTTTTAAATGGATTCTGCATACTACTGTATCACACTGATCCATGGAAGTATTATTTCAATGTGATAGCCTTTCAACATATCAAACTTGTACTGTAGCAGTAAACAATGCTGTAAAGGAGGTAAGTAGGAAAAGGCAAGGATTGTATTTGCTCTTTGTAGTGATTAAAGTTAAGTATATTCTGGCAGTATCATGTTTTAAAGTAGACTTAAACTGCAGGGCCAGGCCATCAAACACTGGCTTTTGGATTTCTTAAAAAGTGGCTCTGCTGTGCTCTTGTTTCAGCATCACATATCCCATGGCTGGGACGGCAGTCTAGGGAGCTGATATTAAAGGTTTGTGCTTTAAGTCATTGCAGGTCACATGACCCATCATGCTGTCTTTAGGCCCTGTACCTGGTGCACCATGGAACCCAGTTTTGGCATATCTGAGGTTAGGTTTTGTTACTGCACTACCTCTATTACTACACAATGTCCAGGTAAATTAAGATGACCCAATTCTGCAGTTTGGGTCTATTTATGACCTCATCTGGCCATGCCCCTTACCTCTTGCCATACGAAAGCCAATTAAGTTCCTCAAATACACAGGTTTTAGATGTCCTGCTGTCACTCAGTGCCTCTCCCCCAAATTTGGTACTAAATTTTTCCAAAACCATACCATTTACAGCTGCCATTTATAAATTGGGTGAGTCTCAAAAGACAACATACACGTTTGGTACTCTCCTTTACAGCATAACTCACTCAACAATACTAGAGAAACATTTATAGAAACATATCAACCATCTGAAATAATAAAAAAAAGAACCATAAGAAGGTCATATGATAGAATTAAACTAATGTGATGAGAGGAAGGGTTTGTGTGATAGGGATATGAAGTTTTACAAAGGCAGTGGAGATGGGACAACTTACAGGTACTCTACTGAGCGGGGGCTTCGTGGGAGGAGTCCCAGCTTTTCCAGTAGCTGCAGTGGTGGCTGCTGCAGAAACATAGGTGACCGGGATGACAGCCTGTCCAGGAGTCACACCTTGGCTTAAGATGGGGATGCCAGATTGTCCCAGAGGTAAACTGGTAGGTGGAGCTGTAGTTGTAGGTTTGGTCTGGGAGGAGACTGTGGTCGGTGGAGGTCCAGGCAAAGGAACCCCCTCCTGTCCTATCGGAGCTTCTTGTGGTGTCAAGCTATGCGGTGCGCCAACGCTGCCATGCTCGCTGAAAAGTGACCTCAGTTTCTCTTCCAGCATCTTGATATCATCTATTCCAGACTTTGTCAGACTGTCTTCACCTTCAATAGAATGGGCGTGAGGAAGGCTGGTGCCTGTGCTTGGCAGTGCCTGACCATGCTGCAATGTATGCTGAACACCAGGCAACTGGTGGTTTACGGGCACAGTTCCAGACAAAGGAACCTGAGAAGCAAGCGGTGTGGACACAGCTCCGCCTGCTTGTGATACAATTGGTGTTGTTGCGACTGCTGTCGGAAGATGCGTAGGATGAACAATAGGTGCATTATCTGCCATCCCAATCCCAGAAGCTGCCACTCCTGCGTAGGTGAGATGACTAGAGATAGGGAGGGACATGCCTATTGTACTGATTGCAGCAGTGACCTCTGTTGGTTTCTTCAAGACATCTGGATGAGCAGCACTGGTCGTGACACTTTCCACAAAGCTTGGAGTGGAGGTGCTGCTGCTCAGCTGGACTTGTGCTGGCGTCACAGTGCTCATAACTGGCGCAGACACAGATGTGTGAGGCAGGGTGCCAGCGACACTGCTTACTGGCAGCTGCAGTGGAGGAGAGGTAAGGGTCTGTGGCATGACTGCAGCGGTGCTCACGGGAGGAAGTGACATTGCAGGGGGTGATGTCACTGTTCCAGGAGCCATAGGGATGCCAACCACCAGAGGCTGAGTAGGAAGTGATGTCACAGCTGGAGGTACACTTGTGGACACAGATACCCCAGATATCACTCCTGTGGTGAGTGGCTGTGTAGACACAGTGGTGATTGCAGGCACGGTGCTTGACATAATGCTCTGGGCCGGCACTCCTGTAACAGCAGGAGTCACAACACCTTCTAGCAGCGGCTGGGCCACTCCAGAGTGCAGGCTGCTGGGAGTGGCAGTAGATGGGGGCAGTCCACATAATCCCACTGAGAAGGAACCAGCGAGATTAGTTAGAGATGGTGGAAACGGAGGTCCAGTTTGATTAAACATTGGTGGAGCTGTGCTGGGACCATCAGCCATTTGAGCCTGTCGCATCTCAGCAAAGGCATTATGGAGACTGACAGATGATGCAGAGTGAGAAAGGTTCATCCCAGGACCATGGGAAGGGGGAACTAAAAAAATAAAAAAAAAATCCGTTAGGCCGCAATACTTGCAAATACCACCACAGATATACTAAGACACCGCTGAGACTAAGACAACAATGGGGAAAAAGGTCAAAGTAGAAAGCTGTATAAATATAAACCAGACATCCACAACGCCTGCACAAGTTGAACACATCGTCTTGGCAATGTATGCATTGCTGATTCTAAAGTGGAACTCCAGCTAAATATTTTTTGATCTTGAAGAATGGTTAGAACCTCATCAGTTTTTTTTACTATTAACTTATCAGATTATCTGTCAAAAGAGCAAAACCACAATAGATTTCCTGACAGGTTTAAAAAAAAAAAAAAAACCTACAACATTTTTCCCCTGGCTGCCTACAGCTGTTCCATTACAGACACCACAGAGCAAGCTCACCAGTTGGCTGCGGATCCTGTGACAGAGCACTGAAGAAAGTTGGCTCCCTCAGTCGGCTCTCCGGAACTGGACTGACTATGAATCGTCTACCGGCAGAGTGAACAACTTGAGCGTGGAGGCCAGGAGCAAGATCTAAACAAAGAGAAAGTCACATCGGTTTGGTGGCAAAGGAAAAAAAACAAAACAATGCAGTCAGATCTAGGAGCCAACAGACACCTACAACTATACTAATAGGGGGAAAAAATGAATGGAGAAATACAGTAACTGGCTGAAATACATGAAAGAAAATAAATATATATAAATATATATAAAT
>NW_017306335.1:685623-696123 GCF_000935625.1 Nanorana parkeri
CTTCTCTCTCTCTCTCTCTCTCCATCTATATATATCTATTTCCATTTTTTTATTTTTTATTACACACGGTTTTTATTTTTTACAATTTTCTAATCGCGTTTCGTAAGTGTTGTTGGAGCCATTGCTGTTTTGAAAAAGCTTTCACTATGGTTTGTTACCTAGCCAGGGGATAGGGGATAGGGGTGAGTGGTGAGTGAAGAAAACATTTGAAAAGATTTCTAACCTCCTCTCACGTGTGCACATTACGACGCATGCTTTAGCAGGCAGATTGAAAGACAATGCGGTCAATGAACAAACACACAAAAACACAAACAGAATTGTGCAAAACGCTTGTGTTGCACATTTCCATTGAAGTCCAAGGGGCCAAACATGCTGTAATCTGCCAAAAAGAAGCTCATGTGCTTTTTCCAGTGTTCAGCATTTTACAGCTTGCAACAAAATGCTCAGGTGTGAACAAAGGCCATTGAAATTAATGGGATTTCTTGCGTTGAGAGTTTTGTAGCGCTTAGCTTTGAGCGTCAATATGCCTAGGTGTGAACGGGGACTTAAGGGAACTCTCATACATTAACGGTTAATAGGATAATAATAATAATAATAATAAAAAACACCATCAGCTCTACTGGCTAGCTGGAATGTATTCAATCCAACTGTTCAGGATGCTACAATAGTTACATTAGACAGTTACCTGCTCTCTGGGGTAAGCAATACACTGGATCCGGCTTCCTGAAGTCATCCTGCAGCTTCTATGCAAGAAAAAGAAGAGAGAGTATTATATGGCCAGTCATCTAACCGCATATGAGGGTAAAAGGTGAAGAATGGATAAGTGTGTGATACCTGAGATTCTTTGTAATATCCATCACCCTTTATCTGCATACTCTCCACCTCTTGCTCGCCTTCAGGCTCTCCACCGATATCCTCACTGAGCATTTCATCAGCCTTTTCTATGATGTCTTTTACCTGCTCGACAAAAGAGTCTCTCTCTATGGCCAGGATGAAGACATTCTGAACCTGGTTTTCAAAAGAAAAAAAAAGGTACGGAGACTGTTTGGTGACAGTAATGGCACCTACCCTCATCATACATCACCCATGTTACGCACCATGATGGTTGCTATTTCCTCTGGATTGTCCCCATCCAGGTCAAATTTGAAGGTGACCATCTTGCGGTTGTGTGTTTCCAGCTGACATTCCACTACTCTGTCTCCTTTGTTTGATACCTACAAAAAAGGGAAAAAAAAATTACCTTGTGATGATATGTAAAGGAATCTGGTCCTTTCAACCTCTGTGTATGATCGGTAACAAATGAGCATAACCACTAAATCTATAAACACAACATTAATCCAGGCATCTTTTCTTTTTATATCTAAAGCCAACGCTATATTTTCCAATTTTATATAGCAAGGAAAGGGTTAAAACTAGGTGTACCGAAATGAAATTTGCAAAACCAAAACAAAACAGTCAGGTCAAAACCGAATTATTATTTTTTTCTCTAACCTTTTCAAGTTGTTTTAAATATTTTATATTTATTTTTATTACATTTCTTTTTTACTTTACTGTCGGGGGCTCTGAGGAAATAGAGGTCTTAAACAGACCCCTGATATTTCCCTTTAAAAACAGAAAAAGAGATTGAGAATGGAGTCCTCAATCTCTTTCTGCCAGTGCCATTTTCGGCCGATATGTTTCGGCGGCCGAATTTTCAGTGCATCTTTCGTAAAAAAAACTGACGAGGTTCTAACCATTCTTCAAGATCAAAAAGGCTTTTTGGGTTTTTTTGCCATCTGTGTCTCTTTGGAGAGATTTCCCTTCACGTCCAGTTGAATCAACCGGAAGTGAAAGGATACCTTTATGTGAGGGAAATCCCCTTTTAGTTGTTACCAGAGCAGGTGTCTCCATTAGAAGATCCCCCCTTCATTCCTGTTCTGGTGGCAACTCAATATTTTGAATTTCCCCTTTCATTGAAAATATTTCCAGTGACACTGGTGATCATGACAACTACAGAGCATAAAAACGCACTGCAGTTCTAACACCTCATCAATCTATCTAAATCTTTAAAAAAATATAAAAATAAACTTGCCTTTCAATATACTTTAACTGTCCTCACAAATTCCAGAATTCCACCTAAACCATCTAAACTCAAGAACAAAAATGTAATATTGCTTACCAGTTCTTAGATATGATGGCTGCATTAGTTTTTTTTCAGACATATCTCACATTATTTTCACCTGGTGATTCTGCCAGTAACACCCCTCCTGTCTGAGGGTGACAGGGCTGCCAATAACACACTTCCTGTCCTAGGGTGCCAGGGCTGATTACACTACTTGGGATTTCAGTATAGCTCAGGCAACATTGTTTGATCATTTAAGAAAGTAACAAGCTCATTGGATTTCTGGAAGGACGGGTATATTGAACTAAACAAACCGGTATTACAAGATGCTTTCAATGGTATATTTAGCAACCCAAAAAGGAGGAAATTGAAGTTTTTGTTAGTGTTTGCATACACCAAGTTCTATTGTGAAAGATATGCATGTCATCCCTTGAGGACCTTTTCTATGGTGTAGCTGCAAAAATAGATTTTTTTCATAGCGTAAAATCCTTTTCGCAGAGTCCATTGAAGGACACAGCTCCGAAGAATTCGGAGACATAGGGGTGATGCTGCTGCCTCTAGGAGAAATGGACACTAGGCAAGTAAATTAAAAGCCTGCCACTTTAAGGACATAACCACTCCCGCGTCACACCTGCAAGTTGCAGCAAGCAGTATTATAAAGGAAAAGATGGAAGGGAGGTTTGTCCCTCAAGGGACTCAGAGAAAAGGATTTTACCGTAAGACAAATTCCTAATTTCTCTGTAGTCCGTTGAGAACACAGCTCTGAAGAATTCTGAGACCTAGGGACGCTCAAAAGCAGCCCAAAACCGAGGGGTTGGCACCCTAACAGGTAAAGAACCAGTTCAACAAAAGGGAACTGTAAAAATACAATCAAAAAGCTGCCTGATTAACTTTTCTGCCAAATCATCATCAACTTGCATCAGAAGAGGCAGAAACATCAACTTTATAAAACTTTGGTCCTTGAGACAACAGATCTGATTGGTCTGGAAAAGACCAGAAATGGCCTGCCAACAGACTAATCAAAACCTCACCCTGCAAGGCCAATCTGGAGTAATGAGAATGACTGGAATTACTGCAAAGCAGACGATACATTAGTGTCAGTGGAGGAAAGGCAAACATCAGGGTGTATTGATCCCACAAAGCTATCAAGGGATCCATCATTGGATCCCATGCTCTGGACACAAATCTGTACATCTTGTAGTGGCGAGAAGCTAGGAGATCCACATCCAGAGTTACCCAACACTGTCAAAGTTGTTGTAACACCTCTGGAAGAAGAGACCACTCTACCGGATCCAAACATTGTTTGAGAAAGTCCGCCTGCCTGTTTTCGGCTCCTGGAATGTAGACTGCCGAGATCGCTGGAACATAAAGTTCTGCTCATTCCAAGATTGAATGAACCTCCTCCGCAGCCGACACTCTCCTGGGTGCCTCCCTGATGATTGATGTAGGCCAATGACGACGTGGCATTGTTCAACTGATTTCGAAACTGGGCAACCAGTCAGAAGATGGGCCCACTGACACAGCAGACAAGTTGCCTGCAACTACAAAACATTGATCAGAAGTTTGGATTTCTCCAGAGCCCAACAACACTGCACAGACAAGATGATCCAAGACACTGCCCCATTCCACAAGACTGGCGTCCGTTATGACAATCTTCCATGTTATGGGAAGAAACGACTACCATTGTCAACGCAGGTGATGTCAACGATTACGACAGAGATATCTTGGCCGGGGCACTTAATCTGATCATCAGCTAAGAAGGTAGAAAAGGAGCCGTTGTACTTGCGGTTGACAGCAGATCAATAGAAAGTGGCCATGTCACAAAAAAAATGTATGTTTTTCTCAAAAAAAGAGGCCAAAAAAATGAGACAATCCATGGAATATCACCGCAGGCTCCAGTGTGAAACAGTGTGATTCAGTTCCAAAAATCCCAGAAGATGGCTGTGCAGCACGCACCTGCACAGTAGAGTATTAAGTGTGTCCTCATCTTAAAGTCCGCACTTTTAAACACAAGATTGAAGAAAATAGGTCACTAGCACTCCATAAGTTAAAATGAATGAGTCCTTTTATTGGACAATGATGTCACAGAAATCCAACATGAGCCAACGTGGCTCATGTTGGATTTCTGTGACATCATTGTCCATTAAAAGGACTCATTCATTTTAACTTATGGAGTGCTGGTGACCTATTTTCTTCAATCTTGTGTTTTGCACGGTGCCATCCGTGAAGTTACTTCGAGCACCATTTATTTGATTGTTGGCCGGGACTGCTGAAAGGTGTGCGGAGGGCACCTCCATCAATCGCACTTTTAAACAGGCGGCCGGAAAAACATACAAAAACTTAGTTACAGACGGACTCCAGAAAAAAGCATCTAAGCCATAGAGAAGTCTAACTGAAGTACACAGCCAACAGAGAATTAAAAATCTCTCCACATTCTTTTGTGCACAATATACAGATGTAGAGCTGCAACAGTTAATCGACTTAGTCGATTAAAATAGACGTTTGAAAACGTTGGCAACGTTTTCGATCGTCGATTCGTCGGCTATCGATTGATTGGCCTGTTCAAGGCTCCACACGCGGCCTGAGTCACACGCTGCTCCCAATATACCCACCGCGCAGTCCTAAGCTGCCGCATAAGCCACGCCCACCGCACAGGCTGAAGCCGCGCATGCCGCTTGGTCTCCTCCTCGCCGTGAGCTCCCTCACCCGCCGCTTGCCCGCAGACGATCTAGGGCCCACCTTCCGAAAGTAAGTCAGGAGTGAACTACACTAGAAATGTAACTGTAGTGATCTGAATATAATGACACTTCCCTCTCTTTTCAATAATAATAGGTTTCCTTGAGAGATTCTGACTAAATTGAAAAAAGTGGTCACTATTAAAATAAGCTGATCCTTGCCTGGCCTCAATACAAACTAGTGCAACTTGAATGATGTTCCATTTTTCTCATGTGGCTAGCACTTTCCTCCCTGCTCACATAGGAAAGGACTGGCACCTGTGTACTAGAGCTGCAACAATTATTCGATTAAAATCGACGATGGAAAACGTGCGGCTAAAATTCAAATTTCCCGCTTGCCGCTGCGCGCCACCGCCAGTAAACCCGCTCACGCGACACCGCTTACGCCACGCCCACGCTGAGGACATGCATCTGGCCCTCTCCTCCCGGTGAGCTTCCCGACTCGCCTCTGCCCGCCGACAACCAACAACGCCGCTGCCCGCCGACAACACTGTCATTCAAAGTAAGTCGAGATCGGCCGGGAGCTTTTTGTTTCCTGTTGTGTTTAAAAAAAATTTTAAGCGGCACACTGCAGAACATTAGCAGCTATAGAGGAACAACAAATCCCACCAATAATACATTAAACAGCCTGTATAATGTATTATTGCTGGGATTTGTTGTTCCTCTATAGCTGGTGGTATTCTCCATTGCGCTGTATAATGCATTATTGCTGGGATTTGTAGTTCCTCTATAACTGGTCAGTGGTAATCTGCATTGCGCAGTATAGTCATTATACAGCGCAATGGAGAATACTACCAGCTATAGAGGACTACAAATCCCAGCAATAATACATTCTATACAGCGCAATGCAGAACACCAGCAGTTACAGAGGACTACAAATCCCAGCAATAATACATTATAGTATAATGTACTATTGCTGCATTCCTCTATAGCTGCTGGTATTCTGCATTGCGCCGCTGTATAATGTACTATATTGCACACCACACTTTTTTTTTTTACTTACACCGTGCCAAGCTTGCTCCCGTGATGGACTACAATCTCAATAGAAACTAGTAGTCCATCACTGGAGCCATTTTTTTTTAATCCGATTAATCGAACTTAATAAATCAGCTAACTAATCGACTATGAAAATAATAGTTAGCTGCAGCCCTATACAGATGTACATTTTCATGACTCCATGGTCCTGTTCCCCCGTCAAGCAGGATCTTCAGACATACACTGGCCTGACCAAATGTCTGTAGAAAAATCATGGTAAATCTGGATCATCAAAGGATAAATCAGAGTCAGAGTCGAGTTGTATAACTAGAGAGAACTCCCAGGATTTAATATTATCTTGTATGAGTCAACTAGCAGCCCTTTGTAGTAGCAGAAGAGACATCAAATAGCCTGAGGACACCCAGCAAAACTGGCAGGTGGGAGGGGTTATGTCCTTAAAGTGGGGGGCTTTTACATTTTTGCCTAGTGTCCATTTCTCCTAGAGGTAGTTGCAAAACCCTACGCCTCCGAATTCTTCAGAGCCGTGTCCCTAATTGGACAACAAAGAAAAATCTCTATCTACTATAACCAAACATTATATCTCCAGTCAGTTTGCAACAACCAAGACAAACATTCTGCTTGTTGAGTTTTGGAAGGGACTGCCGCAAAAATGTTTTTACCTTTTAGACATTACAGTAGCTGTTTTTCCAGCTTGTGTTTTATGGGGACAAATTAATGTATCCATATATTTATGACTTTACAAAATAGAATCATGTAAGAGATTTGACAATATGCATGTTTGTGACCCCTGAAAGAAATTGTGTACAATAGAATGGGAGTAAGCTGGAAGAAAAATAAAATTAGACAGAAAAACCTACAGAAAGCTGTCATATTATTTAAACATCATTCTAGGTAATGTAAATATTTAAAGGAACTCACATTAAGAATTCTAAGTTTGGGCCGTGAGGTTTTATCATGCCTTGAGCGGCTGCGCACAGACTTTCGGTAGTGCCGTTTGGTGGTGCGACCTTCGTGTCTACCACTGGAGCTGGATACTCCCTCGTTACCGTCACTGAGCCCAGATGCCACGTCTGAGTGGGCGCTGAGAGAAACAGTACAATGGTCAACAAGGACTGCAACTTTAAAGGGAACCTGTTATCAAGTTGTGAAATTATTTGGTACCCAGCCTATTAATTTTCCCAAGAAGCTTAGATTAATATGTCCCAGGCGTCATTCAATTTGAGTAAATTAACTACACTTTCTGGTTTACCCATATATAGCCGTCTTCACTGCAAAAAGTACACCAAGTGCGCCAAAATTGTATTTTTACCTGTCCATGGACGACACCACTTGGGTTGTTTGAGCTGATGGTATCTCAACATGTGGGCCCTGAAGAAAAGAAAAGACAAAAAAAAAAGACAAAAATTATCATCAGCAATTTTCTCTAGTGCACTACAATGGCCAGATGTAGACTTTCTGTATTGTCACTGCACTGTTCTTAGTACACGAATATCCTTGCTGCTGGGTTAAGGATGTCTGTGTTATTCCAGCAAGGATGCTAGAATGCAGACTATAAAATCATAAGTTCGCTAAGGCTTAAGGTGCCCATACACCTTACGATTATCGGACGAAACTTTTCGTCCGATGATCGAACCGTCGTACGGCGGCCCCATCCTGCCCCGATTATCGCAAGGTTCAATCAGCGGTAGCTAAAAAAAAAACACCTGGACG
Organism: Nanorana parkeri; assembly: GCF_000935625.1. NCBI lineage: Eukaryota > Metazoa > Chordata > Amphibia > Anura > Dicroglossidae > Nanorana > Nanorana parkeri. The sequence goes on from NW_017306335.1 coordinate 693,166, forward strand.
AATTGCGGTAATCGACCGCACTTATTTTCGTTTGCGCATGAGCAGTGTTAATCGTACGACTTTTGAGGGACGGAAACGCCACCAACCATGCGAAAATCGTACGATCGACAAAAGTTTTCAAACATGCTTGAACGTCAAAAGTAGTACTGTCAGTCGGGCACTGCACATACACCTTACGATTGTTGTACGAAAAGTCGATCGCATACGATTATCGTAAGGTGTATGGGCAACCCTTACATTTAGGGTCTGGCCTGAATGCTGAAGGCAGTTTTTATGCATCTCTCTGCCCCATTGCTGTGACTGATGGAAATCTGCCCACAATACCCAGGCTTGGCCAGCAGCCACTGCTGTAATTGTCAAGCAGTCTCCAATACACAGCTATTACCCAATCTTTTGCACAGCAGGGGCTGGAGTTGTGCTGAGACTAAATGGAGAAATAATGGTGTTGAGTTGTGTAATGCTCATCTCTGAGCTTAGGAGAAACGAGAGGAAGGAGGCTTTTAGATGCCATCAAGCTTTAAAGAGGGACCTTTACCCATATCTTTGAAATGACAACAAACACACCTTTGGAAATGTTTAGTAATGTCAATCTACAACACATACTTTATTCTACGCATACCTTATTTTTCTTTTTCTCCCCCATTCTTCTCACAGCGGCCATTTTTTACGAAGGGATCTCCCGTTACTCCCTGGAAATCTGGCACATGTGACTAGGACATGTAACCATGCACATCTCAGGGGAGGACCATGCCTTTCCCTGAGATCTTGTGAGATTACAGAGGAGATTTCCCGGCAATGCTCTGCGAATGTAACCTTCCCAGGATGCAACCCTTGGGCACAGATTACATCACTAATGCCCAAAAGAACCAGGGAGTGGAAAAACAGTAATTGTTAGTAAAAAAAAAAAAAAAAAAGTGTTGAACAAATGAATGTAAGATGATTTCAACTAATCAACACTCAATAGGAGTCAAACAAGTTAGTGGAGTAGTAGGCAAAGTCGTAAACTCCAATCAGCCAGCACAGTGAAGAATCCCCTCATTATGCATTAATAAAGCTGATTAGACCATTGTTCAACTGCTGATAAAATGCTATATGCCATGCGACAAAGCAACCTGCAGCTGCAACAATATTTCTCAATCCAGCTAATCAGCATCAATCTACCTCTAAGCCTAGAAACTATGGAGAAACCCTGTGCATAAATGCGACCACCACCATTAGTCATTTTTAAACATTTACTGTCTGTACTGACTAATCTTGGAGGTAACCATCTTGAAAAGACTGCATGTGATTATTCAAAGGTTGTGTAAAGGATCTGACAAGAGCCATGTAGCTGAATTTACTGTGTCAGTCTACCTCTGTAACTGCCTGTGCTTGGCTCCCATGCAGAGGTGCTGTTGGTTGCAGAGCTGGGACACCATGTGGAAGTACTCCACTGCCCTCCAGATAAGGCTGTGCTAATCCAGGTTTCGGAAGGCAGTCCGAACGGATGGTAGGGGACATTGATAATGACGGATAAACAGAGGCAGGAGGCAGCCCTGCCTCTACAGGCAGCTGAGAGGGTACAGGAGGTTGGAATGCCTGGGTAAGAAACAATGAGTAAAAAGTTTAATATTTGCACACACATACACACGCACGCACGCATACACGCACGCAATCTGATTATGAGGCATACAGGAATCATTCAACCCAAAACTAAACAACTTCTCAGTTTCCTAAATACCCTACACAAATCCACTACACTAAGGCAATTCCCAAGCCATTTAAACAGCTTGTGAACAGACACCCTAAGTTTCCAGCCTGGCCCATAGGGGACAGTACCTGATATGTAGCGTCTCCAGGAGGAAGCAGAGGCTCAATAGCTTGTCCCAGGGTGGCTGGCAATCCAACAGATGGAGGCACAAGATGCACAGGTAGAGGTGGGATCTGTGTTAAGGGCTGGAGAGCAACAGCAGGTATGTGGCTTTGAACAATAAATGCCTGTCCAGGGGGAAGCAATGGTGTCCCTAAGGAAGAGGGAGGCAATCCTGGCACTGCCTGGCCAAACCCTGGAGACATAGGCAGTGGCAGAGCAGGAAAGCTTGTTTGCATAATAGTGGGGGGCATGGTCATTGGTAATTGGGGAGGAGTGAACTGAGGGATTAGAGGGACGGCCACTAAAGGTTGAGTCAGGTGTAAATACTGGGGTGGCATGGGGGCAGCCGAGCTTGGGACAACATGTGGCTGTGGGGTGGCAACTGTTGGAGCAGGAACCACAGCATCTCCTTGGGCAGCTTGTAAAGGATGAAAGACTGGCAGCTGGGAATTAAGAATGAGTAAAAGTAAAGATGATTGTTTTTAGCAAGCAAGGTTCAAAAGCAGGGATAATAACGATTAAACACAAAAAAATGAAAACATAACATAAAAGGGAAGTCAGTTTTATAAAAACATGCAAGTCAAAATGCAGAACCGAAACCAGCCCATGAGTCTGCTATGAACAGACGGCAACAAGAGATGGGACATGAAATGTTGATGGCAAAGCTGAACTTAAGAATAACACTGGGAAAACAGGTATATACACAGTTTAAATACATGCATTGTTACTAATATAAATAAATAAAAAAACCTTGTAATTCTGATAAGCCAAATCCTGTGACCTACATACATCTGCCACACTGCACAGCTAGGCAGGGACACATTTCTTTGGTTCAGCAATGCAACTTCATGTGTCATCCCTGTGTCTGCTGACTGTTCACTGGACAAAACAATCCGTATCATCACACCTGTCCAATGAGCAGGGTGCTGACCCAAGGAGCAGGAATGCCAATCCAGGAAGAAGAATGATCTTTAAGAGCAGAAATGTGCATCACAAGGGTGGTTGGACACAATTACAAATACCTGGTTATGTAAAACAGGGAACATGTATTTGAACAGTTTCACTTTAACAATAATGTCACCAAACCCATAGATCTAAATTCCCTT
>NW_017306335.1:696152-699178 GCF_000935625.1 Nanorana parkeri
TGTCTGGTCGCTAATGAGCAAAAAGGCTGTATTCGCAGTGATGTCACTAGACTGATGTAAACCATCCCAAGTAAATAGGATCCATTCTCAGTGATGTCAACAGTCTGTAATAAATGGATAGGCTGTATTCTTGGTGATGTCCTCAGTCCCTAATGAAGGGGTGGGTTGAATTCCAAGTGATGTCACTGGTCCCTAGTAAATAGGCTTCATTCTCACTGACATCACTGTCCTTCAATGAATTGATCATCTGCATTTTTTCTTTACACTGCAGCAGCATCAGAAAATGACTGTCTCCATGTGTATACAAAGACCGCAACTGAAACCCTTGTTCTGATCTTGTCTCATTGCTGCTTTGATTGCACAAATAGAGAAAGTTCTCTGCACACCATATACCAATGATAGGACTGGTAATGAAGAAAACGAAAACTACCGTATTTTGCGGTCCATAAGACGCACCGGACCATAGGACGCAGGGAGGTCCGGCGCGCCTTATGGAGCACTCGACAGACTGTAGCTTCTGTCACAGCTTCTATGACAGAAGCTGTGACAGAAGCTGCAGTTAGTGACCGCTGAGACCCGAAACTGCATGTCTCGGGCGTCAGGATTCGCTCCAAAAGACGCAGGCACATTTCCCCCCTTATTTTGGGAGGGAAAAAGTGCGTCTTATGGAGCGAAAAATACGGTATTTTTGCTAACAAAATGATAAAGTCTTAGGATTTCTTTCCATGAATAAGAGATCTAATGACAGATAAACATCAGCGCTGCTCTCTTGAAATCTAGTATTAACAAGCTGGATTTCTCCTAATCAACCACACCACTCCTCGGCTAAAACAAAGTGGTCTTGTGTTGCCCTAAAAACAAAATTATTCATGATGTTGGACAATGAAAGACACAATCCAGAATCTATCTCCGGCTGTAAAGTGAGGAGCAGTGAGCAGATGAAATAAAATCAGATAAAGCCCACACCATAGATGAATGAAGAGGGAGGAAAAAGCAGAGACACGCATGCAATTTGGGACTCAGCAAGACATGTGGGTGCAGGATCTGCATGCCAAATTAAATATTGGTTATGAGATCGGGGAAAGAGGGGAGGGGTAGGAGGGGTGTGAGGGTTGTAGAGGATTTCCCCATTCCAAAGACTGGCTGCTGTGACGGTGTCTGGTGCAGACAAGAATTTACCCCCTGTGGTAGCGAGTATACTAGTTGCATCTCCAGAGTGGTTTATGAGCATTCAGAATTGCACGTGCAGATTTTCTAAAAATCTAAAGCTTCTAAAAGAGGACAGCACCGCTGTGACCCCAATCCACCAATTCTTAATTCTGTTCCATCTTGAAGTGGACATTTCTTATCAAAAAGATGAAGCCAAAAGGTACCAAATCACACACTTCCATTCTGGATTGGTGAGTAAGCAGTGAAGCCATGAAACTAGCAACTCAATAATCTACAATGGCAGCTTCCACGTGTCCATCATGAGAGGAGCAATAAAGAATTCCAGGCAACGCTGAACATTTATCATTAGTGATGGTGTTGTGCTGTTCTCTTTTCTGCAAGTTTCAAGAGCTGTGTAACAGTTTCTGCTCAAATAATGCAAATATGTCAGAATGGGAGCAATATTTAAGGTTTAGGTAGAGTGGAGCCTTATTAAAATGCTTCCACTATAAGAAATATTGGGGATTTTTCCTAAATGCAGGTTGCTTGCTAGTCATGCTGACAAATTATTTTTTAACTATTGACCCAGAACAAGTACATGGTAGATGGGGAAAGTCAAAGCAAAGTCCAATGCTCTTTTCTGCACACTTGTCTGAAGTTGGCAAGAGGGTCAGCATGACATCCAGATACCCAGTATTTTCTGAGACGAAAAATAGGAGCCTCCATATTTTTCCTTTTTTTTTAAATGTATATAGTCATTAAACCAGCTCCTATGAACAATAAAACATCTATATTTAAACATAAAGACCAATGGTATGCAATAATGGCCCCATTCAGACAGGGCTATAATGTGCGGCTGGGGATTCCCGTGGCAAGAACCTCTGAATTCTTGTGGCAGAAGTCCCAGATGTGTCCATACAGATGCAGCCGCTGTGCTCATTCAACTGAATGACAGGCTGACAGCGGCCGCATGTTACCGTGGCTGTCCGCAGGTAATCGTACATGAAATGATTATCTGTGGTTCAGTATGGATTGTTGTTTCTGGTCGCAGATAAGGTTGCATCCACAGACAATCATCTATGCCGAACCATTTAATTTATGATTACATGCGGACAGCCATGGACAGATGCATCTGTATGGACACACCTGGGATTCATGCTGAAATAATATGTAGGTTCCTGCTGTAGAAATGCCTAGTCACACATTAGAACCCTACAGGCACGTAGTTTCTAAGCTGAATCCTACTGGTTGCTGTGAACCACTGCAATGCTCCCTGCTGCCTATTTAGTGAGCCCACGTACATTCTCCAAAGGATATTTAAACTGCTTCATTCTATAAACCTGATCCCTAACTTCTGACGTTTCAGCAGAAAAGAACACTAAGCGTGCTGTCATACAGAGCAAAGGTGTGACATAACATGATTAGGGATCAGCCAAGCTGTGCATTTTTATGGTTTTTGGAAAACCAAAAAGCATAATGGGAGTTGTGTACATTTTAGTGAAAAAGTAGCTGGCCGGAAAGCTATATCTAAACAGAAATAATAAGGCTGCATTCACACTAAAGCGGTTTAGTGAAGCCAGTTCAGTTTTGAAAAAAATAAACAAATCCTGCTTGCTGCATCTTTGGTGTGCTTTTCACAAGGTGCATCATTCAACGGAAAGAATGGTACTGCATGAATATGATCCAAAAAATGCACCATATATGCAACACATGGAAAGGTGTGAACAAAGCCACGTAATCAAAGCTTCACGGCTAAGGTGTATGCCTAATGTAATGCATAATATGGTTTAGATAGTCAAGCAATTCTGCAGGTGGAACCCAGGGACAATTCAAACATTGTATATTATAAAATTGATACTTTTTTTTTTTTTTTTTTT
>NW_017306335.1:699202-712098 GCF_000935625.1 Nanorana parkeri
CTGGCCACCTAGCTCAAAACTGAGTGTTGTCAGTCTCAGCAAGGTTGCTAGTTGTCAGTGAACAGATGGTGATAATGATCTCGCCCACAAAGCTGCCACTCCCACTGTGTAACACAAGAGGTATCCATCAATTCCTAAAGGAACGCACCATTTAACTCAGGTTCTGGAAAACTTTCAAACACAATTTACAGTGCAATATTCTATTATAAGCATGTAGTATCTTGCATTGCACATACCTGGGGGGCAGGGACAGTGGTTTGGGTTTGAGTAATGACAGTTTGAGTGGGGGCAGGCAGATTGGGCACTGTTGTTGGCACCGGGTACTGTGATGCCTGATGAATTGGAGACGGCTGATGCTGAAAACCCTGAAAAGACAAAAAGGTAGACGCAATGTTTACAACATATTACCATCTGCGTACCTGACTAGTTAACAGTTCTGAAATAAGTGGTGGAAAGAGCAGTTGTCATGGATGAGGTGATGCAGAGAATCCTAAGTAATAATGTTTATTTTAGGGTGACCACAATATACAGTGACTGCTTATCCATTTGACTAAACTGGTTGCATTCGGATGACCCAGAGAACATAAAACACTAGTAATGGAATTTAACATAAGTTATGGCTTATTAATTCAGCCATGGCTAAAATTAACATATGCAGCAACCTTTTCCTGTTGCTTTGGGCAATTTTCCATCACATGGTATAGAAGCGGGATTCTGGTTTAATACGTCCTCTGGAACTGCTGATATCTACGTATACAACCAGAAACCTTCAGCACTACTGAAGAACTATTATGTCAAAGAGCTATTAATAAATGACAAGTATAAGTGTAATGGGAATGCTGGGAGCAGGTGAGCTACAATCTGACTGTAGATTTAAAAAAAAAAGGTTTTAATTTTTTTTAGCCTTCATCTTAATAAAGGAGGAACACTGTTCAGTTCTAGCCAAAGGGGAAAATCCCCTATTGGTAATACCTGTTCAAGTGGCCAAAGTGAAATTTCATCTGACTTCACAGAGATTATGGCTAGAGTTCAACTTTAAAGGAGAATTATGGGGTGCGTGAAACACTAATCCCCATAATTCAAGCCAACCTGTGACACTGAAGCTGTCAGAGGTTGGCTCTATTGATCGGGAAGTCAGCGAACACATACCGCCAAACCGCTGACTTCCCAATCCTCTCCCTGCAAAGGTTCGCCCCCTCTCCTCTCCGTTTCTCCAGCGCCAGCGGGGTGGATCTCGACAGTATTGTCAGGATCTGTCCCGGCTGCGGTTCGGCTGTGCGCTGTCAGCATATAGCCCACTATATACTGAGTTTTGGGTCACCGATGGACATCAGTATATGTCCAACCAAAAAAGGTTGCTCCATAGTTCTCCTTTAAGCAGGTATACACTCACCTGTGTGTGAACAGCAGGCTGGGTGCCAATCCCAACAGTTGATGCAGGGCCCTGTCCTGGTACCTGTGCCTGCTAGGATGAAATAAAAATGTATTAACGCCCAAAGGTCTGCAATTAACAAATCTGCTTAATGCTTGGATTTGCAATCCTGTCGCTACAGAATATGAGACACCTCTGAAGATCAGATTTTCTACATACCATATATTCAGAAATTGCTGAAATTAAATGTTAATGAAAGCTAAGGAACCTGAGCGTTTGGCTTCTTAGGCGACATCACTTATCTAATGTTGTTAAAATGAAATTTCTTTTGTACCCAACACCAAATGTTTTTGTACCTTTGGAAAACTGTTTTATCAAATTAGAAATGGCTACCTGGAAAATATGTTACAAAAGACATAGCAATGTGAGGCTCTGCTGCAAGGTTTTTCAAAGTACACCTATTCAGTCTATGCTTGAATAAGAACACATGATAAATGTTGGCATCAGAAAAGACTCTGACATAACAGCAGATATTTTAAAGCATTTAGGGATAAGAAAATATACAAAAGAAAAAAGGAACAATTTCTAGTGACTAAAACTCAATTGCAACAAAATATATAGAGACTGCTTCCTCTATCACTTCTCAGAGGAAATAAAAGATTTTATTTTTTTTAAACTGTTTACTCAAAAACCTAAACCCAGCCAGCAAGTAGTAATGACAGGAAATTAAAATTAGAATAGCTGTGATCTCAGTAACCTGTTGGTTATACACAGCAGATTGCATGGGAAAGGCTGCAGCTCCAGATTGCGGGAAGCAGAAGAAAACATGCGGCTCCGGAAAGATCTTCTGAGCGTAGGTCACAGAGGCATCGGGAGTGACTCCGGCGGCGGGTGGAGAAAAGTAATCCCCAGGGTCTGAGGAATTTCGCTGTGATGAGTCGCTGGAGTATTCAGAACTGCCATCTGGCCTGTACACCCCAGGGAGAGGAGACACAGGCTCTGGGCTAAGGTGGTTGCATTGCTCCTCAGCAACAGTCTGAAGTCGGCTTTGCAGTAAAGAGCTGTGCGTGACCTCTTCCAGTTCCAAAGATCCGCGGCGTGTTCGATAGACACGGTGTGGCAAGTACACGGCCCCCTCAGGTCCAGAAGAATGCACGTGAAATTCAAACACGCAACCATGATGCCCTTCACTGCCCTGAGAAAGAACTGGAGGAGCAGACTGTGGTACAAACACCTTATGATACACAATATGAGGCTCAGATGTAACTGGAGCGGACATACTACCCTGCGGAGAGGGTTGGTTGACTGCAGTCTCAAGCCTCAGACTTTGGACTGGGCGAGCTATATAAGTTTGACCAATCTGGTAGTCGTACACCGAACCAAGTTGTGTCACTACTGGATCCTTTGTGTGACCGGGTCCATCTGCAGCAACAAAAGCTTCTGCCTGCGCACTGTATGGCACACTAGCCAAGTACACAGCCTCCACGGGTATCATTGGGCTATCATTAGCTGTTCCAGACATTCCTTCAGTGAACAGTTGACAATCAAAGTTCTGTTGTTTGTGGTTGGTTTCCGCGGAAGATCTTAAGGGAGACTTTCCTTGAAGTGGCACCCCGTCTGACCTCCAGTTCACACTGTCTGTGGAGGACAAGAGTGGACTTGGTCCAAATGACCGTGTGAGAGGTGAACCATGACGAGCCTGCGACTCCAAGAAGGAAGTACTCTTTCTCCTCTGTGTGCTGGGCAATTTGGGAGATGAGAAGGTGGGAGGTGGAGAAAAAGACATGGGGCGTTCATGAATGGTCGGGAAAAACTGCGGCGCCTCTGGGAGAGTTGGATGCACCATGGACTGAGGCTGCATTAACATGGACGAGATAAGGAAGTGAGACATTTAGACAACAGGTAAACAAATGAGCACAATTTCTTTGACATTAAAACAGGGAATTAACAATGGAAGATGTACAACAGTCATTAAATACATGCTTGGGTGGCAGAGATTGGCTGTGTTCATCGTGACAGGATTTGCCTGTATTGTTGCTTTCTAATTTGTCAAAATTTTTTTCACAGGTGCTTAAATGTATAGGCAGATGTAGGAAGCATAAAACCACTGATCTCTTTTTTACAGCAATTAGGAAAATTATATTTGCAGTAAATATAGAATTAAGTGCAATGATTTAGAAAGCAACAGCAAAATAGCAGCCTCATTTTCCACTAAAGGAGACCTAGTGCAGTCTCCAGTTGGAGGATAGTATACGACTGGTGTTTGGTGAAGGTTGAGCCTTTAGTCAATAAAAGCCTATAATGGTGAATATTCCCAGAATTGAGCAATAATGACAGCAAAAGGGATTATGAGACACAAAAATTAAAAGGAAATAAGCGCAGAGCTACCATCAGAAGTGATCATCAACAGGGAAACTTAGGCAGGAGTGTGGTGCCTGGTGGATGTCCAGAGGGCCCAAATACAAGGGTTTTGCTTCTACAGCAAACCGTGGGGATAGCAACTGGATAACCGGTAAAAGCCTCGTCTCTCTGCCTGTCACTTCTCAACAAAGATGCACTTGTAGGCAGTTAGCGTCTGATGGGTCAGCCAATTAGACTACAGAAAATGCAAATGGGTTGGGCTCCTCTGTTCTTATTACTATCCTTATCAATATCGACCTGGTTTGGGGGGTTTTCATGGGTACTATTTTTTCTAGGCCCTACCTTTTCTAGGACCCCATTCTGCTTCAATCAGTCAGTCTCTTGCTGATTGCCAAGATGGGGTCTGAAAGCAGTCATCCTGATTTTGATTTTTAATGCACTCCTGACTAACATGCATCGAGAGTGAAATGGACAATCACGGCCCACGAGTATTAAACAAGAAACCTCCTGCCAATGTAATGAGCATACTTTTTTTGGGGGCAGCTAAAAATTCTAGGATACCTTGTTAACTGTCGGTAGTTATATACAACTAGCGTCTGCATTAACTGTTCTTCACGTTAACCAGATATTGCAATTATGTTCCTTAGAGACCACACAGCAGTTCTGTGAAGAGTCTGAGGAACAGGAAACAACACCTATAATGTATGTATATTTACATATGTAATGCAGCAATGAGAAATTCCGGGTAGGGTGAAAAAAGTTCAACTTTCACCAAAACACCAATCTAGCTCTTAATTGTCAATATGAAAGTCATACCCAGCCACATGTATTTAATGGTAACTTATCTGCCATGCGAGGGTGCAGAGGATCACATACAGGGCTGGAATAGAGGATGGGCAGGCTGCAGCGGCGCTGGTGCTTGCGAGGGCTCGTGGCGTGCATGGGCAGGACGCTCTCAAGAGCCTTGGAAAGTTTTTCAGCAAAGGATTCCTCAGGGGATGTCCACAGTGGAGAGACGGGGGCAGACAGGATATGGGGAGGGGTGCAGGGAGCACTGGGAGGAAATGCAGGTGGGAGAAGGGTAGAAGAGGGAAGCATGGGGACACAGACTGACATGCTACGACCTCGGCGGTGCTATGGGAGAGAACAAAACAATACAGAAGAAAAAAAAATAAAATAACAAAAAAATGACAAGTGTGAATGAGAATGTGATGTGTTAGACGCTTAGAATAACAAGGAAATGAGGAGGCATTCTATGCCTTGAAGATTTGGTTATAGTTAATAAATCAAATTAGTTTATGGTTACAAAAAAAAAAAAAAGAAATGTGTTAGATTCAATAAAATAATGACGGTTAAAGATTTTGAATCATTGTCCCAGTTTTTTTGTTGAGTAACTCCCCTGCAAAGAAATGGCTACAAAAGAGCTATGCACCATTCCAGTTTGCAAGAAAAGAAACATAAAACTTTAATACTATTCCTATGAGTAGTGTTTCCTCCACACAACAAACCTGTATGCAGATGTGCCCTCTACTGAAAAGCATTTATTTTTCACTCAGACTGGGTTATGTGGCATTTCACTCTTACAAAGGCAGTAGTAGTATATTCATTCAGCCTTTAGTCACATTAACAACCAACGACAAAAGAGAGGTATTCGGATTCCTAGCCTTTTCAGAGCGACATACTTACCGTATATACTCGCGTATAAGCCGAGTTTTTCAGCCCATTTTTTTTGCTGAAAAGTGCCCCCCTCGGCTTATACTTGAGTCAGCGTCTCGAGCTGGTCAGGTTTCTTCTTACTTACAAGACGGGGCCAAGAAACAATGGACACAAGCAAACCCTCATCTTTAATGTATTTATAACAAAATCTTATTTTAATTTTATACATTTTGAATTTAGTAGGGAAGGGTTAACACACCTGCCAGTGTATTTTTTGCTGTCTGTGTACAATTGGGGAAATTTGTATTTGCTTGTCCCAGAGACACAACCGGAAGTAAATGGAAATCACCCGAAGTGAGGGGAACTTCCCTCTCAAGCTAGCTGTACCGATGTGAAATTTGCACAGTGGGTGCCGCTGTCACCCTTTCCGCCGGTATAATCGATAATCTAATTGAAGGAGCCAGTTTGAAAATCTTCGAACAGAGCCGGTAGCCAATCTGCTTGGCCCCGTTCGGGGTATTATGACAGCAGCTGGTATAAGGTATAAGCATGTTACAGAACAGGAGGGCAGTATTTAAAGTGTATGCAGTCAAAACATATTAATTTTATTTTAACGTTTTGGATGGAATAGGGAATGGTTAAAACGGCTGTCAGTTTACTTTTTGCTCTCCGTGTACTGTTGGGGAGAAAATACTTTTTTTGTACTCACTGTAGAATACTTTTCTTTGCATTCATTGAAGCATACAGTGGGGATCTTGATCTCCACTGTGTCCTTCAATACACAGAAGAGAAAAAACTACTGCCTGTACATACAAACGTTTTATCCTACAGTCTGAATACAACAAATACAGAACTATGATGGGTAGAAAAAAGAAATGGCAAAAACCTGCAAGATCCGGTCTGTGAGGACCATAGCAACCAGAATCTGATGACCAAAATGGAAAATGTCTGGTTGCTATATACTGTACAGTTTACATAATTAATGAGGTCCAATGCAACCTTCAGAAACGCAAGCATCAGGACTAAAATTCCATACACCCCCCGTGTGTTCACAGGTAAGGCAGCCATGAAAAAACCAGCTTCACCCTCAAAAAACTTCACTGTAAACAATTATTTAAAAAAAATTTATATAAGAATTGTTTAGATTGTGTTGGTTAGACAGTTATTTGTATTTAGACCATTAATAGGAAAATCAAACCTGTGGAAAGGATCTAAAAAGCTGTGTTCTTGTGCAGTGACATGTATGCATTGTATATAGTTTGTGAAACCAATATCAAACTGAACCAACATAAGTAAAGGGATAGGATACATGCAAATCCAGCATTGGGAGTTTCTAAGAGCTACGGGGATAAAGTCAACCAGGTTGGTAACTGGATGCAAGGAAAGATATAAAAATGCATCAATATCATGCAATATTATGTATCAGACAGAGTAGAACACATGGAGATAATCTGACCTTTCCCAACAGAAATATGCCGGTTGCTCCCCCTTGTTATAATACAAACTATCCTAAAGATCTCAGATATAACCCTTTAGAAATTTCTATGGTTCATTTGAAAATGTATTATAAATACTCAGAGTATTTATACGCTGGACAAAGAATATTATAGAGTATTTCTGAACAAAGAAAAAAAAAAACCATATGCAGTACATCTCTGGGAATACATACACATTTCCATAGTTTGTGTGTTTTTTTATTATTAATGCTGCAATTACAGAAAATTACCTGTTGATCTGCCAGAAATCCAGTGTTTCTAACTTTCTGTACTGACCTGATGTTGCTGCCTCTGCTACAATGAAATTCCAGGCACTGTTGTTGGCCCTGCTGAACTACAGAACATCTCCCCCTATCATAGGATCAACAGGTAAATACTGTACTTGCAGCTTTAAAGCTGAAGAAATGTGCATGTATTGCATAGATGTATAGATTTTTTTGTATTGCCCAGATATACACTTTTTAAAAATGTGGTTGGTATTAAGTGATCTTGGGCAGATTTACCATACAAAGAGGAAAAACACAGCAATGAGTTATAAGACAAGCATTTAGGGGGTTTGGTCTTGTGTAAGGGAACAAACTTTGCCATTCCATTAAGTTCTGCTATAGCCTGCTGGGGTTTGTTGCATCTCAGCTACTGAAGAGATGTTCTTTACTAATATTAAGACTTTTATGGGCAAAGTTATACCAGTCAGAATTAAAAAACAGTTTGCTGCCTTACCCCGACCCCTGGCTGAGCTGGAGCGCTGTATCCAGGCTTGGTGCTAGAAGGGAGGATAGGATCCTGTTGTGAGCCATAGGAAACAGTTTGCTGACTGCCCACTCGAGACTCTGTGTACACGGTGGAGCCCTGCCCGCTGTCCATTGTTGCATCCGCTGTGAGACAGGACATGACAGAGCAGAGAAGTTAGAGGTAGAGACGAGACCAGAGTGCAAGAAGAGAGCAGATGCACACGACTGAACTGGCATAAACCTGTGGCAGAGTAAAACTACACAAACAGATCTTTAAATTAGTACAAAAGATCTCTTCCAGATTGTGAAATAAATACAAATCAGATGCATTACCAGAATAACCCACAAATATCCCCGAGCTGATTTGGGCAGTTGCCTCTCCTCACTGCTGTACAACCAGATATTAAAGGAGAAGTTAGATTCTACCCATAATTTCCCTAACACCTCATTCAGACTCTCAAAAATTATGTAAAGCTATTCCAATAAACTATACAGTATAAAAACATAAACGAGAAATATTATACCTGTCAAAAGGACTTTTTTGATATCCATCATGTGCTAAACTTCACACAGTTCAATCAGACAACATAGCTAGAATCATGGCATGCTTTTTCTTTAAAAGGATTACAGGCTGGACACCTTCCTGCTTGTGAATAGACAGTGATGGAGCAGCAGACTGACATGTCCCTGCTCTCTCCTGTCAGCACATGTGAATTCAGCACACCTCACTAGTTCCTAGTTCTGCCCCTTCTACTACTAGCTTTGATGTTACTGTGAAGGGATCACAGGATGCTGAAATCAAATTCAGGTAATCACACATGTTACATTTAAACATACATATATACATGCTTTAGAATATGCCTAGAACGTAGCGATAACTTGACTATTACAGACTAAGTCTGTATATAAACTATGCAATGCTGCCTCTGGACATGAAAATAATAATCATCCAATGGGACATTATAGAGAACTTGCTCTTGTCTGCCATTCATTTTCAGGGCAAGACTTCTTTCTTCTGGCTAAGCCCTGCCTACTGCCAGCCCCTGTCCAAGGAGAGTGCCCCCCAAGCCAAATAATTCAGTCTTACTGGACAATGGATTGCAGTGGCAGTTTTTGGCCCAGGGAGTCCATTCGTATAAAAGTGAAAATAAATCCAAGAAGAGGGTTTTAACCAAATTAAAATCGTACTGTTAAAAAAAAAAAAGTAGATAATTTTGTACAAAGAAAAATAATTAGCCACAAAATTTCCTCATTGGGCAATGTAGATCTTCCAACAGCCTTTACAGATGCAACAATACAAGATTGGGGACACATACTATTTACAAACAATCCACTCACTCCTTTGACCAAAAATATTACATTTGGTAAAAATGTGCAACGGAGCTTCACTTAAGCACAATCAATGTAATACTCACAGGTCACTGATATGCTGGGCTGTTGGTACTGCAGGTGCTGATCAGCTTCAGGTTCCTCTGGCTCCACCTGGGAGGAAGAGGCATTTGGCACACTGGTGAGAGCAGGGGCTGGGCCAGAGCTGGGCTGAGCGGGTATTCCTGTGCCTTGAGGTGGGCTCGGGAGCCGAGATTCAGGCTGCTGCTGGCTGATCTCCTCTTGCTTCCTCTTCTCCTGCTCCTTCCGTACATGCTGCCGCTGCTCTCGTTTACGTTTGATCAGTGACACTCTGTCTTTGATCGCCTTTGCCATGGTTTTGTGATCACCGTCACAGACATAGCCTGATTCTACCTGTGTAGAGAGGGGAAAAAATGAAAATCTTAATCCAACGTCACTTGTCAAGGTAAAAGAAAACAGTTTCCCATAAATCAGACCTACTACATTTCATATGTTCTCCACGAACAAAGGAAGTTTAGCTTCTATGCAGTTCTCAATTTAAACAGGCCAAACCTGACCTGGAGTTCAGTTTTAACAGTCAAGCTACATTGAAATTATACTATAAGACAATAAAGGAATCACAGGACCATTTAGGTGGTGCATATAAACCCCCTTTTGAGCACTATGTATTAGAAGACAAAAACTGAGGAAAGCTCACCATTTCCTGAGCTACATCTTCAGGGAGATCCCTCTCTAAATCAAAGGAAAATTCTATGGCTTCGTTATCCTTGTATTTGCCCTTTAATTTCTTGATATCTTCAATTCGCAACCATAGTTTGATAGCTATCTTCTCTCCATCATCCTCTTCTGCCAGTTCCACTCGCACCCCAGTCTCCTCTTGAAAAAAGGCATGGTTCAGCAAGTCTTTAATAGCATACCTAAGCAAATGAAATCAAAAACTTCAGAGAGATGAGGGTGCAAATATGTGAGTGCCATACACTCATGCTTCAGAACGTGATGGTCAAAATGGGAAAATCTCCCTGAGCGTTGCACACATAGCAAAATAAAAAAATACACAATTAGTTACAATTTAAAGGCCTGCACTAGGTAAGTGCTGCAGAATTCCGATACATGTTTTCTTCTTTTAACACTAAAAACATAATTAATCCTGATCCAGTGTCCTGATTCAGTTTTCTTTTTACACCAAAAGCACTCTCAAGGCTTCTGATGAAATGGACCCAGATTGCCCCTACAGCAGGTATGGATATTGGTTTTCTGGAGCAGAAACGTATGTAAATATGGTGCTTGCACTCTGTAAATCTCTGGACTTATAAACATTGAGGGTCGATTAGTTAGCCTGGCCATGGAAAACACTTCAGAGAAGGAATATAAAGGGGCAGTTGCATATTATAAAATTCTAATCTTTTGCAGACCTTTCATCTTTATTCTGTTGAATGCATCCCTCGATGATCTCTTTCACTTCTGGAATGGCAACCTTATCAAAGCTGGCTGGCTTCACACCCTACAAAAGGGATGACAAAAATAGACGAGTAAGAGAAAGAAGACAACATTAACTGCAAGTAACTTGCCAGCATAGCTATACTTCTGGTAAATTATTTTCAGAAGCTTGACTTATTGAACTTGTTTACAGCAGCAGAAGAGCCACAAAGCAATCTGCGCATATCTATATAGATACAAGAGGTCGACAACCCACTCACTGCCAAGCAAAGTGTGTACAGCATGCCATTTTGTCTGCAGCATCCATAGTAAAATGAACTTCCATAATGCCCATGGACAGGTTCAATGCCTGTGCCCGTTTAAATAGGGCACCCTAGACACTATTGTTACTTGGTTTTATAAAGAAAGATTTTTCAGATCATTTTTTTCACCCTCTGCATCAAATAAAGGTAAGAAGGGTCACAGAGTATTTAAAAACAGAACAATCTAGTTGGTAAATTAGCTGCAGCCATGTTATAACTTGTTGGTTGATGTTGTGGGAAAGAATGCTGCTTGCTGGAAGAATTATTTGTGTGCGAGTGGCACTTACACTATATGGGAGAAATGTTTGTGAACATCTGACCATCACACCTATCTTGTTCAACATTCCATTCCAAACCCATGGCCGATAATATGGATTTGGCCTCTCTTTGGAGCTATAACAGCCTCAACTTTTCTGGTAAGGCTTTTTGCAAGAGCATTGGTGTGGTCAGTAACTAAATGAAAATAACTGGCTCACATTCAGCATTTCAAATCACTTCAAAAGGAGTTTCATAGGGTTGAGGTCCTGGCTCTGTGCAGGACACTCAAGTTCCTCCACAATATACTTGTAAAATCATGTCTTTATGGAGCTGGCTTTGTGCATCGGCCCCCCAAACATGCTGGAACAGAAAGGGACTTACCAAAACTGCACAAAATTGTCTAAAATGTCTTTGTAGAAACCATACCCTTCAGTGGAAATACCTAAACTCAATCATTTGGAGGTGAGTCCACATGGCCATAAAGTTAATGTGATGGTCAGATGTCCACAAACCTTTGACACTATAGTGTACCTGTACGGCTAGACACAAGGTAAGTCTCAACAGACCTTGGTGGGTTATCGCGGAGACATCAGCAGTCTGAATGTACTCTTCAATATTTATTATGATACAAATCTGAAAAAAAATCTTTATACCGTATATACTCTAGTATAAGCCGAGTTTTTCAGCCCATTTTTTTTGCTGAAAAGTGCCCCCCTCGGCTTATACTCAATTTTTTCCTTTAGTAACCTGTGGACATGGAAGATAATAGTCCATTAGTGGGGCCTTTAGGTTTACATTTGAATTCTGTTTGCCTGTAAGCCATATAACTGGAATTTGCTGCTACCTTTTATGTGATTGGTGACCTCCAAGCAAGTAGATAAACATACCGTATATACTCGAGTATAAGCCGAGATTTTCAGCCCATTTTTTTTGCTGAAAAGTGCCCCAAAATTAGCAGAGGATCATTGTAAATGTATTGTTGCAGGCACTCTATATGTACATGTACTATATACTACATATAGAATGCACTGAACAATAGATTTACAATTATCCTCTGCTAATATGAATGGGTTAAATGATCCGTAGTACATGATATGTAGCCCTGTACCCCCTTTTCCACTTACAGAGCTAGGTTATTGTTTTTCTTTTAAATAAATATTCATGTAATTTTATTGGTATCTATCTTCATTTTGTACATTTACCAGTAGCTGCCTCATTTTCCACCCTCGGCTTATATTCGAGTCAATACTTTTTCCCAGTTTTTTGTGGTAAAATTAGGTACCTCGGCTTATATTCGGGACGGCTTATACTCGAGTATATACGGTACATGGAAAAAAAACTAAAATATGACTACTGTGTAACAAATTGTTGCCAACATTGATCTTCTAGGTCGAAAAAGTTCATAAGGTTACCCATTCTTCTCCACTATAAATGATATCTTTCGATTGGGTAATCCTATTAAGCAGTCAAAGTATACTTGGTGGTAATCTCATTTAGGACAGAATATTTGGTGGTCACATTATCTCAGTAGCTTTAACCAATATCTCAAGCCTGTTCACACCAATACACTACTAATTAAACATTATCTGAGGCACTCTAGCAAGTTCCTAGCATGTAAAAGCCATCAACAGGACAGCAGAATCCTGCACCATATTCATTTTTAATTCCTTGTTAAATGCAGTAAATTGCTGCTGGTTAATGACGTAATACGCATTGGCATATATGTAGGGAAAAGAAAAGCTTCATGATCGGAGCACAGGCATGCAATGCTGGAGTCAGGATAATTCCAGGTCAGGAGTTATTCTTTAATAAAAAATAGTTACTTAGCACAGTTATCAGATTTACTACCCAAAGTGTGTGTGTGTGTGTGTGTGTGTGTGTGTGTGTGTGTGTGTGTGTGTGTGTGTGTTGTTTATCTCCTCCCCAATATCAT
>NW_017306335.1:712901-722647 GCF_000935625.1 Nanorana parkeri
TATATATATACATATACATACACACACACACACACATAATAATAGATATATCTTACATATTTAAAGATGTCTTTAAATATGTAAGATATTCATTTATGTCTTTAGAGAGAAAATTCCACAGGGATCCACTGTTGGCCTCTCCTTTCCAAAATGTTCGCTTCCTGACTGGGAACAAGACATAATGAACGCTGGCACTTCTGACATTTGCTGCATGCTTGTTCCAGGTATGTGACCGCAAAGCAGTGGAGCAGATCACCAGATATGCAGCATATTTAAAAGGAGACCAGCAATGGTTGCCAGCCCTCATACCTGATGACTATATATTTTAAGGAAAGATAAAACAAAATATCTGTACTCCGTTATCTTTCTTGGTGTTTCCAACAATCCAAAGAAAAGAATACTAATGAGTTCATGGTCTTACTCCTCTTGTACAGATGCATGTGGTGGGCACATTAGACTTGGAGCACCTTCGTTGGCCAGGGACTACTTGTAATGAATTGGCTGTACTGCTCAAAGCACTGAGTAACATGTAAGCAGTATTTAAAAATAGAGTTTTATGTGAAATAAATCCCCAAATATTGTTATACGGGGGTTAAGTGTTTGTAAATTCATGTGTATTCCACAACAAAACAAAAAATGTCCTTTAGCCTTGTCCCAGTTTTTATCCCATCTGCAGCTTACAACGTGACTGCTCTGTACAAAGGGCAAGAGGAGAGGAGACCGAGTGTTTACATCAACCATGACTGACAATTAGGGCGAACATGTCGTTTGCCCTGCTCTGGCACAATGCATTTTGGAGGATTTTGTATGTTCCATGTGACCAGATCATGGCATTTCTTTAAGCAGTATTAAACTCTCAAACATTTGCTATAATAAATCCAGATCAAACAAAAATACATCACCCAGCAAAGTACTTTTACCCAACCACTTAGTCATCATGTTTCCAAACAACTATGATTTAGTCTTGTAATGCATCATGAGACTTTTAGTTCCACGACATCTGGAATGCCAAGGTTGCCAACTACAAATGCCATTACATGCTGTCAGCCAGCTATCCTGTACCGAAGACAGATGCAACTATGCTGGAGCCATAAAACCAAATGTGCCTACTTTTTTTCTGCACCTTAAGGTCTCATTCACACCTAGGCGTATTGCATATGCGCGAACGTCGCGCGTTTTTTACCGCGATTCGCGGTAAAAAGTGGCGCGACCGTCGGCTACTTGGCTGTATCCCAATGGAAACGCGCAACAAAACGGCCCAAAGTAGTACCTGTACCTTTTCAGGCGTGGGTCGTTTTGTAGCGCGTTAGGGACGGGCGGAAATACGCCAAGGTGGGAACGAGACCATTGAATACAATGGGATTTATATTTTTAAGCGTTTTGTAGAGCGTTCGTCGAGCGTAGAACACCCTACAAAACGTTCAGGTGTGAACGAAGGCTTATTAGCGATGTCAATGGCAGCACTTCTTCTGCGACCCCTTAGAAGGGTCTCTAAACTGTGTGTTAAGGAGATTTTAAATGTAATCTAAATTCTTAATTTTCAAACCGTAAATTGTAACATAATTTCCACATAAAAAACACAAGTAACACCGAGCCATTTCCAGGGTCAATATCAAGTTTTTATGATTTGTCTCAGAAAATGTCCCTATTCACAAAATGCAATGTTTAAATACTGTGTACAGATGCAGCTACCAATGAAGACCCAAATTTTACTTCTCTTGTGCTTAGCCTAACCTTTAACACCAACCATAAACCGGAGAAGAAATTAGTACGATCGCAATGACGCATACTATCACAGGGACTAGAATAGTGATATGTTATCATGTTGGCAATGTCAGGTGCCAAAACAAATCTACGCAACTATAAACTTTGGCACCAAAACAAAAAGCGTTAAAGTTCCAAGTAAAAAAAAAAAAAAAATGTGCATACCTAAAATGGAGACAATTTGGTGGGCCTAAAAGCACACTGAAAATCTGAATGACGTTGCACAACAGTTGCAGGTCATTTTGGATGCATTTTACCTCCATCATTAGTAGAATTGCAGGCATATCTGTATTTACCTAGTATGAATTTAATCCAATTGCTAATTGTTTTATACTGGTGCATAAAGTAATAAACCGCAAATAGAAAAAGAAAACACTTAGGCCAAACCTTACACTACAGGCACCCTTAAGGCTAATGTCACATGTGGAATTCTGTTGCTGGTAACAACTGACCAGGGATAGAATAGTTACCAGAATACCTTCTTCTACTAGAGTCATTCCAGCAAGATAGTGCTTCCTCTGTAGCAAGAGAATAAGCAGCAATCTATACGGAAATTACAAGCCTCCCTTCTGTAATTCTGCTGATGGCGATATACTGCCAGCTGCAAAATCACCCATCTGACAATCCTAAAATAACACTGATTAAAGGGTGTACCTGAAAACAGAGATAGTTAGATATATATACACACATATACAATATGTCATACAAAATATGTGGGGGGGGAAAAAAATCTTACTAGCTAAAAAACAAAACAAAAAACTACATTGGACCCCATCACCTCCACTACACCTACCATCACCATTGTCACAGCACACCATGTATCACAAACTGCTACACTAACACATTACATTCCATAGACTGGTTAACTGTGCACACTAAGAAATGCTTAAAGGATGTCAGTATTTGCCAATGGACACACTTTTGCTAGTAATAAAAATATGCCAAAAAAAAAAAAAAGTATGTGAAATGGTCGATAGCTCCCAATACTATTATATGCATTACAAGTAGTCTCCTTTGTATAACAATATAGATTTGTGTAAGAGTTAGGATTTGCTAAAACTAAAACGGTCACACTGCAATGAATGTGACAGATGTTTTTGAACCAGTCAGAAGGTCCCCTAGGGTGACAGGTAAGACATTGAGAAAGATTGGTTTAGAGAAACTTTACATACTAAAGAGTGGAATAAACCCATTTAAAGCTAAATGCGAAACTTGAGTAACCAGGCTGAGATTGCAGAACTAAGTGAATGTTAAAACCCCTGCTGAGGACCACTGACCCACCTGACTCCCCGAGCAGTCCCGAGAACAGCAACAGCAATGAGAGTTCACTATGAGGACGACAGGACAGAACTCCTTCCACGTGTAATCCATTAGACAGATTAAGCCAAGGTCCAGATAGAGAGAGAGGGATATATTACTCTGTCACTGCACGCCAGACGGAAAGGACCCTTCAGGAGGGGATATGGTCATGGTTACTGATCTTTTAAATCAGGATGCCGAGAGAGAGGAATGTATAATCTGCCTGCTGTATCTAGAAGCCAGTGAGAAAGTAAGAACAGGTAACCTTCACTCTTCTCCAACCCATTATGTGGACGGCCCAGTTTGGACCAGCCCCTCCAATTCACAGGTAAAGTCACAGTGCTTATTAAAATAAACACCGCCTCCCTAATCCCCACCTCTAGGCTACATTATCTAGAATCATCCAAAACTGTATATACTGCAATTCAATCGAAGAGAAAAAAAAAAAATACAAAAAACACAATCATACATTTGCATACAGTGACAAGGGATAGTCAAGAGGGTGGGCATGGCACACTTATCCCAAAACTAGTTCTATTTAAGAAGCCAGCCACCGAATGAGTCAAAGTTATCAGACAGGTAAAGTGACAGAAATCAGATAAAGGCCTATTAATCGCTATGTCTAGATAATTATTACAATATATTTACTAAAATTAGACTTCTGAAAATTCTAGCAATGTCTCACTGCTAAGACTGTATAATAAACAATCAAAAATACGCAGGTTGTATTTAACCTTGTAAGAAACCAACTGCAATGCCTTTGTGACATCAACATACTTGCCTACTGATAACCAGTAAATGTGATCAATCTGAAAATTAATGGTCTAACGGGGAAAACTGTTATATCTGAAGGTCCCTCCTGAGCACCCATAAAATGTTTGCCGAGGTTGATATTCCACCACCCAAATGGCAGGCAGATTGTGCCTACACAGCCGGTAACCCTTCTATGTCCATGGGCAACATACTATGAAGGGATTGTCCCTCACTTTGTGTTCTGGTGACAATAGCCACCACAACAAAAAAAACCTGACAGCAGGTTTTAACCCCTTACAACTTTTCCAAAACAAAGTTTTGGCTTTATATACGCTTCGAAATGACCTCTCTGCAGATGTGTGATATTTAGAGAGAAAAATTAACACACAACAGATACTACAAGGGATAAGCAATTGTCACAAGGCCAAGCACTGTCTAATCTATGTGTCAGAAGATATTATAGAACTGTAGAGGGGATTCATTGTCCATCCACCAGGGTCAGGCCTTACCACAGTCAACAAGGGTTTATCAGCCCATTGTGCTGACATGACACATTGTGGAGGTTCATTGTTTAGTCTTGACAGATGAGGTGCTCTGAAGGATAAGTGTGCAGAGAACACTCAGCACTGCACTGAGATTCCACATCAATACAAGGTAGTATTAGTGCTTGTTCACACTGAATGCGGTGCGTTCCAGAGTGGTAGCTGCTGAAACGCACAGCAATCCTTCACAAAACTTCCCCCTGCGTTCTGGGGCAGGAGGGGGCGTGTCGGTGCATTGAATTCAATGGCATCGCTTACACACCAATATAGTCAATTAACAGGCTCATTTATACTGGAATGTGTGGAATACTACAAAAAGGAAATACTGGGGTAATGGCATAATAGAATAAGGTCATATTTGGTGGCTAGCAAACGTTTATCACCAACAACCATCACATTATAAAAAAAAAAAAAAGAAGAAGTGCAGAAAACCAAAGTGGTCAACCAAATGAAACAGACACTGTTTAGGGATCACAGACCTGGTCTGTACGGTCTGCAGGCCATGCAGACTGACAGAAGCTAAAGCATTGAGGAAATGCTGGATGCAATACATTTAAGCAAACAATGAAAATCCAGATGTCATAACTTCAATTTACACAAGTATTTATTGCTGGCAATATCACATTCACTTTTTTTTTTAAAAGGACGACCTATGCTGTCTTCATAACACACCAGAGTTCATAACTCTCTGGGACAGAACAGAGACATTGATACTTTAATGAACTGTCTCTCAGCAAGTAAATGCTGCTCGAGCACCAGAGTGAAAATATGGAGCTATAACTGTCAGGAGCATGAGCAGTAATAACATTCCATTTCTCCTAATAAGTAACTGCTATAATCCTAGCCTCGCCTAACACGAGGCCTAGGGCATGCTGACCAGCAGAGTTAAGGGAAAGTAGGCAGGCTTGCTGCATTCAACAACAAGCTCATTACTCCGAGCTTAGTCATACTTAGTCATTATTCCGAGCCAGTTTGCAACAAGACTGAGCTGGACTGGTTCCCTAACAGTCCAAAACAAGTTCCTTTCCAAAGATAGGCGACCAACCACTGTGATTTAATTAAATGCAACAACTGACATCACCGCAGCAGTTTAAAGACTGGCGATAGACCCCAAAAAAGCAGGTTGGACTTGCAGGCACAGTCCAAGGAGGATTTTGCTTTTTCTGTAATGGCACAAACATGTACGTTTGGCTTGCCTGGGGGGTGTTTATGCCTACGTAGGCAAAAGAGGAGCATGCCCATACAGCTCTAGTGTTGGCTTACGCTAAGGAAAACTAGGAATCAACAGAGCGTTTCCAATGCAGAAATTTCCCTTGAGACATGTTTTGCTGGATCATGCAACAATCTCATGTTTGTGACCAAAGAGAAGCTAAGAGCTTGGAATACTAAACGTAGCAACTTCACTTTCTATAGACAGCTGGGTAACAAATCAGTAATGTAAAGTTAGACTTTGTAATTAAAGTGACACTAAACTCAGGAGTTAAATCTTAAAAATACATTCAAGTACTTTAACTATTAACAAAAATGTATTTCATTTGTGTGTCACTCGGCTGCAGATCCTCAAATCATCCCTGAAATGGTGCCGACACTGTCCTTCCTTCTGGAGGGGGGCAACTTTTGTTCCCCATGGTCCCTGTGTGTGTTCTAAAGTAGATACTGCTGCTCCAAGCTCACTCCTGTGAAGGACTACAATCCCAATACAAATTAGTAAACTAAAAATGAGATTGTAGTCCATCACAGGAGTGAGCTTGGAGCGGTGGCTATTTTACAACACTTTTCTACATTGATAATGTAGAAAGACAGAATGCTGGTATATTTTATAGTAAACTATGCAGCAAACCACATTCTACAGATCATCATGACAATGTAAACATTGCTCGCCACGCTGTGAAAATCAGAACTTTACTAGCTCGCTGCTAGTAAAGAAGACTGCATTCAACAAATCTGTGGACTCTCTCATGGTCACATAATGTGTGATGGATGCAAAATCAATTGCTACTCCCTAACCAATCATTACATTTGTCCTCCTTTTTATGGTGTGATCGATAAAGCATGGTTTTACCTTGGGGAGAAACAAGGTCATGTATAGTTTATGGAATGCTAGTAAAGTCATATATTTGATTACAAGGTTGAATATGAAACATGGCCAAAGATCATATCTGATACCACTGCGGAA
Organism: Nanorana parkeri; assembly: GCF_000935625.1. Taxonomy (NCBI): domain Eukaryota; kingdom Metazoa; phylum Chordata; class Amphibia; order Anura; family Dicroglossidae; genus Nanorana; species Nanorana parkeri. Next base: position 719,436 of record NW_017306335.1, read on the forward strand.
AGAATACAAAACAGGTTCGGAATGTTTGTTTGTTTTTTGTTTTTTTTTAAAGGTGAAGTTACAGACATGTAGTAACATTTGCTGCATTGCTCGAATAATCTGACCATAAGGGCCTGTGTTGACAGCTTTTGTTTGCTTCATTCCCATATCAGTCTACATTTGATCTGCTCAAAGCAGGTCAAATGCAGGTCAGGTCAACTGAGGGTCAAATGCACCTTAGGCCTCGTTCACACCAGATAAAAGTGTGTTCCGGCCCGATTCTGTCCAGAACGCACTGCATCACATTGCAGCCGGCTCACTATGTTGTGGGGCAGGAGGGGGCGTGGCCGTCCGTTGAAGTGAATGGCATGCCATGGAATACGGCTGCAAATATATAGTAATAAAGCATAGATAAGGGCTTTTAAGATATTGAAAACACCACTGATATTGCACAAGAGAAGGTTAATATGACATTTGAATGAATTTGCATGATGGAACACTTAAAACAGTGATCCTTCCTTCAATTTATAACATATTTATGACCTCCCTTTACATAGATACCAGCAATATTGATCAGTTATACAATGAACATATAGATTTACATATATGCTTATTAAATGAAAACTCTATATGTTCATTGGATAAGTAATCAATATTGCTGGTATCTCTATAAGGGAGGTCATAAATGTATGCTATAATATGAAGGAAGGATCACTGTTTAAAGTGTTCTATTATGCAAATTCAATTTCTTTTATTTTTTATGCAAGGGTTAACAAAATTTCTTTAAACCATATTGTTTTGCTTTAATAAAGCAAGACTGACCAGAAGCAAGGGATTAGTGTGAAGAAATTATTACTGTAATGATAAAAGTCCATTACACTGCAAAAGTGGTAACAATTACTGACGCATGAAAATCTGACCTCCTTTTGAACTCATAAACTCACTGATGGCGAACAGAAATCAGGATTCCACAGTGGCAAAACAAGTCTGGTTAAAAGGGAAAATGTGCAAAGAAAAAATGTGCGATACAGATTCACATGGTCAAAACTTACACAGTTTTGACCATGTGAATCCGTATTGCACAGGGCTAAGAACATCCTCCCTCCTTTAGTACATTGTTGAGGCCACAGGAAGGAGTCACTTGTTCTTCTGTACCCGTTCCGGCAGTGAAGCTGGCAACAGAGAAGTGCTGGCATGGTAGAAGTAGGCACCTTATGGGTGCTGCTACACAGTCTGACAGTTACCTAGAGATATCAGTACTGAAGGCCATATTCCAATTTCATATGGAATTATAGTATTTGGTACAAAAGTACTTTTTTCAGCAAAAGTGATAGATCTGTTTTGACAGCTCAGTCTGAAAACATGTAAAGGCATTTGGGGAAAAAGAAAAATGGTGTCCTGGACATTAGTACAGAACTCTACTGCCAACCAGGGTGATGAATTAATTTCCTCGTTCCCTTCTCTGTGCTCTTTATATACTCCTAAGGAGAGCACACTATAGGGGTGCCGGGGAGTTCCAATGCGGAATGTTTATGGATTTCTGGAGACTACATACCAGTAAGGGGGAATCAGGAATTTTATTCACAGCAGAGCACTGTGCAAAGTAGATCTCCGTTGAAAGATCTGATGCTCAGAGTAAAACCTAAAGGTGGACTAAACTCCACTACACAACAGGCAAAAAAGGTTTGAGTAGAGAAAATACTGAAGTGTTTGCAAAGTGTTTTAAACATCCTGCTTCTACTTGCTTTCAGTCTTCTGTAAGTTCAGAGAGCAAAGTCCTTTAAGAGAAACAGTCATCCTGAAACAAACATACTTAAAAGGTGGTGACCTTGCTTTTATTTTTAACCTGCCAGGCCTGTCTGTGACCACAAAGCATACAAAGGGGGAGCTGGAATACTTCTGCCTGCAATAGACCCTAGTTGTTTAACAAGTTAGGTTCTGCCAATGCTCCAGGCAGATGTGTCCTGTATCTATGGAGGAGCAGCAATGTCACCCAAGGACAGAAGTGTTTTAGGACTACATAACGCCTCCCCTTCCAACAACATAGTTAGAGGTGCCCTGTGCTCCACAGAGAGCCGATTCAAAAAAAAAAAAAAACAATGGATGACAGAGCACAGAGTTATCAGCTCACTGGATTTCTTGCAGGATCAATGGGTATATTTTGCAGTTATCAAACATATATAACAAAATGATTTTAATGCTATATTTAACAAACCAAAAAAAGTTCATAAAAGAAAGCGCACTGATAGAATTTACATAGACTTGAAAACAGTGTTTCCAATAACATGTGGGATACCAGCAGATTAGTGTATTACTCACTGGCAGAACTTGATTTTACAACTTCAGACTGGTAAATGTACCCGATTATCTTTCATGGCTTTCTTATTTTGTATTTTAATCATTTAGTGTAATCACTTTTTTTTTTCTCTCTTTTTAAGAAAAAAGTTAAACGTTTTCCAACATTTCATGCTTCAAAACAGGGATTGCAGTGTATGCCATTAAATATGAATCACATGATTCAGCTCTCTCCCACAGGAAAAAAACCTAAAAGGTTGACAGATCAAATCAAATCCTCCACAGCAGCTCAGGGAAAACATTTTAACAAGTCTCTAATCTGGGATGAGAGCGTGTAGTAAATGCACTGTGACCAAATGGACTACCATCTGCAGCAATGCCAAGCACTCTGCTCTCATAAGGAAACTTGCACAGCTGCCCAAAGAGCCTGCAGCCTCATCATGTGACCTGCCACAATGTCAATAATTCCATAACATTACCTGACGGGAGGAATTCAAAACAATAAAAATGGGGTAGGCAACCTAGGAGGGGTCGAGTCTACCTGAGCAACATGGAAGAGGGTGAAGTACACTTTTTTTGTAACCTAAAAACCTATCAAAGCCCATTAAAAAGTAAGAAAGGTTTGAAGAGTTCAAAGGTCAGTAGTAGGTAGAGTTCAGAGGTCAGTAGTAAGTTGTGCGGGGTTCAGTAGTCGGCAATGCAGAGTTGGGAGGTCAGTACCTTGTTCGTGTATTGTGACAGCGGCCGATGGCCACTGTTAGAATACAATGAAGACAGCGGGAGATTCCTCAATCAATCAGCGCTCGTAAGCGTTGAGGGGGGATGCTGTTATATACTCTTTGTGCAGCCCGCGCGTTGAATGGAAATGTTACTGTGTATGGCCAGCTTAAGACAGAGTTCAGTAGTATGCAACACATCCGTCCCCCTGCAAGCAAATA
>NW_017306335.1:723360-730590 GCF_000935625.1 Nanorana parkeri
GCTAATACCGCTACTGCATTAAGCCCCCCCTCCCTGTATAAAATTCACTCATCAGACTTTGGGTGCAGTGGCATATGACATGCCGGAGCCTAGGACTCCCCCACGGCTCTGCAATGCCTATTGACGCTCTGATCCGAGGTCCAAAGGGCAGCAGGTGGGATCAGGAGTGAATGGTACATTGGAGTCGAAAACAACCAGTTGCCAACCCCTGCTTTAAAAGAAGCCAATTCCTCTGAATCTGTTAGGACCAATAACCCATTGCTAAGTAACTACTCAAACACTATGAGGGGAATTTATCAAACCTGGAGCAGCTGTGCATGGCAACCAATCAGCTTCTCTTTTTCATTTTTAACTCTTCACTGAACAAGCTGAAGAGAGGTGATTGGTTCCTGTGCACAGCTGCTCCAGTTTTGATAAATTCCCCCAATATATAGATTTTTTTTTAATGGCACGGCAGCACAGGCTACTGCACACTGCGGAGTGCGATTACTAGCATTTACACGCTACAGTGTACATGGACCACAGTTCCCATACTTCAGTCCCTCACATAATGTTTAATTTAAAGTGCGATGAGACAGGCAGCAGTTAAACATTTCAATACTTTAATATGGAAAGCTATTCATAGAATTGTTACAACAAAGCAATTTAGTTTTTCTAGAACTAAAGGCTCGTACCTACTTGCCCTCCATAAAGAACAGTGGAACAAGATTCACAAGAATTTTGGGCTTTCAGGACAAAATGTACAACAGAAGGGTAACAAGTCACAGGTAATACTCCACCTACATCTGAAGGGTACACATTAAATACTTCTTGACTTCCTGGGATTACAGCTTTGTCCTCTAACACTTTTCCTGGAATCGGTTTACCTGTTGATAGCTCCTCATGTTGTATAATAAATGTATGGTTTGTACAATGCTGAATTGCAATAATCTGCCCAGAATTACCCCGACTGATTGATTTTCAATGATGGAAAAGGTCCTGCTTTTACAAAACTGGCTAGCTGTAGTAAAAATCTTTCAGCATCTCTGGGCTTCACATGACAAAGTACAGTTTAACCCATTCGCTGCCAGGGCCTTCCTATTTTTTGCACCCATTTATATACTATGACCCTATCCATCTATACTCTAAAATACCTCTCGTTCTTTAGCTCCATCATCTTCAGGCCTCCTTAGAGCCTCTCCCATCCTCTGGGACTCCTGACTATGTCCATCTATCTTGTACTCTGCCTTTAGAAGGTCCCTGAAAACTCATTCCTTCAGGAAAGCCTATCCCACCATAACCTAACAACTGAACTTTTACTTTCTCCATGAACCCATCCCCAGTTAACTTATACCCCTTGTTTCGCTCAGATTGTAAGCTCTCATGAGCAGGGCCTACTAACCCTTTTGTGGTGAATTGTATTGTCTCCCTTTATACTGGAAAGCGCCGTGCTATATAAATCCCGTATAATAATAATAATAATTTGTTTTAAGAGTGCCTTGATGTAGGCATGGTTTTCAGAAGCGTGAAATAGAGACATTGCTTTTTAAATATTAGAAATGGGTATAAGCTAGGTCCCCTTTACTGGCTATCAGAACACTGGGGAAGTCTGTATTTTGACCCACCACTAATGTTATATCCAAGATACTTTATAACATGCTGCAATGCTGCATTTCTTAAATTAACCAAGGCCAGTAGTGTCCCCTAATGTTTTCTTTATTCAGAGGAGCATGGCATTTAAAAACAAGCAAAAATTCAGACCTACTCAGCCATGAGGCTGCTGGTTCTACAGACGGCAACTACAGACTGAATTTGCAGGCCCAGGTCACAAGATACAATGGCACAGGACATGGATTTCTCAGGCATATCTCCACGTCACCTGATTCAATGCATTCCAAGCTTATATGTGACAAAGCTAGCACAGGACCTTATAAATGATAAACTAATTTTGTGTCAGACAGAAACCAAAACTGATGGTTGCACACACTATATAATGCGGTGGAAGATTGATAGTGGATTCTGAGTGGCTCACCATCAGTCACAGAGGTTGCCTGGGTGCTATTAGCTAGTGCAACAAGGTGAACAGACCTACATCTAAAAGGAAAACTTTACTGAACAGCACTTAGGCAACCAAGCAGAACCGCTAGCTCACTGCCTGACCCTCATGCTTAAAGGAGAACTATGGGGTTAGGGCTTTTCCCCATAGTTCTCCTAAGGGTAACGGGAGGACACAAAACAGCGTCCTCCCGTCACCAAAGCTCAGTATACTGCGAGCTACAGCTCGCAGTATACTGAGACGCCCAGCTGCGTGAGTGACAGCTGGCTCTGCCTATCTAGAGGCAGAGCCAGCTGTACCCACCCCCTCCCCCATCCGTTCCGCCAGACAGCGCTGGAGGATCAGACAGGGGAGGGGGGAATCCAGTGCCTCCCCTGTCACGGCTCTCTGCCGGCACAGGATCGAGAAGTGAGCGAGCGCCGGTATGTGTTCGCTCACTTCCCGATCTACTGAGCCAACCTGCGAGTTTCATTGTCACAGGTCGGCTCAGATTATGAGGCTGAGTGAAAATCACTCACCTCATAATTCTCCTTTAAAGCAAAGTTCCAGCTAAAAGAATAATAATTAAAAAAAGAATGGTTAAAGTTCAGCTCTGTTGTAAATGCTTCTGCGTCACTGACCCCATATAAGCATTCAGATCAGGAATTCTGACTTTACCTTCCTATATTCTATTTCAGGTCAGTGCCTCAGAAACCGCTAAAACCAGGGACAGTCCTGCATACAGTATTCTTGGATGAAAGTCAGCAACTGCAGGTCATGCCAATACGGACTCCACCTTCTGTACTCGCAGAGCTACTTTGAAGGACAGTTAAGGAGGAAAGTCACAGCCTGTCCTGCTTTCTGTGACTTTAGAATGAACGGAAATGTACAAATAGATCATGAGTGATACATGTAGCTGTTTGGATGGGGTTCCACTTTAACTTTCCATTTTATCTTCAAACAAGGGAGGGCACAGAGTGTGAGAACTGAACTGCAGGTGGATGAAAGCGGGTGAACAACGTGCTCTGGTACTGAGAGTTCTTTTCTGGGCCTGTACAAAATAATCTGTGTAACTGTTTAACACACATTTATGGAAGCCTGGGGGTTATTGGCAAAAACTCCCTTCTCCACTCATGAATGGAATGCGGGTCACGTGTGAATCTCATGTGACTGCAATAGGACAAGCCAACAAACAGCAAGCTACACTAGTGTCCGTCACTTCATAATATTTACTTTACAGAAAAGATCTTAGCGTATCATTAAAATGTGCAAATAGGATTGTGTCCCAATATTACTATAAAGAATTGTGAAAGTTTGGTTGCATCTAAAATCATTCAATGCTTCGCTGTTTTGGAATGCCCACAGTGACCTCCAACAGGATTCATGGCAGGAAGTCAGCTGGTTGCACGAGAAAAAAAAACAATTAAGCCCTGGATTTATATTTCTCTTTTTTTCAGGGGAAAACCAGATCTGAAGGGTACCACCTTCACAGACAGAAACAGAGGAGCCTACAAAACAAAGGTGTGTCGGGTTTTATCATTGTCTGTTCTGTTGCATCGCATTGGATCCCCAGAACAACGATTAGCTTCAAGCCAAACTTCAGATTGGGTGGACTTCCACCACTGGAGCTCCCCATGAGACTTATTTATTTCTGTATATGTACCTTTATTGGCGCTTTCTTCAGCCCATGGCACCTAGGGGTCATCCTTCCTCGTCTGTTGCAGCAGTGGGTTGTTCTTGTCGCACAGAACATTACCTCGTAATGACACAAGCACTGTGCTTCATATCATTCTCCCATGAGCCCAGGTTGGCTTAATAACATACACCCAGGGGGGCATATGCTCCCCAAAAATGAGTTGAAGGTCGTTGAGCACCATTTAACCTGCATCAGTTTTTTCTTATATATCCATAATACTTCTACAGTAGACAAAAACACTAATGTCTCATCCGGCTTTGCAAGTAAGGGAAATATTTTGGTACGACACTGCATTTTATAGACGTGTCATTACTATCTACAGCTATGAGGTGATTCTCATCCCCCTCCTGGCCAGTAAAAGGTCAGATTCAGAAATTTTATTTTTATGGTGTATGCAGTCATGCCTGGGTCAACCAATTTCCAGGCCATCTTACACCAAAAAAAACACATGTCTGTGGACAGCCTTACAACTATACAGGCAGCAAAGCGTGTGCATGGAAACAGCAGCAGTGTGATAACATCTTTCTGTTAATGAACAATGCCGCTGCTTCCTCTTACCACACAAGGCAGCCTATAAATAGACAAAGAAAGCAAGGACGAAACTGCTGCCACCTACTGGAGTATTAATAGATTGTCAGATAACCAGCAGACACAAATGGCAGCAGGCCAAGGCCCTTATAACCTGTAACACCATGGAGTAAGCTAAATAGCACTTCCACAGATTTGCTTTCAGCTACTATCACACTCAAGTAATGACTCTTTACTGACAAAGTAACCCTTGTCTGAAAACAATACAAAGCAATATGTTTGACATTTCAGAATGCTAGAGTCACAACAACTAATCGGCATAATCGATTGAAAAAGTGGTCAACCTTTTCAATCATCGATTAATCGTCTTCCAATTAGTTGGCCCTGTTCACAGCTCCACACACGCTGCAGGGCCGCACCTCCTCCCCACCTCACGCTCACCGCTGCCAGACCCGCCCGCATCCACGCTCCACATGCCGCACCTCCTGCCTCACCACCCGACCAACATCCACGATCGGCACAGGGACGCAGGGAGGAAGTAAGGAGGAGGAGCAGGTGTGGGAGGATGACAGCCGCCGATAGACAGGTCCGATCTCAGAAGCAAGTTGCTGGAAGACTGCTCAGGTAAGCCTGCACTTTCCCCCACATGGTGCTCTATAATGTATTGCTGGGATATTGGGATTTGTAGTCCTCTATAGCTGATGGTACATTGTGCTTGTATTTCTATATAGCTGGTGGTATTCTGCATTGCGCTATATAGAGGACTACAAATCCCAGCAATACATTATACAGCGCAATGCGGAATACCACCATCTATAGAGGACTACAAAACCCAGTAATAGTACATTATACAGTGGTGCAATGCCGAATACCACTAGCTATAGGGGGACTGGAAAAACCCTGCAATGTAATAATGTACTATTGCTGGGATTTGTTGTATTCCTATATAGCTGCTGGTGTTTTGCATTGTGCTTTATAATGTACTATTGCTGGGTTTTGTAGTCCTCTATAGCCGGTGCCATTCTGCATTCATTGCTCTATAATTTTACACTTTTAATTTCACTATATTGCACAACACAATTTTTTTTTCTTTTTTTACTTCCACCGCTCCAAGCTTGCTCCTGTGATGGACTACAACCTCAATACAAACTAGTAGTCCCATTACTGGAGCCATTTTTAAAAAATTTATTTTATTTTACCCGATTAATCGAACTTAATAATCAGCTAACTAATCGATTTTGAAAATAATCGTTAGCTGCAGCTCTATTCCTTACATTCCATGTATAGTTTTTCTAGACAACAGAGTGTATGGTGACAAGTGTCAGTCAGTGCAGTAAGCAAAAAGCCTAAAAACTGGCCATACACCTATAGATTATCTGCATATTTTCTATGCTCAGATGGAAAAAGTGCAACAGATTCCTCCATCTACACTAAACTGTGTGGATGGAGGAATCTCCCATTGGGCCAAGTATCTTCTAGTCGGCCCCGCTGGCTCTCAAAATACCTGAACACTCTGATTGGATGCAGGCATTGCTCAGGCAGACTAGCAAGATACTGAAGCTTGGTCCAGTGGGAGATTCCTCCATCCACACAGTTTAGCGTAGATGGAGGAATCTGTTGCATTTTTTCCTTCTGACCACAGAAAATCTGCAGATAATCTATAGGTGCATGGCCAGCTTTACAGAGACCCTGAAATTGAGGACTTCCTAATCAAATAGTGTCTAGCTGTCTATACTTCTGAGTCAATTACTGAACTACTGATCTGCATAGTTCGGAGACACAATATATCAGTGTGAAGAACAACATATAAAAACACAGTAATAAAATAAATGCCATGTGTATGTTATTACCTGTATCTGGTTGAATCCAAGTAAAAAAAACATGAAAAACACTACTTTAATGCAATATACTAAGTATCATAATAAGAGAACGACTGAGCACGAAGGACAGATATTTTGGAATATTTATTCCTTCTATTTTTTCTTACGAACCACTCAGTGGGACCATCTCTGTCGATGTGGCAGAAGCAGTGAGAAGACACTTACACTTGTGACACGGCGGTAGATCTGCGCAGCATTTTGGCACTCGGAGTAAGGGTATTCAGAAGTGGCCATCTCAAGCATGCACATCCCAAAAGCATACACGTCTACCGATTCATCGTATTTCTCCTCATACATCTCTGGCGCCATGAACTCAGGGGTACCTTAAATTAAAAGAACGGTTCAGAGACTCTAAATTTTCTGATATCGAGCAGGATGCTGGAGGCGCTACTCACCGCGACAGAGTTCGGGGCGGGTGACCTGTGAGACAGAGAGCGGGGGCAAAGAAAAAAAGGAGGAGAGCTTCTTAGTCAGACTGTAAAGAAAATGTGATTAAAAAGTCTTCCATTGCAAGGCATCGGATTTGGGGGAGGTTGGGATAAATTGGCTGCGGAGTACATCAAGGCTAAACTATGGTAGCACAACAACCATATCTTTCTTGGGATAGGCTGAATTGATCATTTTCTTCCATCGCCAAGTAAATGGAGAGATGCAATGAGCTGTCTTGCCCGTTACCTGCTACAGCATCTACAAAACAGCAATATAAAAAAAGGCTCATTCTAATAATGGCACATACCTGGAAGACGACATCGCCACCTGCTGTTGGAAGGAAGGACTAGTTAGTCAGACTAGCTTGATGCACAACTTTCCATTCACCTGGATGGGCCGGAGTCGGAGGGGGTTGAAACCTTGCAATGGAAAACTGCCACGCGTCCAGCTAGCACAGATCATGGAAATTCAAAATGGTTTTCTGCAAAAGCCCACTCACCAGATACCTTCTCTTCACATACTTACGGTGTGAACTGCAGTACACACTAATGGCCTACTGCAGCCAACATGGTGAGCCATGGCCTACAGGCAGAAAAACACTCAGAAATACAGAGAAGTAGTCAGGATGAGCTGTATAACCAAGGGTGCTGCTGCTGTTTCCTATGTGTTATAAATGGAAGAGG
>NW_017306335.1:730646-762661 GCF_000935625.1 Nanorana parkeri
AAAAGATTTCAAAGCATGGTTTTCAGGCTACCTGAAAAAGAAAGTTAGCCACTGGCCTAAAAATGAAGATCAGCTTCCAAGCAGGAGATGCAACCTCCACAGAGGACAACTGCCGTTATTTGAGAACCAGTGTGCACACTTTCTAACAAAAAGTAGATAATGTTTTAGGTCACCTTGTTCAATAAATCGAAGACTGAACCAAGTAAATCCACTTTAAGCCCAGAAAATCTGTGGGAATCGGCGTTCATTTGAAAAGCGATTTTTTATTAAATTAAACATTCTGTGTAGACTGTTGCATTTAATCCAGACGTTGCACAAGAGATGCGGACCTCCTGGCGCCCTCTGCTGTTCGTGTGTTTGCGTAGACGCAACTCGCTTACAGCCAAGCAAGATTCTGAGCGGTTTTTAGATAAACAATGTTGGCGAAAACTGGCTCAATTCCCACTGTGACTTGTAGCTGAAAGGGGTTATTACCAGCCCTGCCTTCCACAAAACAGAGTAAACATGAAAATTAGACAGAGCAGAAAATTAACACCACCGGTCGCTGAGACCGGTAAACCCATTTTGTAGTTACAGTAAACTGGCAAGGCTGCTCAGGGCAGCGGTAAACAAGAGACTCAAAACACAAAGAATACAGGAAAGGATTTCCATGGACCTACCTATGACACTCTTAGCGAAGGACGCTCTCTTCAGCGTGGCCAAGCCCAGGTCTCCGATCTTCACAGAGCCTGTGGGGCCAGTGATGAAGATATTGTCGCACTTTAGGTCTCGGTGGATAATAGGAGGGGTTCGTGTATGGAGGAAATGAAGTCCTTTGAGGATCTGACGACACCAGCTGCGGAGAACCTTCAGTTTCATCACCTTGAACCTCTTCAGATACCTGAAGTAAAAAACACACCCATAGAGCATAAACTGGAGGTATGCGAGAAGAAATACAGCCAAGAAATACCCCAATGTTTTTGGTTTTCAGCTGTAACTAGCTGTACACACTACTGTGTAAAAGCTGCCAATAACAAACACACTAAAACCTAAAAATTAACTCTTATACAATCTCTTTTGGCCTGTTAAATATACCATTAGAAGTGTTGTGTTACATCTGCAGAAGTACAAAAAATACTTGTTGATAATGTCAGAGTGCTCACATCCCGTGTTGTCTCAAAGAAAGTAATGGCTTCTCCCAGTTCTTATTTACTACAGAATGATTAGGCTTCATGTTGTGGAGATGGCAGAATAAGTGGGTCAGAACAGTTTGGCAAAATAAAACAGGGCAGGGCTGACACCACTCAGTCCACAAACATGCTGTGTGTCGTCAGCCTACAACAGGACTTAGGAGGGGAGTGCATTTCTGACAGATCAACAGGTATTTTTCTGTAGGGTCTTTAACCCCTTAGTGACCAGTGATATCCATAGTACGTCCCCAGGCCCGTTTAAACAGACTCCCGGGGGCTAAAGACGCAGTACTCCGTTTACAAATGAGACGCAGACTGTTGGCTTTACAATAGAAGCGATCAGTTGACTCAGCTGTCACCAGATCGCATCTCCGGGCCAGTAAACGGCTTGTAAGCCCCCCTGTGTGATAGCAATTAAAGTAAAAAAAAAAAAAAAGTTAAATATTAAATTAAATAAATGTAAAAATAATAAGTCCCCCGTGAGCACACGCATTTTCACGTAACCACGCGTCCAGTGCAGCTAGGTAAGTAGGAGAACGACGATCGCGCTACACATGTTGGGTATTGCCGCGCACGCCGGAGTGAGAACAATAATTCTAGGGCCAATATTTACACGTATCTCTAAACTGATGACCTGTGGGGGCTTTTAAAATGTCGTCTATGGACTTTGGGGTGCTGAATTTTGTCGCAGTTTTACGGACGCACACAATTTTTAACCTGGGCATGTTGTGTATCTATTTACTCGTTGTAACCTCATCGTTTTTTTTTTTAATTTAGAAAATTGTGTTTTGAGGCATTTAAGCCCACTTTTCACAAAATGTTGGTGTTTGATAATACTTTGCGCTAATGTCGTGCAACACAAACATTTGCAACTGCCATCATTTTATTCTACAGGGTCTTTGCATTCAGAAAATATATAATGCTTGGGGGTTTAAAGTAATTTTCAGGCCTAAAATGTGGATTATAAAAATGGGTACAAAAAAAAACAAAGAAAAAAAGGCCTCGATCACTAAGGGGTTAAAGGTTAAAACGCAGAGGAAAGTGCATGCAATACAGGCATGTGCTGCATCTTGTTTCTTTTTTTAATTTTGCCCTGACATACACTTTAAGAAATGGATTGATAAGCAAAGAAGGATCTGTATGTGCTAGAAGAAAACAAAGGATACCTGAAAGCAGAAGATGTTACAGCACACCAAGTTTGAAAACTAGACAGGTACACTTTAAATATGCAAATGGTTCTTTATAGGAAGCGCTGCAAAATACTGTCTGAATAAATAAGCAACAGCAATACAAGGTCATCATCCTGCATTCAAGGAGACTATGAGAGGTGGGAGTCCTATGTTTTATTAAAAGCAAAGTTCACAGGTCATTCTTCTTTGGTATGTGGGTATAAAGAGACCCCCATTGCCATACATTCATTTTAATATCTGCCCATAAGAGAATATATTCATTTAACGCAAGTGTATGTTATTTAAATGTAATCTTGGATGTTATGTCAGCAGCCGCAGAGCTTTCATTTCAAGTGACACTTTATGACAGAGGTAGACAAACTCCAGCCCTCCAGCTGTTATAAAACTACAAATCTCAGCATGCACCTGCCTGTGGGAGTCATGGTTGTCAGAGTCTTGCAATGCCTAATGGGATTTGTAGTTCCTCTGCAGCTAGAGAGATGAAATTTGCCTATCCCTGCTTTACAGTATTCCCCCTCACTTCTCCCCCCGCAGTTACATAAAAGGTGATGAAATGAGGGGTGAAAGAGCTGGGCCAGCACAGACCGTAATTAGACACTCGCAGACGAGGAAAGAACTATGACATGCAGGCAGGGAGGCTACGAAACTATTCTTCCAGGAGTGGTCACATTTTCTAGCAAGTTCAAAAAGGTACACTGCAAGTAAATTACAAATTTATAGAAAGCAAAATACAGGCAGTCCCGGAGTTACGAACAAGATAGGGACTGTAGGTTTGTTCTCAAGTTGAATTTACATAGTCATAGTTAGTTGAAAAAAGACACAAGTCCATCGAATTCAACCAATTTGTATGCAAGTTGGAACAGGTACATTTTTTAAAAGTATAACTCCAGCCCAGGTTTGGATAGCATAGGGAAGGGTTAACCCCCTGTAACATTTGTTCTGCTATGTGTGCCCCTGTTCAGAATATTTCCCCTCACTTTCTGTCCCTGTGACAATTGGATTAGAAAAATTTTGAGTTGTTGTTTTGAATTGGTGATAAATCTTCAGTGGAGACATTTTTTCACCATGATCACCGTTACAGGAGTGAATTTCCCTTCCTAGGGGTAGATTTCCTTTCACTTCCTGTTGTCTCAAGGACAGGAAGCGAGATGAAATCTTTCTAATGAGGATACAGACAGCAGTAAAAACCTCACAGTGACCCGGAAGAGGCGGGCACCCCTCGTCTGCACGTCTAACAAGAGCCAACTTCCTGTAATGTACGTACAGTACTATGAACCAGACCCAAAAAGGCCGGCACTCCGCGTCAGCATGAGCGCGGTAGCATTACAACTACCCCTACTGTACAGTAATAGCCTCCGTTTTGTAAGTAGGAGTCGTCGTATGTATGTAACTCGGGGACTGCCTGTAATACAAGCGGACATTTGAATTCCTTTTTCTGTGCTTTTACCTGCAATGTTTTTAATTAATGAAGGGGTCTCTAACAGAAGGTTTCTGACATTGCAATTGTGGTTTAAGCCAAATCAAAAATCACACTGCAAGACAGGTCTTATTTACAAGACTCCTAAAAGGGGTCACGTGTGGTTTCCTGAATAGAAAGGCAAACAATGCAAAATTCGTTCATATGTTAATACTAATACTACACAGGGCTTTCCTTAGAATACGGGGCTTGATCAGGAACTAGGTGGCCTTCCTGATAGCACCAGCTCCTTAAGGATATACATTTTAATACGAGTAGAAAAAAATATTAGATCTGATAAGGAGTCAAGCTTTAACGTAAGGTTGCCGAGTTATTCTCAGAACAAAGTGTCTAACAAATATATTCCAAGTGGGTGCTGCCCACACATGGCATCAGCTGGCACCCAGACCTCAGACAATGAGACAAACAGGGTGAAGTCACTGGGCCGCCTACCAAGAAATCACGTTTATTGCAACTCATTGGCTTCCAAGACCAGTCTGTCAGCCAAACTGGGACCACTTCTGCATTTGTGCAAGTAAATGCACAGTATAAAGTAACTTTATATGGGGCCCCACAGCTGGTGAGATCCAAACATTAACTCATTCATGCCACTCTGGCCTCAAACCACAATCCTATATAGAAAGAGCATTGAAAAGGGACATCATTGACTGTTCATTCACATCAATGACTGCTCTAATATCTGCTACGGCAGTTCCAGTAGTGAGAAAGTACAGCTGAATGCAGGGACCGGGAAATGTACATATGCTTCAAGTGAAACCAAATCTAATAATAGAAACACAGATTCTATTATCACAGTGCTCATATAAAAGCATTAACTATCATACTAACTCCACAATCCTGACACAATGGAACAAACGGACCATGCATTGGCATAGAACACCGCAGATTAGTCAGGAAACTGATCCCGACTAGTCCATAGCGTTCGGTAAGATTGAAGTTTTTCTTTAACTAACTTCCTTCACGTTGCAGCAATGTTCACTGTACAGTCCTGCCTTGCGCTGCACAGCCTCCTTCAGTCCTCTTCCTACTAAACCACGGTACCATACATTCCTATGAGTGAACCACACTCTGATCGATGGCTGGAGGCTGCCATGCGTACAAGCTCACCCATTAGAATAGGATTAATGCACACCTCGCAAGTATTGAGAACCCAGAGAGGACTTTACATTGCAAATGATGTGCACTGCTGCTGGGCATGGTCATACAGAGATACATGGCCATACAGAGATACCTGGAACGGGAAGGATGACGGAACTTGGAGAGGGGGAGGGGTTAAAGGAAAGCTTCACTGACGTTGAAAAACATCCATATCCTTAAAAAATCCACAGCAAACACTGCTCACATTCCAAAACCAGACTTGCACTTTGATTGCATCCCAGGTGTAAACAAACGAGCGCGCCGTCGCCCACAGCAACCAAATCCAGAAATAGCCGCACTTCGGGGGTCTTCACAGAAAATAAAAATCTATTTATTGAGTGTGTTAACCACTTGCTCCCTGGAGCAATTTCTTACATTTGCATACACGATAAAATCCGAATTTTTGGCTAGAAAACAACTTCAGACCCCCAAACAATTATATATTTTCTGAAAGCAGAGACCCTGTAGAATAAAAAGATGCTAGTTTATTTTTATGTCACATGGTATTTGCGTAAATGTTTATCAAAGTATTTTTCGGATAAAATACACTAAAATTACATTTGGTGCACAGAAACAGAATATATTGCCCAATTTTTTGGTACAATATAAAATATGGGGTCATGTTGGGTAAATAGATACCAAACATGTCAAGCCTTAAAATTGTGTGCGTGCGTGAAACCACAAAAAACTACAATAACCAAAATTTCCCATGGGTGATACTTAAAACGCTTTTACGGCTCATCAGTTTAGCGCTAACACTGATTGATGGGCCTAGAATTATTGTTCTCACTCTGACGTTTGTGACGATATACATGTGTGGCGCAATTTTTGTTTTTGCGTGTAGGCGCATCTGGCACGTGTTTGCGTTGTATGTGCGTGCACGTGGGGGGCGGGGGAATTTAAAAAAAAAAAACTTGTTGCATTTTTTTATGTTAGTTTAATTTTTACAATTTTTTTTAACACTCAGTTCTACCATGTTGAGCATCATGGGAAATTCTGAGGCTGCGCAATATATTTGATTCTCCGAGACAAAACATTACCCAGACCTGCCAGCAGAGGGAGCCTGTGGTTATCCGAGTGGGAATTCAGCACATGGTGAAGAGATGATGGATGAGCTGACAATGAGTAAGCTTACTGTCCCAAATTCTCAGCATTCCTTCCCTGTGTGCAGACCTCAAATGCACAAAAGCACAAGCTGAAACCCACCCATTTCCTTCCAAACTTCCTGCTGCCCCAGACTGACACCCCTCAGGAAGAAATTGGATCTTGCCTCATGGAACCCTGCTCAGGAATTTATTTATTTAATGTTTCGAGTGTTTTCAGACAAAGAAGGCAGGGGGTGAAAGCGTAAAAGCAGATTCACTGAAGATCATCTGATAAATCCTTGCTGCTCTTTACATGCACAAAGAGTCTGTTTGTGATTTGTGAAGATTACGTTGAGCCAACACAATTACATACTGCACAAGCACAAATCTGTCCCAGATTTGAAGAGAATGATCACACCCACCCCATGCAATGTAACCGACTAGTCAAGAGTGGAAATTTCCTTTGTGTGAAAATTGTTTTCAACAGCGCGACGATATATAAAAAAAAAAAGATGGATTAGGATGTAACTAGGCCTGTCCAAAAGAATTTCTGCATACAATATGCAGAACATAGAGGTCTGAATGTACCTCAACGTATTTTCGAACCTCCTATGCAGCCTTCGATCCCCCAAGCCCGGTCCAATCAAGCCTCACCTCTGCTCCCAAAGCTTCCACCACCATACTTTCTGATGAGGTACCTCGGCATCCAATACAGATGAAAGTTAAAGTCTCTAAAATTCTTCAATTAGAAGGAAAGCTGGGCCCAGGTAAAGTATATTTGAAGTGTGCATAACGTATATGTAACTTAATCACCAATCATTTTGCTACTCTTTAGGCTCCAAAGTAACAATACAAGAATCATGCATGCTGTATAATTGGATCACAAGCCTATGTATATGTAAAGGATTGATTAGATTAGTAATGTCTGCAGCAGACATTACTAAATCGCCACTAGATAAACGGATCGGTGATCATGGCACCGCTCACAGCCTCCTCCCTGCAACGCGGTAAGCCGGAGAGGGGGCAAGACTGGAAATTATATTTTGAAAGAGCCATGTTTCGGCCGATACATCGATCGGCGCATCCCTGGTTTCTTTTCTCCCCGCTGGGCGCTGCTCTTTGTTCCAGCGGGGAGAAAAGAAAGTGACAGCCGGCCGAGCGCTGCAGGACGAGAGCGCTGGAAGCGTCCGGCGTCTCTCCTCCCACACCGCTCGCCCGCCTATCACAGTCCGGCAGAGCGGTGTGGGGGCGGAGACAGCGCTGTCACAGGAGGCTGGGCTCTCCTCTCTACACCGCTCGATCAGCCTCCTGTGACAGCGTGTCAGAGAGAAAAGCAAGGTGATCGCGAACAGTGATCGCTGAGTGTTTGTACATAATTGAGGACATGGTATGTTAACTATATCCTCAATTATGAATGAATGGGAGTGATCTACATCACCCCCATTCATTCATAATTGTAGTTCTAGTAAACATGCCATGTACTCATGTTATCAATGAACACTCAGAGGATTCCTGTTCATTGATAACAGGGGACACAGAAAAAGAGATTGAGGACTCTCAATCTCTTTTTCTATTTTAAAAGGGAAATATCAGGGGTCTGTTTAGACCCCTAATATTTCCCCAAAGGGTATTTTTTCATGTGTATGGGGGGTGTATTATTTTATGTGCAGGGAAAGAGTATAAAGGTGCCCATACACTGCACGATTCTCGTACAGTGTATGGAAGGGCGTGCAACCGTTTCTAAAGTACGGTCGCACGACTTTTGTATATCGAGCATGTTGGAAAACCAGCCGAGAATCGTATGATTTTCGGCTGGTTTTTAACATGATCGAGAGATCACTGCCGAACGGGCCGGTGTGCGCACGCATTGCAGTCATTCGGAAGCCCTGTCACCTGATTAATGATCAGGTGACAGCAGCTGCATGTAAATGCCTGCACACCGCATGTAATATGTGATATTACATGCGGTTAGAAAACACTCTCCCTGGATACACAATCATTGCGTCCAGGGAGAGTGATTAATTCCTAACCGAATGTAATAATATCACATAACATGCGGTGTGCAGGAGTTTATATGCAACTTCTGTGACCTGATCATTAACTTGAATGGGTGACAGCGGCCACGTGTAAACATCAGATTAGGGATTCCTGCTGCAGGAAAATGCAAGTTTCTGACGCAGGAATCCCCAATTGCACCAAACCCTACAGATATGAATGGGGCCTTATTGTGTGTATTGGGGTCCGTAGTACCATATCGCATATAGTTACATTTTATTTTAAAGGAGAACTATGGGGTAAGTGCTTTTCCCCATAGTTCTCCTCAGGGTCACAGGAGGACATAAACTAGCGTCCTCCCATGACCCAAAGCTCAGTATACCGGGAGCTACTGCTCGCAGTATACTGAGAGCGCCACTGCTGGGACGGACCCGACATTACTGTGCGGATCCGCCCAGCTGCGTGACTGACAGCTGGCTCTGCCTATCTTGGGACATGGGAGAAACATTTTTGTCGAGTGGCCCTCGAGGGAATTGAGTTTTGAGAGAGAGGTCTGTAGCTATTGACTCTGCAGACAGCTGGTGACTTCTGCACACTTCAGCATGTGCTGACCCCACTCTGTCATTTTACGTGGCCTACCACTTCGTGGCTGAGTTGCTGTTCCCAGTTGCTTCCACTTTGTTAAAAAACCACCAAAAGTTGACCAGGGAATATTTAGTAGCAAGGAAATTTCACAGAACACCTGAATCCAATGATTTGGAGGGTGTCCCAATACGTTTGGCAATATAGTGTATATAGGTATGGCCGGCATGAAGGGGATAAGAATATGCAAAGAACCTGGAGCTATACAGCCATTACAGACTTGGATGTGGTTAAGCAGCACATATGCTTACATCATAAACCAAGTACAAGCCCACTTGTTTTATACAACAAATGGCTTTTAACAGCTGTTCACATGAGACTCATGGAGCAATTTATGAGCTCACCCAATCTACTCCATTGCAAGTATGAATGGGGCTAAATTCTAACGTCGGCAATCATCTGTACATGAATATCTGTTTAAAAAAAAAAAAAAGATGGACGTTTAAAACTGTGGCACTTACGTTTTCAGCGTCCCGGAGGTCATCAGCTCCGTCACCAACACTATGCACTTCTTGCCTTTTAGAGTGGACTCCCAAGAATCATAAAAGCGGACGATGTTGGGGTGCTGAAGCCCCTTGAGCATGCCGGCTTCCTCCTTGAACCTCTGACGCTCCGACTTGGACAGTTTGCGGTCCTGTAGAGAGAAATGAGCCAGGTTTGTTTCACTGTGCACGTGAAAATGGAACGCAGATGCGACATATTCAACAAGCCTTCCTCTCTGGGTGAAAGGAACACTCACAGTAGCTGGAGAGAGTTCCTTGACAAGCAGAAGCTGAACTCCATCCAACAAAAGAAATGCAGATGAGAAAAAACTTGATATTTGAATCTTGTCCTGGAACTGACCCCTCTACTCCTGAAACGGAAGAACTCTACAGATCTACTTCATCTCATGTTTCATTTCAGTATCAGTAAAAGGTTGCTCACACAAGTCTGATTATCTTCATGGCCTGAAAGTTTTAGGTGCACTGGTTACCTGACTCCTGGGAAATGGCAGGCACTGTTAACCTGTCAAGAGACTGGCTTCTTTAATTACAAAGTCTTAAAGGGCAACTCTGGCAAAAACATTCTTGTAACTGTAGACATTTCATACCTGTAATAGTATTCACTACATGAATCTCTTTTTTTTTTTTAGATGGCTATAATTATATTAAAAACAACCTAGCATAAAGCTGGCAGACACCATTCACACGGAATTATCAGCCCCAAATGGCGCTAAGGTAAGAAGTATATGAAATTTCTATATTCCTCAGGTCATCTAGGGGTGCTAGTTCCACGCGAACAGCTTCCACTCAGCTTTACATGGGGGCAGATGTTTTACAACTAACCCTGAACGTGATAAAATCACAATCATCCAAGTCCATTACATGTTATGCCGGCTGCGTTGGGTTGAGACAAAAATAGAAGCTATTATGAATTCTAATGCAAAATTACCAAGCTACTAGTCATCGTCGTAAAAACACTGAAGAAGCACTTTCATGAAGATAAGAACAAGCTTGTGTACAAGACCGGGCCTGCAAAGCATTTCATATCTACCTAAAGATTTTTTTTTTCTGTTCTCTAGCAAAATATTTCAACGGAACTTTGACAGAAGAGGCCAAACTCGCTCACACACTTTGCGATTACATTTAAAGAGTGGCCGGAAAGCCAGAGGCAGGAAAAAAAATACACATGAAGCAGAAAACATGCACACAAGATGTTCAATCTACCACATCAAGGGCACATCTGTCCACTACTTCAAGGCAGTAATGACTCTATAAAGGAGAAAGACGCGTGTTGATGGATGGATGAAGAATAGGCACTCCTTCCACTGGAATCACCATGCACAAGACAATTCAAAAACTGTTTAACTCCTCCAGAAAAATCTGTTCTGTACTTTTTTGCAGATAAGAAAATGAAAGGATTCTCTATGAGCATTTATAAATGTGCAAAGACCGCGATGCACATAGTGATCTGCAACCTTTGCTACGTCTACGCACAAAGTCGTTTACTTATCCCTTACGCTCCATTCTGGGAATTGAAGGGACTTGCTTCCAGGAAAGCGAACAAGCTATGTATCATATCTAATTTCTGTCAGCTGCATTTTACATGAAGACACAGTAAAACAAGGGTCCCATAAACCTCAACCACCTTCATATTAACATCATTCCCTGCAAAAATGTACGCAATTGAAATCGGCCACACAATCAAGCTCTATGGAACTGTATGCCACTGTTATGACATGTTTGAAGCACTGGGGGCTGGAGGGGGGGTGCTTAGGCAGCTTACAGGGGAAAAGATTACAAGAAACATTGCCAGTGTAGGGCCAGCTTTAGTCAAGTTCATTGAGAGTCCAAAGGGGGCAATCAACGGGAAGCTGCAAGCTCCAAAAGTAATATCATCTGCTCATATAGTATGGCAGGTGTGAGTCAACAATGGCAGAAGAGTTAGAAATATTTTGGAAGGCAAAAAATGAAGTCAGCTGTTGGCCACATCTTCTATACAGTACTTGCCTTACGTGAAGTGCCTGGAATAATTAAAAGAAAAATGTACTGGTATTCGAGCAGAAATGACACTGTGATGCAAAAACATTCCTTTAGATCAGGGGTAGGCAAACCTCAGCCCGTCTACTGTGGTTAAACTACAAATCCCACCATCCTTCTGCCTCTGGGAGTCACACCTGTTTTTGTCAGCGTCTTGTAATGCCTCACAGAATTTGTAGTTCCACAACAGATGGAGTGCTGAGGTTGCCTAACCCCTGCTATAGATGCTCATGCTTCTTGCAACTCCCTGCAAGCAACTGAATGACCCTAGAAAAAGTGACACATTTACCAGAATGCTGTCCTAGATACAAGTCTCCGTCTGAGACTTATCACCAAGGTGGTATTTGAAACCACGGTTTATAGAACGCATGATCTAATTGGCTCCTTCTGAACCTTCAAATATATTCCAGGAACAAATTGAAAGAAAGGCAATTTGCAAACCTACTTGAAAAGGACCAAATTGTGTTTAAAGCAAAAAAAATAAATAACCCCCAAACTCTCTAGATTTTGGGTAGAACTTCTGCCGTTTTGTTTTACGTGAGGGAAAAAAATAGAATTTGCTGTTCTCACCGAAACAAAAGTGATTAGAAATCTCCCCAATGGAGATTCTAAACTACCGTTTGTCATTCCTCCCCAATCCACTTTTAGGAACAAAGAACATGTGCTTCCGGAAACAATAGTTCAGGAACCAAAAAGGATGTGACCACTTGTAATTTTGTGTGCAGATTGGTCACCTGGGTGCCAGGATTTATACAGCTCTGTCTGTAAACATTAGCTATAAGCCTGCTGTCTTCGTGCTGCCACAGAGCTCAAAAGCCAGCGAGCAACTGCTGGGACCTTCCTCGGCAACTGGAGGGTGATAGGATGCTCACAGCTGAATCCGCGCCTGTCCACGTACTGGACACGAGGCCTGTGTTTACACAGGATTAGATAGACGTGTTGAATGGCAGAGCAGCTATTTCTGACTGCAACCATTGGCCCAGTCCAAGCAGCTCTGTCATTACTATAATTTGATATCCAACCACCTAACCAATAACACGCGTGTTTCGAGGCAGCTTATTCCTTCCTGTTACTGTATATAAAAACACCTCGGTCCCAAACTGGCTGGCCCTGTAAAGTCACAGCTGAGCACACTAAACCACAAATATCTGGCTCAGACATCTGCAAACTGGAGAGGAGAGGAACGGCTGCTTACAGAGAAGAGCAATATCATTCACATAATGCCACAGACCACGCTCCCATAGACTCCACATGGTTTTCAGGGGTTCTGTACAAAACTACACCAGTTATGTAAATACATGGGCCATGTACAAAAAAACAACAACATTTAAACAGCTCATTAAAATGAGACCAGAAGTGAGAGGATCTCTGCAAAAGAGAGGGGATATCTCAGACAAGAGTCCCCAATGCCCCCACTGGAAGATTTCACCCACTTCCCCTGATCAGCAACAGCTCAGAAAAACATGACAAGGGTTTGTACTCCTTCGCTACTCCATCCAAAACTAAAGAAACATGCACATTAATTTTAATACACATTAATACCCACTTTACATACACATTAATACCCACTTTAAGGTTATTCTCACAGGATAGATAGATAGATAGATAGATAGATAGATAGATAGATAGATAGATAGGATAGATAGATGCTGCTAGCACTATTTTGTTATGACCGGAACGCAGGCATAATGTGCCTTGTGATCCCGTGCGGCTGATCGCATTGTGGCCGGAAGGCGTGGCTATGGTGCCATTCACTTCAATGGACCACCACGCCCCCTCCTGTCCCATAACATAGTGAGCCGGCTGCAATGCGATGCAGTGCGTTCTGGCCAGAATCGGGCCAGAACGTACTGTATCTTGTGTGAACGAGGCCTAAAGGCTGTGCTGCAAGTCAGCACTGCTGAGTAGGAGAAGGTGGGGGGTCATAGCACCAGCGGCCATTGTAACGGTGGGCACACCTGGCAGCGATGGAAAAGGCTGCCTGAGCCCCAATGTATCAAATCACTAAGTCAGAGTGGAAACCTACAATTTAATGTTTTGGTGGTCGAGCATGAACGAGAAAAAAAGTCTGAAAAACCATGCCATGGCTCTTGGTTTCCCCCTGTAAAACAGTAGAAATTGCATTAATGGCAGAGTTTAACACCGACTGCTCCGCCATTTAGCTTAGCAGTCGATGTGTTCAGTGAAGCTGCTGCAGAAACAGCTACTGAGCGCTTGGCTAAGGAACTGAACGTGACGGATTGTCTGCTCCAGTCTTAGTAAACTCTCCTTAATTACTACAAATACAAATTGTACAACATCAACACATTTAGAATTTTTTTTTTAACCAATGGAGAACATGCAAGAGCAATAACATGAAACAGAATGACAGTATGTTCTACTACTGTGATACTGTGAATGGTCTCGTAGTTCCCCATATTTTCAGAGGAGCAAGCAAGGTTTTGATCACCGTGTTGCTGGAAGGGAGATCAATTCCACCATGGCAAGGACAGTGAGGCCTCTGCTGTACCTATACCTTTCTAGTATTATGTGACAGCATCCACAGCAGAGCAATGTCACCCCATGACAATCCTCAAGCTTACATCAGCGTTACACAAATATTGCCTAAGTATAAAGGTGCCCATACACCTTACAATTATCTGCAGATTTTCTGTGGTCAGATGGAAAAAGTGCAACAGATTGGCCCAGGTGGAGATAAGTGTAGATGGAGGAATCTGTTGCACCTTTTCCATCTGACCACAGAAAATCTGCAGCTAATTGTAAGGTGTATGGCCAGCTTAAGACTTGTGTATTCTGTTTCTTCCAGATCTGTGCAGTAATCTGACATGAAACATGTGCCTCTGTGCAGGTTTCAGCTTTATCAAAGACTGGTCACAGCTGTTCTTTGTGCAGGGTGATTGGTCTGGTCTCCGACCCTACTGTAGTTTTCTGCAGGCAGCCTGTAGTGGGTGGAGCCTGCTGGGTCCCTCCCACAGATCTGCTCTCTGCACAGTCTATGTATAGAATTGTAATATTATCACTGGTACATTTTACAAAGCAATATCTGGAAGCACAAAAGGCATTTGATGTACACAAAGTGGATTTATATCCTTTGCGGCTACTAAGAAATATTAAATAAATGTTTTTGTGCCCGGAGTTCAGCTTTAAGTCCTCTGTTATATGCATCAAATAAAGGACAGATGCATATCCACTTGCACGTGCCATTTACCTTACATATTAAGAACTAGCAGATATCACCATCGCAGCCACAGGTGTTTAAGCCCTCTATTACAAAACTTGTTTAAAAAAAAAAAAAAAAAACTAAACCAGACCTTCAAGCCTGACCACTATAAAGATATGCTTACGATACAGACAGAAATTGGCAGATGCATCATGCTCACTACGACGTCCACTAGCAACTGATAGCATAACATGTCCCCTAAAAGGTTGTATAGTACAATGTGGCTTTACTTAAAAAGCAAGAGATACAGATTACAACAATTAAAAAAAAAAAAAAGTCTAGGTTTGCATATCAGTTGCCTTCCAAAGACGTAAAACCTCAATAGGAGTTACAAATGCACAGTAAAACTTTTGCAGAGGCTTTCCTAAATGACAGCCCGATTTCCAATAATAAGTCTCTAATTAAATCGTATGGCTATGCCCCAAACTGATCAATGCACAGAGTAAAGGACTGCCTAAAGTTGCCCGTGGCTGTTATAGGTAAAGCAAATGTTGACTTCCTATGAAATCCAGTTACATTTACTAGAAAATGAACAGTGTGGCCTTCAAGTAAACTTAAAACAAAACAAACGACAAACGCACTCAACAATTTGTTACCAGTTATACAGTAAGGTGCACATGAAATGGGCTTTGAACAGTCAAGTAAACTTGCCACAAACCTTGCAACTTAACCCCTTCGTGACTGACGACGTACAGTGTACGTCGCCAGCATCGGGGCTGTTTAAACAGACTCCCGGTGACTCTATTTAAACATGTAGAGCCGACTGTCGGCTTTACAACAGAAGTGCATTTAATGGAAGGGAAAAAAAAGAAAAAAAAAAAAAAAGGACAAGCAGAGGTTAGCATCACTAGGTCAGTAGCTCCAGAAATGTAAGCATATGTTATGTCAAAGATTTGCAGTCCAAAGCGCATCTAAAACGAGTGCTGAAGATGCCACGATTCATAATACAAAAGTAAGGAGCGGCCTTTCATGAAGTACCAAACACAAAGCAAATGACTGCTATAAAAAAGAAAAGAAAAAAAAAAAGGAAAGAAAAACAAAAGAAATAAGGACCCTGTTCATATAACCCCTGACCCAAGTATGGAGGCTCCATTTTCCCCCAAAAGGTAGTACAGGTCCAGTTTTAAAGGAGAACTATGGGGTACATTTTTTTTGCATTTTTAGTTTCTTTATGATACCGGAATACATTTTGAATGTACTCCTGTAATCAAAAATGCACCATAAGCTTTCAATTCATTGTAAAATACCATGGACGGGGCTAAGCTCTGTGCAGAGAAGAGGTCCCGACAATGTTGTCTGTATCCTCCTCTCCCATTGAGTTCTCCTTTAAGCCCCATTGTCTTATTGCTCATTTGTAGCAATTAGGGAATGTTTGCATATAAATCTGTTTTCATAATCATTGATGCTTGTACTCCTGTTTGTTCTTTGCTCTACTCCCTAACTGAGCTCGGAGGTAGACACAACTACAGTAAGCTCAAACTAAACAGAGAAGATCTAAAACTAAGACGGATCAACATTTCTATGTGCAAGACCAAAGGACGCAGATAATGCTGCATTCTTGTGTCCCTTTTTCCAGCGGATAGGTTAGGCCAGCAGCAGAGTACACGGTCTGGCTTGGTTTCTCTAACAGGCCAGTGGACTGAAGCCAAGGCATGCCACTGTGTGTAGTACATCTATGCCGGACATCCTGAGTATACACAAACCTCCAGCAGTGAGAAACGCATAAATAAATTAATGTGCTTATAACCAAAACACTTATGAAGGGGAAAGTGACAGTTTATGCATATGACCAATTCACGCACAGCCCTGCATATAAGATTAATTGCAGTAATATTAAAAGTCATTTAACCCCTTCATGACTGAGGCCTTTTTTTCATTTTTTGTACCCATGTTATATTCCACATAGTTTTTATTATTATTAGATTTTATTTATTTAAATTTAATTTCAAAAACTTTTTTTTTACTTTACTTTGACTGCTATCACATGGGGGGGCTTACAAGCCCCCCCATGTGATAGCAGATGGTGGTGACAGGTACTCTTTAAGGTGAGGTGCATGAAAAGGATAAGTGCTGCTTGTCTAAAGCTACCCCAACAGAGAAACCTTTGCCTGGCATTAGTACACAGCAAGACTGCTGAATTCTGTAAGAGAGCAGTGGTCTCCCCGCTGTGGTCAGGCCAAGCACGTAATCAGTAATGGCTACACCCAAACTTCTCACAGGTGTTTTTTATTTTATATCAAAGAATAAGTTTATAAATGGGTGATTTAGCCCATTTATTCATATGGCGTGACCCTTTTATATCAAGTATGCATAAGACACTGGTGCAGATTTAGAAAAGCCGATAAAAATAATTAACCCATCACAGCCAACACGGTTTTCCACGTGTATTTCGGCCTTACAAATATGCGCGCAACCACGCTAACCACAAAAAAACAATGCATTGCAATGTGCATTGTTCAGACTATTGCCGAAACCGCGCCTAATCCAAGCACGATTCTATGGGCAGATCCGACGCGTTCCGGCTATAATAGCTGCAAACGTGCAAAATCCGCGCGTGTTAATGTTTGCACGGTTTCGTTCCACGCGGAAAATGCTACCACTTTGTGTGAATGGAGCCTTAGGACACCACTAAACGCATCCTAAAATACAAAGAACATCAGAGAAAATGCATTTAGGTGCGTCAAGGAAGACTGAATCCTCTATGGTCGTTATGCCCCCCGAGTATCTGAAACCTATAACTGTTCCAAATCTCCAATGCACTAGAGTAAACAGCCCTGGTAGATTAGCTGACAGTAAATGTATAGGACAGGCCAGCATAAAAGCACAAAACACTCTGCTTAATAATGGATGCAAATTCCTGGACAATACAATGTCATGGCAACCCCATCGTTTGATTTTGCAGTTTCCACGCTCGGAGGCAGGCAGACAATCGCCTGTTTACAGGAGCACCGAACACACAAATCGCAAGCTGTGGGCCAGACAGAGGCTAAACCAGGAATGTTCTGGGTCACAATCACATCGCAAAAAATACAAACATTTAAAACAAGTAAAGACTTAAACTGCAATGGAAAGCAGACAATTCCCCCAAGTGCACCTTAGCACAACTAAACTCCTAAGGCAAATCAAGCAAGTCTGCAAGTACTGCCTAGTACCCTTTGCCTGCTGTTCTGAGAAATTCTGCAGGAAATCTCAGAGTCCTTTCTCTCATACTCATTTTCTATCTGATAAGGATATCCGAGGAGGATTACAAATTGATACAAATGAGCTTGTATATCAACTTTTATAGAAACAATGTGGAAAA
The DNA here is from genome assembly GCF_000935625.1 of Nanorana parkeri. NCBI lineage: Eukaryota > Metazoa > Chordata > Amphibia > Anura > Dicroglossidae > Nanorana > Nanorana parkeri. The sequence continues at coordinate 748,382 of NW_017306335.1, forward strand.
CAGCAACTATTGTCTATCAAACCCATGACTGCATTCTAACTCTGGGAAGGGAAGAAAAAAAAAAAGCATTACTATAGCTTCAGGAAGAATTATTTGCATTGCTGTAGAGTTCACCTGAAAGCATTTTTTTCTTCTTGTTTTTCATATTTGACATGCTTCTTATGCCTTATTTTCATCACTGTATATTAGAACTGTGCACGCTATCTCTATCCTCAAGGTTAGATATATTATATCTCTCGGCTCAGTGTTTGTCGAAGGCCCTGCCTGGGCTGAAGGTAGAGGGATGCTGCATCTTGATATGAAGTCTGCTTTTATTTCACCTGTAGTGCATGTAGTGAAAGATGACTGAGCTTTGGATTAATCGTTATTAATTCGGTCCCACGTAAATACACGATGAGAAGATTTCAATGGCTGGATGCAGTTGCTGTTCTGCCAACAAATTTTCTTACGCCAGGCTCCTTTAAGTTTTAAAATCAAAATGTATTGAATCGGATGGTGCAGACAGGGCCACCCACGACTCGAATTTCGACCAACCTAGCAGAAATTGCCAGAAATTCGAACTGTGCATGGCTACCTTTACGCTGTCCTTACGGATATTGCCTCAGCCTATTCAGAAAAGCATGCTCAAGGTTACCAAGCAGAGGTAACTAGAGGTCAGCTCGGGCTGGGAAAGAAGCAACCACGAATTGGGACTAAGCATGCCGATTTGTCTGTGTGGGTTACAATGTTCTCATCCTACAAGAATTCAGAAGCTTAGGGAAGAAAAAATTGTGCCAAAACAAGAATAGGATTACTGAAGATCCCAACAAAGGAAGCAGTGAGAGTGCAGAGGGAGATCATGGGTGAAATTTGGCTGCTAGCGAACAGAATTTACTTAAAACAGCATATAGATAGATAAATCTCAAATCGATCCTGACTTTTAAAAGGTTCTCTACAAAACAGTCTGCTGGCTCCTGGACTCCATTTTAGCCCACATTCACTCCTGCAAGCTCCATGAACATGCGCCAAAGTGGGTGTTTGGCATGTGTTCACAAAAAACACGGCAAAGGGCACTTGCATTACCATTCATTTCTAATAGCACCCTAAACATGATTAGGAAGATGTGTGTTTTTGCTCCACATTTGCACACCTGAAAACGCGCAAGCAAAAAGTGTGCGGTGTCGCAAAATCTGCTACATGAGGTTCTTTACCACGCTTGTCACACGTGCAGGCCCCATTGGATTCAATGGCGACACACAGCAAACTCATCCCATAAACATGACACGCGTTCACGCAACACGCCGGTGTGAATGTGGGCTTAAATTGGTAAACTATCCCTCCCTAACAGCAGTGACGGATATTATATACACACACAGCAGTATACTCGGTCTCCAAACACATGGGGGATATAACGTGGAACCCCAACTCAGCTCCGCAAGAAAACAGGTTGACAGGAAAGGGGACTCTCTGGTCTAATAGAAAAGCTGATTTTTGAAAAATAGCTGAAAATTTTTTTTTAAGCTACAAAAATCTTTAACAGGAGGCAATCCAAAACCTCCTAAAGAATTTGCAATCCCTTCAATCCATCATGCTGACTGATAGCACAGCTTGCATAAACAGCAAATGGCAAGCTCCTATTGCATCATGGGAACTGACTTTTTCCCCTCTAGTCCCGACCAGTTCAGCTATAACCTGTTAGGATGAGCAGCTGCCACAGCCATGAAGAAAAACCAGCACTGCATTTGTCTAACCACAAATTCATACAGATACATAAAATCGGCCAGCAATCAGCTGTATGTGATGTGAACAGCTTATTCACAGCATAGCTGGAATTGAATGCAAAGACCTGGAAGTTGCAGTCTGTAGCATGCCAGCAAGTCAGAAATATAAAATATTTGTGCAAACTTCGGGATGCATCGATACCGGTTTTTGGGTATCGAGTACCAATATTTTTTTTCCCCGGTACTCATCGATACCGAATACCGATACTGGAAGTCAAATTAAAGAAGCCAGGCAGTGTGTAATTACTCGCCGTCTGGCTTCCCGATTAGCTGGGAAGCCGGGCAGCGTGTAAAGACTCGCCACTCCGTCACTACACGACGAGAAAGCATGGAGCCGGCTTTCTGGCCAATCAGGAAGCTGGGCGCTGTGTAATGATGACACCCGGCATGCTGATTGGCCGGGAAGCCGGCTTCATGCTCCGTCACGAGGTGATGCAGCATGAAGCCGGTTTCCCGGCCAATCAAAGAGCCAGGCTCCGCGTCATTAGACGGCACCCGGCTTCCTGATTGGCCAGCTTCCCGACCAATCGGGAAACCCGGCAGCGAGTCATTACAAGTGACGAGGGAGCATGGAGTCGGCTTCCCGGCCAATCAGGAAGCCGGGCAGCGTGTAATGACTCACTGCCCAAATACTCTGCATCGATACTAGTATCGGTGCATCCCTAGTGCAAACACTATACACTGGCATTAGAGGTAGATGTAAACTGTAACTGGATAACAGTTTGCTAAAGCACAGTGTATTATAAAAAAAATTGCATTAAATATCTATTTTTATTTTATTAAATCCTTCTTTACGTAAGATCAGTGCTGCTGATCTCCTGCAGCCTTTGTATGTGCATATATATGCACTCCGGTAATGGCTGCAAAGCATTTCTCAAGGCTCCCTGATGGCTGCATATTGCATGTTGAAATGGCCACCAGTAGTCTCACAAGAGTGCAACAGGGGAGGCAGGAACAGAGTACCTTCACCCAATAACAGAAAGTGCCTCAACAAGGATCTTCATGGCAGGATCACCAGGGATTATTTTAATGAAAACCGCAGGTTTAAAAATCTTTAACATGTTAATGTAATCTCAAGTCATTTTAAAGATTATATGTGAATTGAGAGATTGACAATCCAAGGTCTTTTATGAAACGTTACTACAGTGAAAGATACAGCGATACTGTGTCCATAGATACATTTTTAATTGACCGAAAACAATAAACAAAGCATAAACGGTCAGGCATTACAAAAGCCTTGTGCCAGGGCACTTTGCCCGTCATAGGTCTGAAATTGTTATATTTTGTTTTAGTCTTTTCTGGTGTGAAATTAAATTCTGCTCTACCCAGTCCAACATATGACAACTAAATGTAGCTACCCATATATGATCAACAATACACACACAAAAAAAAAAAAAACCACCCACCAAGGAACAAATTAATGTTTTATGATGACCACATCCCCTTAGTAGCATTTTCGGAAAATGCAAGCCATGTACTTCTGCTCACTTCCTGCCGTGTCCTTCAATAGCTTTAGAAACATGGCTTCCTGTGCTACAGAATAGGAAGTCAGCAGTGCACAGGGAAGCTATAGATGTCTCAATATATGCTTATGTTTGATGGGGTCATGTCTAAACCTGCAAGAACGAATTCCCACAAAACCTCCTATAATTTACACTTTTTATGAAGTGCATCTCTTGAAGAACCTATACAACCTGCAAACACATCAAAAACGATGTTACTGTTACTGAAGCCTAAAAGAGCCTTCTTAAAACAGATGGTATCTCTTTAAAATAGCAAATTACAAGAAGTTGATTTCTAATTTTAGTACATCAGTTGGTTGCAGCCATGCAAATCATTCCTTTGTGCCCCTTGGCCAACTGCATATCCAGAATCACTGGGTTATCAAAAAGATACAGCCTAATATTATAGATGTCTTCTGTTTCACGTAGGCTCTACTGTACTTTACAATGGTGCAGTGGAGGGCATTTTTGGCTGCTATTGTCCAACCCTAACCTGTCTGGTTATACAATACAATCTTGCAGAAACAATCCTTTGAGGTGCACAAATCAAACATTTTGCACCCAAGGAGCCATAACTACAGGATTTTCTTTTGGCAAAGGAAAGCCATTGTAGTACTATAAATTAAATAGTTACTAGAAGATTGAAAAACGCTGGTTTGCCGAGGGCTGATGTCTACATATTTTTATCTCATGTGATTTGGCTCGCAATGACTGGACAGAATGTATGCTACATTTGCATAATAAACTGTATCTCTTCAAAGTTGAATACCATGGCTTTCCTAAGCCTTCCCTGAACTTCCTACTTAGCTGGTTCTCTTTGGACCTATAGGCCAAGCAACTGTCATCACATCACTAATCATCCCGGGAACAGCTCTGACAGGAAGCAAAGCCCTGCCTCTACCAAGATGGCGGCCTCCACTCTCAGACCATGCAGAACAAGGCATGGTAAGTCAGTATTGGAAATATCAGCTGCAGGGCACAGCATTCACAGTTCAGGTCCTCTTTAGAGTAAAACTGTTTGGGACTCATGTTTGATTGCCCAGTGGAAAGTATTACAGATGGAAACTATTTTGAAGAGAATTGGCACACCTCTATAAATTCCATTTAGTCCACCAGTGAAATATAGACCGGAATCAGACACCTTTTAGATAACATTAAAATGAACCCACACCCTGATTTTCCATGTTTGGTTACTTTTGTTATTTGTTAATATCAGATCGTTATATGGTTTTTGACCGGATTGCTGTCTGGGCACCTATTGGCCCCACTCACTGGGCTGAACACACTTTGTAATCAACATGGTCATTATAATAACAGACAACACGCTAACAAGAACATGTGATGTTTTCAACTAACATTCAATTCATATGAATATTAAGGTCACCTAAATTCAGTTACTGGATCTGCAAAACAGTTGAGTGACAAAATGTAATTTAGTTTTGATAGATAGATATATCTATAGATATATATCTATATATCTATATATATATAATTATTTAGCGATGGGGTAGTTAATGATCACATAACAGTAAAAGGGAAATTTTTTATAACCAAGAAGAAAAAAGGAAGTTGTGAGAAAAAGAGAACTACAAAATATAAATTCTTCAGCTTTATCTTATCACATGTCCAAAACACTATGGAGAAGACTGAAGAAAGTACTGTACTTTAATAGAGATCAAAAGCAACCCATAACGGAAGTTAAGGGCAGGCATTGCCGACCTTCCCTACTGAATATATGAGTTGCCTAGTGGGTTCCCTGCAGCTGATCTTTCCCCCATTACTGATTTGCCACGCCTTGCTCCACCAATCCAAAAAAGAAAACATACTAACAGGTTAAAGGTCTTACTCCTAATTGAGGCCCATGTACAGATGTATTGCATCTCTGTGTGGAGGCAGCCATCTTAGTAGAGCTGGAGCTTTGCTTCCTCGTGTCAGAGTGTTCCATAATGACTAATAAGAGAACATTCAAGAAGCAGCAAGAGAGGTGCTGGAGTTGTTCCTCAGGGACAGCCTCCTCTCCAGCAAGGAGAATGTGCAGCACAGTAGCTTCCTCACCAAATCTCACAGCATATCTGTGGAGACTAGCAGTCCGAGGCAGCAATGCCTAAGGCTGGGTTCACACCTAGGCGTACGGAATATGCGCGTTTGACGCACGTTTCCACTGCGATTTGCGGTAAAAGAAACGTGTGACAAACGCGCGCTTCCGAGGGCTATCCGGCAGTATCCCAATGGATACGCGCGGCAAATACGCTCCAAAGAAGGTCCTGTACTTTTTTGGGCGTAGGGCGTTTTGCAGCGCGTTCCTACGCGCTGTAAAAGGCCCAGGTGGGAACCATGCCCATAGGCAATCATTGGTTTTCACATGTTGAGCGTTTTACAGCGCGTAGGAACTACATCAAAACACCACTGCAATAAGACTATCCTAACTGGGGAAATGGTAGCTATGTAGAGGACAATGTTCAAATGCACCAAGAAAAGTCTCACCGATAACAATACATAATAAACACATTTACTAGCCGCTCTCACCATATGAATGTGCAGACAATCCCAAACAACCAAGGCTAACATGAGATTGACAGATGTAAGAAAACCTGCAATAGATGCGAAAAAAAAAAAACACAAGCCAAACAGCACTCACTGTGCCACCAGCATTTTAAATTAGCTACAGGTAAGATGTAGAACATGTAGATGCAGAACATTCCATACAAATATAAACATGTGTTTAAATAAGCCAATGAAACACACAGTGATGAAATTCAGTAAAAACCTTAACCAGATTTTTACAGGAATTTGAATGAAAGACTGAAGGTCGGTCCACATCTGTGTGTTTCCTGTCATAGTAAAAACCCAGAGACAGTTGAGAAATCAATCATCCTGATGCAGTTGTCCTTCATGAGATTGTTTGCAGATCCAAAATGCATCCTAATGTGTCCCTAGGCTATTTCTCGCCTCTGTTCACACCAGTGCAATCCGTTCAAGACCAGACCAGAAAAATACTGCTTGTCTCATTTTGTCTGGTCTGGAATGCACTGGAACTGCTAGCAGGTTCACACCATTTTCCGGACCAGATCTGGTTTAGATCTGGCCCGGAAAATGGTGTGAGCCTGCCCTGAGAGTAGCAGAGCTCTATCTTGCCACTCACCAACTTTTATTTCCAACCAAGGAGTGTTGGGAAGACAAAAGCTTTATTGTGTATGTCTGGGACAAATAAAAACATTTTGTACATCTCTGCAATAACATGCACATTCCGTGTTTTATCTCTTTAAACATGCTGCTGTACAGAATTATCTACTGATCCTGCCATCAAATGAGCTCCTAACTTCCTGTTTGAGCCAACAACACAGTGCCTTTGCTGTATTGAAATCCCAAGCACTGCCCAGTTCTCCCCTGTCGGATTACAGAGCACCCCCCCATCTCATCTTCGATAGTACAGCAGGGAAAAATGGGAAGGCTGACATAACTGCTTGGGATTTCAATGTAGCAAGGGCAGCATTCTCACCTCACTACAGGAAGTTAGAAGCTCACTAGATTGTTGCAGGATCAACTGATACTTTTATAAAGAGACACAACATGTGGGCGTATTCATGTATTGCAAAGATGTACTGGATTCCTTTTTTCATTATATTGCACACATACACTGTTAGTGTGTGAATAATCGCCGAATTTTGAAATATGAAATAAAAGTATGGCGTAGATATTTCCTTGGCAAACTGAAAAACTCTAAAATCTAATGCCAAAATTTAGGCAAAAGATAAAATATAAATTTGACATGACTCAATCTGGTTTAGTCTAGAAAAAGCCAATAAACAGAGCTCATCTCTTCATTATAGCAAGGGTTCTCACCATTGGCAGAATAGAATATCACAAATTTACAGATGCCTAACAATGCTCAGTTCCAAATTCAATTTCTACACTTTTAAAATACTACAATCAGAGCTACTGCTTCTAAAAATGGTCGGACTTTGAATGAGTCAGCGTAGAAAATCAAATTGAAAGGCAAAAAATCAAGTCAGCCTCTTTAAAAGGTGACACCACCAAAAAAATCTCTATTAACTTAAAAAGGAAGTGGGAATTGCAGCACCAGCATGAGAAAATCGATAAGTTTCAATGACAACCCATGATTCTGCCCAATTCATTCTACCAGCAGTAAAACTTTAGGCTTCACAGGAGAACATCCATCACTTGATCTGTAATCTTATATTATATACAGATTATAAGGACATACACAAACATGTGAACAGAATAAATTAAAATATTTACATAAATAATTGTAAAATTATATGACAAATTAACAAGGAAATCTACACAGAGTATGAGGTGTATCATGACTCATTGTGGGATGGAATATATAACTGAACATATAGTACATAGTATGAGCTTGGGAACATTTCAAAAAATATAACAGAATATGGTGTCATTTCAAGACCCTCATATGCACACAAAGTCATTTGTTCTATAGTGCTCCTTCGGTTGACAATAACACAGCGTAAAAGCTCAAAAAATTAATGGCATATTAGCCACATCTGAATCCTTCTTCAGGTAATTCCTGTCATGGAGTGACAACAGTCTCTCAATTATGCTCTCAATTATCATCCTGTCACGTTTCCCCAAAGGAGACAAGTGACCGACAAGACACATTGCACAGACATGTCATATTTAGGAAGCCAGTGCAGAGCAATGATGTGCAGCAGATGTTGGAGTCAATGTACTGAAGTTACTGAAACAGTATTTTATAGGGGTGACCCCTTTCAATTGTTTAATCATACACTGTTATCAAAGTAAATGTCATCCCTTTCAGGTGTTTAGGTCAATCAAGGTTAATTTCAGTGGGTCTTGTTTAGCTACAAATTAAAGCCAGCGGGCTCCTGATCATTAGCTCTTCTGCCAAACAGCGCATCTAAACACTTGCTGCAGACAAAGAAGAGAACACATTTTAAGGTTTGAGTATTAATCAGTAGTATTATACAGTATTTATTAGGGATGCATCGATACCGACACTAGTATCAGTCCCGATGCAGAGTATCTGGGCAAGTACTAGCCCGATCCTTGAGCTTCCGGTAATAGGAAGCTGGGCAGTGAGTCATTACACACTGCCCGTCTTCCCGATTGGCCAGGATGTCGGCTTCATGCTCCCTCGTCACAAGTGAGGAGGGAGCATAGAGAAGGCTTCCCGGCCAATCGGGAAGCCGGGCAGCCTGTCATTACACACCCGCCGGCTTCCTGATTGGCCATCACCTGGTGACGAGGGAGCATGGAGACAGCTTCCCTGCTGATTGGGAAGCCGGGTGGTGAGTCTTTACACGCCACGCGGCTTCCCGGCAATCAGGAAGCCAGGTGGTGAGTCATTTCACGCCGCCTGGCTTCCTTAATGGGACTTTCTGTAACTGTATTCTGTACCGGCGAGTAGCAAAAAAAAAATTAAAAATAATATCGGTACTCGGAATCGATACCAAAAAACTGGCATCGGTGCATCCCTAGTATTTATATAGCACCAACATTTTGTGCAGCACTTTACAATATAAAGGGAGACAGTACAATAACGAAACACAAAACAAGGGTTAAGAGGACCCTGCTCGTATAATCTAAGAGAGGGAGGGGCAAGTGATACAAAAAGGTCATAACTGAGGGGATTAGTTGATAGAGAAAGCAAAAGTTCAGTTAAATTGAGGAAAGTTAAGTTGGCTGTACTCTATGTGAATTTTGGCTGGTTCTTGATAACTGGCTGGAACTCGCACAGCGAGTGCTGCTGTCGGCACCCTTTCAGCTTCTATATTTCACACCTTTCAATGTATTCGCCAGCGCCCACTGTCAGAACACAATGAAGGCAGCAGTAGATTGCTTGATCAACGTTCGTAAGCATTGATGGCCAGCTTTAGGCTCACCTGAGGAGATGAGTTTACAGAGATCGCCTAAAGGCAGACAGAGTAGGGGATAGCCAAACAGATTGAAGTAGGGAGTTTCAGTGGATGGGACAAGCTCTGAAGAAGTTCTAAAAGGCAAAACTGGGAGGAGGTGATGAGATAACTAGTAGGGATACACCGATACAGGTTTTTCGCTATCGAGTAGCGATATTTTTTTTCCAGTACTCACCGATACCGAAGTCCCATTAAGGAAGCCAGGCGCGTGTAATGACTCGCCACGTGGCTACGTGATTAGCCGGGCAGCGTGTAAAGACTCGACACCCAGCTTCCCAATTAGCAGGGAAGCTGTCTCCGTGCTCCCTCGTCAACCAGAGAACGAAGAGGCACAGAGCCGGCTTTCGGCCAATCAGGAAGCCAGGCGCCGTGTAATGACTTGTTGCCCGGCTTCCTCATACTGAAAGCTCAGGTATCGGGCTAGGCATCGGAGCATTTGGGCGAGTACGGGTACTCGCCCACATACTAATATCGGTGCATCCCCAGCAACTAGTGAGCAGGAGGTCTTTGATGATATCTTGAGACAAGCTTTGATGTAGCTGGGGGCAGAGTTATAGATAGCTGTAGGTTAGCTGTAGGTTAGCATTTAGTTGGTTGGGCAGTGAATTGAAATCCTTAATGATATTCTGATACGTCAGTTGGTAAATTAGAGATGTGCAAAGAAACTGAGGAAGTGAGCTAAGGAGTAGAGAAATAGATTTGGGTGTCATCAGCATAGAGATGGTATCGGAAGACATGGGAGGTTATGAACTTAGCAAGAGACTGTGTAGATAGAAAATAAAAGGGGTCGGAGGACAGAGTCCTGGGCGACCTCAGAGGGAGAGAAGGATAGAGGGAGAGAATTGTAGGGGACACTGAAGGGGCGCTTATATAGATAGGAGAACAAAGAGTCTTGGAGGCCAATGACTGGTGTCCTTCATGTGCATTCCGCAGCAATTCTAGTCACAATCATCGCATGGCAACAGCATGACCTTTACAATTCTTCTATTTTTCAGCAGGAGATGCATAATTCTCCAACAGTATTGTACTTGGGAAAGATTAACTATGTAAATACTGTTACATCAACCAATATGGGAATTATGCCATGTGCCAACCTCAAAGCTAAAACAGTGGTAATAGTTAAATCCAGAATGAAGCATTGGCTACAGAAATAGATAAAAAAATATTAAATATTGTGAAGGTGGAATACATTTTCCATAACATTACAGCTTATCCATCAACCCCGAGCAACACATTAGTACATTCCCCACTACATAGTCTGAGGATTATACAAAGAACAGAAAATAACAACAGTCATTTGTCTCCAGATGAAATATATTTTGTAATCCGCTCATGCAATTTGCAACTGGAGAGCAACAATCAGAGAAGCAGAGAGTTAACTCTTTCAGGTATCTGAAAGAATGGAGCGTTGGCCACCTGAGTGGCTTGTTCCCATGTGGAAGGCTTGTCTAGCCCTATGCAAATTACACTGAAAAAGTCATTATCGGCATAAGATTTTTAGGAGGCTTCAGCAGCTAATCAATGAGGCAGCATAGCTCAACAAAAGATGATTTCTGTACAGCCTCCCTGTTAGTTTACTCAGCTTGATAAATGCAGAGATACTTTAAAATCAAATATACTGTGCGGGCAGTATGGCGTCCAAGCGGTCACTGATCAGGTGCATGAGTCATCAGTACATGAAACTGTTATTGGCAGATTGGGCCTAATCCAGCCTGACAGTAATAACAACCTTGCCAATTACTAAACACTTAGAATTTCAGATAAAACTAATCAGCAAAAGGCATTTGTACAGAGATTTCCTTTTACCCCATTAACCTTTATATTTCAAGAAGATCTACCGCAATGATTTGTGATCTGTATACTGAATTGTAAAATATACCAAACCTTTGTTTATCTGTCTGAAAAACCTTCAGGTCTCTGCTTAGCATTTGATATCAGGAACAAGCAAAAAGACCAGAGCAGGTTAACAATGTGCGTAATGCTGGCATACCACACTTCCATTAAGGCCTATGTTTACATTGTACATTTTCCTGGCTGAGCCACGTGACATTGTTAGAGGGACATGTGTTTGTAATTCAACATCACCGACGCTGGTCTCTGTTAATACATTTAAATAACTGATACATGAGCTGTGCTATAAGTTAGTCAGAGTTTGACAGTAAATAATGCATGAGTAGGTTTCATTGATATTCTCCACGCTTATACCTGTAAATGTCAGGAGAACAATTACAGGGGGCCAAACAAAGCTGGAACTTTCAACTTTGCAATGTAACTGAAGAATGGTCAAGTATCAGCAAAACCATGCATCTGGCATACTAAGGACACACAGCGACAAGCAATCACTGTACGAAATCAGACCACCCCCCAGTGGTAAAGGCTTCAAAGAAAGGCTAACGGAATAGGTTAGATAAACCTTTCAACCTTCAGGGCCCCTTCACGCATAGTACGGTGACCTGTGCTGTGCCACACTGGATCAGCGAAGGACAACACTAGGACACACAGGGGGAAAAAAATGTATGTCTAGTGTGAATGTGCCCTTACAGCAGCGTTTGCAGCCTCTCTGGCATAGGCTAACCAGTCAATCACTTTCACCTTCTAGTGTTTGTAGCCTGGTTTAAGAAGAACTTCGTTTTGGTCTAGTGAGGAAAAAAAAGTTATACTCACCTGATCCTCGGAGCCAGCTTGCTCATAGGTGGTCCTTGTAGCTTCTCTCCCCCTCCGCTGCAGCTGTCTAAAGTTGTGAGTCATTATGTTCTATACAGTGAGGGACATACCACCACTGAAGTGGAAGTGGGGGCAGACTTTAGGGAGCATGATCACATCCAGTCGGCTTTGAGGATTAGGCGAGTATAAATGTATTTTCCTCCCTAGACCAAAAAGCTTTTAACCCTTGTAGTGCAGGGGTAGCCTCATTGCAAGGGTTAAAGGAAAGTTTCCCTGGAGTTCTGCTTCACAGGTAATCTACCAATATCAAACAACCACCAATGCAGTTATGCATTATGATATATATCTATATCTATATCTATATCTATATAGATATCTATATCTATATCTATATCTATATCTATATAGATATCTATATCTATATACACACACCTTACTATCGGACAGTACAATTTCCTTTAGCTCTACCAACAGCTATGCAGTGCAAAAACCTGCCTTATCGGATATAAATGCCATCAATAAATTTGGGGCATTATAATGAATTGTTGGTGAATCTGAAGCCCATTGTATAAAGATTCCATAGTCAGATTGTAACATGTATAGTGAGCTTTAGCCAGAAAAAAAATAAAGTAAACGGCCTAATTACCTACATTTTTCTTAAACTGGGGAACCTGAAATCTCCACACAGCAACTCTCAAGCTGGCCATACACGTCACAACTATTGCACGACTTTCGTCTTGCGATGGTTGAAAGGTAATTAAAAGCCCGTACGATCTACCGATCTTGGACAGGCAGATCGCACTTGCGATCATCGCAAGCCCGCCCCACTGAGTGGAGGGCTTCCGATGACTGCAATGGTGAGCGGGCAGTGTGCGCTTGCGCACACCGGCCTGAGCGGCATTTGTCTTACGTGCACGCCACAAACCCGCTGAAAATCGCACGATATTCGGCTGGTTTTCCAACGTGCTCTTAAGACAAAAGACGTGCAACCGTACAGTAGAAAAGGTTGCACGCCTTCCATACACCTGCCAATTATCGTACGATTGCGGGATTTCCCGCAATTATCGTACGAGAATCGGCAGGTGTATGGTCACCTTCAGAATGGAGAAGGGAAGGCAGCACTGGAAACCAGTCAGTATATGCTGCAGGGAAACCTTTGCTGACAGGGAACATGCTAACAGGGGACAGCTCAGAATTACAAATTATTTGGCAGGTAAAAAGATCCAATATAACTATTTAAACTATGTTTATCTACTTGCTTGGAGGTCACCAATCACATAAAAGGTAGCAGCAAATTCCAGTTATATGGCTTACAGGCAAACAGAATTCAAATGTAAACCTAAAGGCCCCACTAATGGACTATTATCTTCCATGTCCAGAGGTTACTAAAGGAAAAAAATTGTTAAAAAAACGTTCAAACTTTTGTTTGATCCTTAACCTCTATCAATCTTTAATGACAGGTTTTTGCACTAACAAGATGTACTATGCTCCCATCATTTGTTTTTAAACAATTGACACACATACTGAGAATATCACACCAACCGCTCATCATTCTGTTACTGTTTCAAGTAACAGGCAGGTGGGAGGAAAAATTCAAAAATATCTATGACTGATCTCTGTATGCTGAAGTGCTCCAGGAATTGTTGGAAGTGGATAAATCCAATAGAGCTGCAACTAATGATTATTTACATAATTAGTTGACCGATTATTTTTTCGATCAGACAAAAAAAAAAATGAAATAAAAACCATCCTTAATTTAAAATAAAATACACAAATGTAGTGTTACAAAGTTTACATTACAGAATTAAAGTGCATGCACATTTTTTTTGCAATCACACTGCACTGGAACGCACAGCATCACGGTACCATGCGTTTCAGTGCCGGCAATCACAATGTGGGTGGGAGGCTCGTTTGGGGTGCCACTGAAATGAATGGTACTGCAACGCAGAATTCTGGCAAAATTTATCAGGCCAAAACGAAAAATGACTTTCCACCTTCTATCATTTTTTTAAAATAATTGTATTGTAAGCACATGGCATTTGAATAGCTTCAGCACGGGAATGACAGCTGCCAGTGGCAAGATTCTGCAGACGACAGCTGAATGTAAATACAGCAGGTCGTGGGCTGGTGCAATAAAAAGCCTGCTATTGGCCATTTCAAAATGCAATAGCCAATAGCAGCCTGGCTATTGCACCACTGCTTGCTGTGCCCTCCTCCCAGCATTAAGACAACTATTCTCATTATCAATTAAATGGTTGCAGCCGTGAAATTCAAAAATATAAATCTAGCTTAGCATTAAATTACCTTTTAACTACCTTGGATGTAACTGGGCATGTATACACGTCCTGTTACATCAGCCGGCGGATCGCTTGTATGAGGTCCCGTGACGTGCGTCCCCCCCCCCCCCCCCCCCCTCCCGAAACGTACCCCCGGGCCGCG
>NW_017306335.1:762802-763379 GCF_000935625.1 Nanorana parkeri
ATGTCTCCATAAAGAGGACCTGTCACATATTTTGCTATCACATAGAGGGGTTTCTCAGCCCCCTCTGTGATAGCAATAAAGTTAAGTGGTGAAAAAAAATAGGAAAAAAATTTAAAGTTTCCCCCCAAATTTTTTTAAAGTTACACATAAAAAAGAATTAAAAAAAAAAACAAAAAAGTCCCCACCCCCACGCATGTAAACATGCGTCAGGTGCGCATATCTGCGAAAACGATGATTGCGCCCATTACGCCGCACATGTTACATATCGCCGCGAACGTCGAAATGAGCAATAATTTTAGGGCCATCAATCACTGATAACACTAAACTGATGAGCGGTAAAAGCTTTTAAAGCGTCGCCCATGGCCAATTTTGGGTATGCTATTATTTTGCGATTTTAAGCTTGACATGTTTGGTGTATATTTACCCGACGTGACCCCGACTTTTATATTTTACCAAAAAAGTGGGTAATATTAGTTGTTTTATAACATAATGTAAAAAAAAAAACAACTTTATTTTTTCAAAATTTTCAGTAATTTCTCCTGAATATAGTAAAAAATAAATCCCCAGTGGTGATTAA
>NW_017306335.1:767771-783905 GCF_000935625.1 Nanorana parkeri
CTCTTACCTTAGAGCTGCCGGCACCAGGATCCCCCAGATCAAATGATGCCATTGTGGTAGTTGAGTCTCCAGCTGGGCCCCCTGGCCCCTCCGACTCCAGCTCTTGCGCCCCACTATTGGTGCCCCCCCTTGCGTGTGTGGGCACCGCAAGGCCCTTGCGACCCCCTGCTTCAGATGTGCTGGCCATCTGTAGCGTGGACCGAATGGTTGCCGCAGCCTGGCAGTGTCTGCTCGTATGTCTCCGCGCACCGGAAGTGACGTCAGACGCGCTGCGGACACCGCCGGAAGTTCGTTACTTACGACATTTCCGCCCACATTCGTACGCCGGGAAATGCCTCCCCCATGCCACACGAGGACGCCGCGCCCCAGTCCTGCGGACCGGAGCCAGGATCCCCGAAAGACCCCACCGTTGCAGGTAAGAAAAAGCACACCATTTTGAAGCAGAGGTTTTTCGCCCGGGGGAACTCCCCTGAGTCCACTACACCAACAGGTCAAGTTGCCCTGCACACGCTTGTGCAGGTAAACCACAGGCATTTTCTTTCGGACAGTTGGGGCTGTCCAGGAAGCCCCCCTTCCTGGGTACCCCGGGTCCACTGACCCTCTGCTGTACCCCTGTCGGGGGGAAGCCCCTGCTCACCAGCACGAAGGCCTAAGGAAAACAACAAACATTACGATGTCCTGCTCGGCCGGAGGAAACACAAAATAACTGAGGCGTGCTAGGCTTGTGCTCCTTTTTATTCTGAGTGTGGGTGATGTGTTTCCTGTTCCGGTGGGAGGAGCCTATCTCTAATGCTGTCCTGGAAGGTGACTAGAGAAAAATGGCCTGGCCAGGAAGGGGGTCTAAACACCTGGTCTTCAAGCCGTTAAACAAGTACAAGGAATAAATGTGCAGAGTAGACCAAGAAGAAATATTTCTGAGTTGGTTTCAGAGTATGTTTATCTCTTTGCAAGCTCTTGTAACTAAGGCTAGGTTGACACCTGGTTGGCACCTGACCACGCGGCAATCGTGCACAAAATCGTGCGTCGTCACGGAGTCGCCCACTGCAGGTGATTGCCCTGTGGGTGCCATTATTTTCTAATGGCACCCTTGTACCTTTTTTTAGCAATTTTTTAGCAAATGTCACCCCATTGAAATTAACAGAGCCACACAGCACCCGCTGTGTGCACTAGCACATGATCGCACATCCCAGGTGTCGTGCAAGTGTGAACCTAGCTTAAAAAACTGAGGTAGAGGCCAACTCCGACCCGCCAGCTGTTGTGGAACTAGAAAATCCCATGAGGCATTGCAAGACTCAAAGCTACAGGCGTGACTCCCAGAGGCAGATGTATGATAGGATTTGCGGTTCCACCACAGTTGGAGGGCCGGAGTTTGCCTACTCCTGGGCTAAGATGACAACACTGAAAGCCCATACTATAGACCTACTTAAATCAATATGTTTGTTCCAAACCTGGACTTAAATTAGCCCAAGACGTTTCAGACACGTTGGCGCAATACTTCTGGAGTCAGTTACCCAGAAGAGCAAGTATGCTGTTTAGGAAATTTAACAAAAAAAATATAAAAATCAGAGAAAAGTCCTTATGGCACACCTATTCCACGGTCTGTGCTTACAAATTCTACAGCATAAAGCTCAGCATGACAGCCAGGTCACTAGCGTTTTTTTAAGATGAGGTCCGCAATGGTGGCCTTTGGTTTGTTTTTAGGACAGAAGATGACGAAAAGCTTACAAATCTTTACTTTAAATTAAAAAAAAAAAAAAAAAAAAAGTTAAGAAATATACGAGATGGGCTCCCAGGATTTTCTGCCCACTGGCTAGCCACCAGTTCTGACCCAAAGTTTAGGCTAACATAACACAGCAGACATCAGAAATAGCTTTAATTCTTCTGGTTTTATGTGCAGACCTTAAACCTACTGTGCGTCATCATTTCAGCAAATACAAATAACAGACTAGACAAGAGAGGAGTGGGAGAAGTAATTTTTCTCTGGTCTAGTTTACTCATCATAGGGTCTATCAGTTTCATGAACATTAGACATAGAGCAGGAAAAAAAAAAGTGTTACACGGCTGAACTGAAAACGGAGCACAGAGCAACCTCTCAGCATTCAGACCCTCTCGAGTTTCTGCCCAACACGTCAGAACCCAGGTCAGGTTCATAGAAAGCATCATTATCAGATCACCTACAATGACAACTGCTGAAAAAAAAAAAAAAAAAAAAAAAAAAAAAACCCTTTAGCTTTAGGACAAAATATTTGTTCCATTAAAAAGGCTTAGCATGAAACATTTGCAGTTTAACTTTAAAATATGCAACAAATTAGCTCTTTTTCAGCATGTGATGGTGCATGGTCTTGTAAGCATACACTCCAACATTGCATTTTAAAAAAAAATCTGATCCCCGCTAAAATCCACTGAGATTTTTATACGTTAATATTTTTTTTTTTTTTTTACTGCCTGTATCCTGTCGATGGACTATCCGCCTTAATGGTAACTGGTGACCTTTTTTCTCTGGTACAGAAAATGATGGTAAGCCCAACAAAAAGGGCCTCCTGTAAACCGCCACCTCCACCTGCCCCCAGACCCATGTTCCTCCTCAAGTATGTCGCCAATACAATACAGCATGGGCAGACAACCTTGGCCACCCAGCTCTGGCGAAACTACAAATCCCATGATGCATTTGCCTACGGAAGTCATGCCTGCGGCTCTCTTGCAATGCCTCATGGAACTTATAGTTCCATTATAGCTGGAGTGCTGAGCTTGGCTACCCCTGCAATAGGGTAATTTATAGAATAAGCCAAGAGATTTCAGAAAACAAAAAACCATATGATCCAGGGCTACAATGGTCTGGACCATTCAGGCACATGGTTTAACTAAGGTTTTTATGGAAAAGCTCCTAAATTACTACACCCCACCACCTCATTACCACCTACATATAAAAAAAAAACAGACTTCAGACAGAGGTTTGCAGGTGCTCTGGCCTCAGGAGGGCATGCAGCATTGTCATCCCTCCTGGGAGCCAGCGACTTTCTACAATAAACAGCCAACGTTCTAAGAAAATGGTGACAGATAGCAACAGCTCATTCAGGATATTATGAAATTCTAAAAGCAAAGGGCTCTACATTTTTTTCACTTATATCTGCAGAAACTAATTTCCTATTTTATCTCAAAGAGAAAAATATCCAGAACTGAGGCAATAGCCTCCATTTACACAGGTTGCAAAAGCAATCTTTACAATTAAAATATTCTCATCAATTCCATAAATGTTTAGGATTTCTGCTGACCAGGTTTAGAGATAAGAGCAGCTACTGCCAACAGCTATTAGAACTAAAACATCTGTATATATAAACTACATAAACCAATAGAGTTCTAATGCAGTCATCTAATAAAAGGTGTAAAGTCCCACATACTAAAGACATGAGAGAACGCTACAGAAACACAGCTGCACATCTCTTTGCCTTTAGTAAAAAAAAAATAATAATTACCTACACAGGTTTATCTTGGAATCCAGAATGTCTGGTATGTAGCATATACAGCCTACATTTACACTTACATACAGATGTCTGAATCTAGATAGTTCTCAGTGCAAGGCATGAAACACACAGCTGACTAGTCTGCACACAGCGAAATAAATTGCAACCAGCCATACATCACCAGTGCTAGTACGTTGTTACAAATAGGCACCTGGTGGTGGTGGTGACTGTTTAGAGAACTATGGGGCAACCTTTTTTGCCCATAGTTTTCCTCAGGATCACGGGAGGACATATACGGTGTCCTCCGGTGACCGAAAACTCAGTATATAGCGTCTATTGCCCACTATATAAAGTGGGCAATAGCCCGTTGCTGCTTGACTTGATTGGAGTAGTGGTGCGAGGTTTCACATCATTTATTGCCCACTATATGCGGAGAGCGCCGCAGCCGGGATGGATTCCAACACTACTGTCAAGAACCACCCCTGCTGGCTGATTGACAGCTTGCTCTGCCACTCTAGGGGCTCTGGAAAACATATGATGGGTGGTCACTCGTTTGTAGTAACGTCATCCCCTTTGTCCATTTGGAGAATGCCTTTCACTCATTTATTAAAAAATACCAAGCATTCGCGGAATAGCCGCTTTGCCAAGCAAGACACCCCTGTGCTTTCAGGGCAGAAGGGAAGCCAATCAAGCACAGCGCAATACAGGACCCAGGTGGCTATGTCCAGCACTGTAATAGCTTTGGCTACTACAGTGCTTTACAGGATCCCCAGTGACTGATCAGGTATGATATATTCATCCTTACATTGGCATAAGCTGGAAGAGCATACATATGCAGAATAATGCATACCTGGAGTTCAGCTTTAAAGCCATGGTTTGCTGGTGGTAAATCAGGACAAAATCAATACTTCATTGCAGCTCCCACATAAGACTGGAAACAAATCCCTAACTGATAGGAGGTGAATATGACCCATTTATCTTGAAACGAATACCAAGAGTTGCATTTTTGAACACCGGCTCAAAAATTCTTACACCCACATGGAAAGAGAAAAGCCGCAGTGTGTTCTTTATAATCATTTGCTGGACACTACATTCTACACAGATCATTTAAATTCCAATACAGGCTGCTGCAGTACTTAGTAAACACCATCCAGCATTTTTCTGCAAGAGAAGTACTGCCATGTCACAAATTAACGGATATACTTCATGAACGCCCACCAAATCTGACAAGCCCAATGAAGAGCAAGATAGCCAATGCGCCTACCTAGAGTTAGTTGATGACACTTAATTAGGTCTTGAGGTCAACTGAATGGAATGCTGTTTGGCTCCTGAAGCAGAATGGCTGCTTTAGGAGCCAAACAGCATTAAAACATTAAATGTTAAAGGAAGATAGTTGCTGAAATGAATGGCATGACAATGGGGTCTTTTTAAAGAGGCTCCTGGTGATGCCGCCAATCTGCCAAAGTTGCCCCACATCAACTTTAGGTTGTGCTTTTAAATGTGTATGATGGTTAGGAGCAAAAAACTTTTTATGGCAATGTACAATGCATGAAAAAAAAAATGTATATTTTGTCATGTTCAAGTCCTAGTGTATATTATTTCAGTTGGTCTCTGTAGTTTTGCGGCTCTGCTGGCAAGGCTGTGTGTGTTTACCGCCAATCCTTGGGTAGTTTGTTACTATAACAATCTGTGAGTCAGCCAGCTTCTAATCACTGAGCACCTGTACACAAAATTAACCCATGTGAGGTGTGGATGCCCTTCCGCACAGGCAATCTTGGCATAACAAGTGCTCCTCAGATTTCTCTGCATTAATGCAGGAGCATTGATACATCTAGGGGAGTAGAAGCTGGGGGTTAATCTTGCCAAGATTCTGTAGTGATCAAATAACAAATAGGCCAATTCAGCAGACAATGAGCACACTTCATCCAGTGCAACAAACTATAGTGACCAAGATAAAGCTCAGAAATGAACCCATTTCAAAAGCAGCCATGCCTAGGATTTACTGAAAGCATGTTGACTCTGAACTGCATATTGAGCTGAAGACCTAAATTCTGTTCCTTGGCTTGCAGCTGCAACTGTTCTAGGCTTTTGTGATCCATCTATATCCTATCAACAGCTTTCAACTGGCCAAGGAGAGACCAATATCCTCAAGAGCAAGCAGCTACGAAGACCTCAAAGTCAAATGTAGCACTGGAAACATTTGCCATTTCGTCTGCAATTCATTTGAAAGTTTGAAGCAATGCACATATGCTGGTAAAGCTAAACTCCACGCAAAAAAAAGAAGAGCTAAAAGCTTCAGTATCCTGCTAGACGGCCCCGCTGGCTCTCAAAATATATGAATGCCTGCATCCAATCTGATACTGAAGCTTAGCCCAGTGGGAGATTCCTCCATCCACACAGTTTAGCGTAGATGGAGGTAATCTGATGCACTTTTTCCACCTGACCATAGAAAACCAGCAGAAAATCTATAGGTGTATGGCCAGCTTTACATTGTTAAGCAAGGGGGTTCCAAGCAGCCCAACACTTGAAAAATTCTTGCTGTAAATATATACAAATGTAGCTATAAATATAGCAAGAAAAAGCACGCGACCCAAAAGAAAAAAAATGCAGTCTCCCAAAACTACAGCACAAAGCAACAAAGTTCAGCTCAGCACATTACTGTCCCAAGAGAACGGATGTTTTAGAATGAAGTTAGTGACACTTTGATTAATTTCATGCCGTGTCTGGTCTCTGCAGTTCCTGTGCTTCCTCCTTTCTGGTGGCGTTCCACCTGGACTTTATCACTGTACAGTCAGAATTAGCATAATCCAAAAGGGCAACCCTTCAAAGCGTGGTTCACAAAGCTTAACATTTCCCATGAATACAGTTTGCCGTCCAGAAGATAAAAGAGCCGAGTGACATTTCACCACGGACATCTAATGGCTCCTCTACACAAATGTATTCTGTTGTAAAATGCAAAATTGTGTACAATGTCACAGCAATGAGTAAACTAGAGATATGCATCAATGGTCAAAACATACCAAACACACATGCTCAGAATGGGAAAAAAAACCTTTGAGAAAAGTTGTCCTTTAAATATCCCCCACAGTGTAACCACAGCACACTTAAAAACCTTCAAACAAGCTCCCAAATTTTTAAACGAGTGGCCTTGCACAACACTGCACAGCCTTTGAAAGAAGAAACGTCCCGCAGTCAAGTCCTCTGCTTAGTGTGTACCATGGCCCCAATCACTTCAATGGTCGGCACTGGTCTGCCATGAGTACACGCCATCCATTAGAGTGAATGGAGACATGGAGACACACACACACACGGTAGAGAACAGACTGATATTTTTTCTTTCTTGCAAAGACTATGCAGTGTTGTACAAAGCCCCACATTGAAGACCTCAGAAGCAGGGATAAAGACCAGAATGTTTGACTGTAGGCTACATTGGGGGGCATGGAGGGAGTATTTTTACTTAAAGCAGAATTCCCGGAGAAAAAGTTTACAAAAAAGTGTAAACCATTATGTGCCCAGCACCTTAAAAATGAGGTCCACACAGGCCTCGTATGAAGTGCAGACCTGCTCTCCTCCACTGTACTATCCCACCCTCTGCTAAACACGGTGTGCAGTGTGTGTAAGAATATATATCTTACATACACATATATACCAATCACCACACCCAATATTGTCTGGAAACCGGGCTATGATCAGCTGGTATTTTGTTGGAGTGCAAAGGATGGGGGTATGTTGCAAGAACTCTTGTGACTCTGCTGTGATTCTGATAACAAATACCACACAACTCTCTGTAAATATAAAACCTTTTGATTCTGATTAAGTCACAAGAAGGATCAAAGCAAACAATGAGCAGATGACCCTATTTACAGCAGTCTGTGATAATGTGCGGATTACTACAACATACAGCCAAAGACAGCATGTGCTTTACTTAAAGGAAAAGTTCACTTTTTTGAAGCCCAGCAAAAGTCTCTTGCTATTTTTCCACTTTATAGTTCAGTACCTCCATTCGTCATTAATTCTTAACTAATTTGCGGGGGGTGGGGGGATTGTAAATACCTTTTTTTGCCTTAAAGTCTGGTTTTAACTTTATATTCTACTTTTTGAGTTAATTGGCCCACATTTTTTAAATTTAGAAGAAAAAGAAAAATCACAATACTCACATTGTACCCCCAACAGACTCAGTACTCTGCGATGGTCCACTTCTAGGACGAAGAACTGAAACTAAAAAATCCTGCTGGCTCCTGGATTGGACATTCTGGCTCCTGAATTCCATATTCATTTGTCCACCTTTGCGTTAGAGTTTCACTTCCAAACTAGAACTTCTCTTATGGGTTAAAACCATCTGCTTATGGAAAGATAACATTTCTGAGAGTATGGTTCCCTACCTTTATCATCTGAAAAAAACAGCCTCTATTCTGTGTGGAACAATGACGAGACAGTTCTGAAAAATGCCGGCCTAGGAACTGCTCAGCATAGGGAAAAGGCAGCACCACTCTGCCACATATATTTTCACACAGAATGGAAGCGTTTTCTACCGGACGAAGAAGGTGAAAAACCCTAAACATTAAATTCACACTTTCCATCTCTTGCCTGTCTGGAAAACTCCTGAGTACTGCATACTGAACTTCCAAGCATTTTCTCTGTGTAAATATTTTTACCAAAGTGTAAGGCTGGGTTCACACCATTTTCCGGACCAGATCTAGAAAAGATCTGGAACCTAGTGCAATTTTTTTTAGCTTAAAATGGTTTTACATGTGCATTCCATGCGTTTATGCATTCCAGACCAGACAAAATAGGACAAGCAATATTTTTCTGGCCTGGTCTGGAACAGACTGCACTGGTGGGAAAAGAGGCCAGAAATAGCATAGGGACGAATTGGGATGCATTTTGGGTCTGGAAACAGTCTGGCGGTAATCTGGATGTGGTGTGAATGGGCCCTGTGTCCTAGTGTGACATTTTAATGACTGAGCTACATTAAAAAATCAGTTTCTGCTACGTAGAGGAATACGATTCTTGTAACTGCTAAGAGAACACGTTGCACATACCTGCAAATGCTCTGAGCTGTGCCTACAGAAAAGGTCAATGATTTTATTATTTATTTTTTAATTTAAAAAGCATATTGAAAACAAGTGCTGCAGCAGGTGAATTTTTTTTTCCTGCCAAAGATTAAAAGGCACACAAAGGTCTACAGAGGAAATCTGCTTCGAAGACTATGTGCCGACGGCCACCCTTGCAGAGCCAAGTGACCAAGCCCACGCAAAACCCCAGCCCATTCAGTTGCAGAAGGGGGGTTCCCTGCCCTTTTAGGCATGTAGTCGCAGGGCGGGGAATGCCCCTGTTGCAACTTAATGGCCCAGGAAGGGGGTATGTAATTCACAGTTTTGCGCATGTTGGGGCAAACTCCAGGCAAATTGGGTTCATACCTAGCCCCTGCTCATCACTAGTCAGACGCTTTACTCCACTTTTTGTCCTAGCATTACAAGGCCTGTAAATCAAAAAAAGACAAAAAGGACTAGATAAGCCACAAAAAAATTCCAGCACTAAAAAGTTTACATTTTGTTTTAATGTGGGCCCTTCGATATATTTGACAATAAGACATTAGCTTGAAATGCGGCGACATTTATCAATTCTGTCGCACTGTTAGGAAGTCCTAAATAGGAACAATCAGACAGAATAGTATAATAATGCAGCTTGATTCAAATCCCTGTTACCGCTGTTCTAAAGTAGTACTTGCAACAGAATAAAACGTACCCTTGACCACTTCTCACTTTGTGCACGTGTTTAAGTGACTCATCTCTGGTGCCAACTGTCAGATCTGCGCAAAACCATCTCTGTTGTCTAATCAGGACTGCAGGCACAGGATTTGCAAATAAAACTAAATCCTTTCACAAACTTTGCTGAGAGGAAGCCTGATCATCTTCAAATTTTGCAGCTAATTTGCTTGATAAAATGTGCATCTGCTGCCTTTCATCCTTCTAATCATAATCTATGCTCCAAAACAAGAATTTATGCTATTTTTCCCCATAAACCTGCACAACAGTATAACTAGGCAATTAGCCCATGGCCCATATCTGATCCCAAGAGTATAAAAATGCTGATTGCACATTAGCAGATTTACAGCTGATGAGGAAGGGGACGATTTTCTTCTGTCATTAGGACAACGTGGGAACAGTGTCAGCTGACAAGCCTGAGCATGTAGCAGCTAAGCAAGTCTGGTGTTCTGCGCTTTCCCAGGCTACCTGGACTGTAGAGGAAATGCATCATGTATGTGTCATGTCTGAAAACCGGTGTACATTCTTCCTGCAGCTCCACATAACTTTGGCACTTCCAAGTTTAATGATAGGTTGCGTGACATATATGACACAACCACAAAAACTAGTGCAAAGCAGCCTTGCCTACTGTAAGATGATCAATTTATAACAACGCTGCAGTAAAATTTGACTGGTGAAGATGCAAGTGTGGTAACCAATGTTTACGTGAATTATAAATAGGATAATTCTGAACAATGTTACTAGGAAAACAAAACCCTTAAAAAGAGGAACTTTACCCCTATCTTTGAAATGACAACAAACACAGCTTTAGAAATGTTTAGTAATGACAATCTACAGATACTTCTAGATCATTTCAAGCTTTGTATTCTTTGCATGCCTTATTTTTATTTTCCTCATTCTTCCCACAGTGGCCATTTTTACTAAGAGCAGATTACTATAATCTCATTTTACTTCCTGGAACTCTGGCACATTTGACTAGGACATGTGACCATGCACATCCTCTCAGGGGTGGAATATGCCTTTCCCTGAGATCTCGTGAGATTACAGATGAGATTTCCCAGAAATGCTCTGCTCATGTAACCATCCCAGGATGCAACCCTTGGACACATTACACCACTAATGCCCAAGAGGACCAGGAAGTGGAAAATAATAATTGCAAGTAAAAATAAAAATGTGTGTTTAATGAATGTAAGATGATTTTCATATCAGTATGCAGAGCGGCGTGCTGATGTGATTTTTAGTGAAAGGGGGTAAAGGTCCGCTTTAATACATGTTGGAAAAGTAATGCTGTATTGCACAAAAGTGCAATTAACCAAATCACAACAGACACAACTTGCTCGTATGCAGCCAACCAGTTATCACAATCCAGTTCCACAATCTTCTTACAGACACGTTATATTCTGACTAGGGATGCATGGATACCAGTTTTTCAATATAGAGTATCGATTTATTTTTTTCGGTACTCGCCGATACTGGAAGTCCTATTAAGGAAGTCGGGCCGAGTGTAAGGACTCGCCTCCCGGCATCCCGATTAGCCGGAAAGCCATCTCCATGCTCCCTCGTCACCAGGTGATTAAGAATGGAGCCACTTTCCCGGCCAATCAGGAAGCCGGATAGTGTGTAATTACTTACCGCCCGGCTTCCTGATACTGGAAGTTCTGGTATAGGGAAAGGCATCTGGAGCATGTGGGCGAGTACGAGTACTCGCCCAAATACTTGGTATTGGTGCATCCCTAATTCTGACTGTATAATCTCCTTTCATTTTACCAATGCTACGTACTATAAGGACCTATGTTTAGATAGGCTCTTACACTACATAGTTAGTAAATCTAAAGGAGATTGAGCAGAGCTTGTACAAACAGCCAGTAATGTGTATGACCAGGACAAATGTACCCAGAGACACTAAGGCCTGGTTCACACCTGAACTTTTTGTAGCGCTTCAACGCTCGACGAACGCTCTACAAAACACTCAAACATCTAAATCCCATTGTATTCAATAGGTCTGGTTCACACCTTGCCATATTTCCACCGGTCCGAACACGATACAAAACGGCCTACGCCCAAAGAAGTACATATACTTCTTTGGGGCGTTTTGGTCTCGCGTTTCCATTGGGATACAGCCAAGTAGCCTTCGTAAACAGGCGTTTGTCGCGCGTTTTTACCGCGATTCGCGACAAACGCGCATATTCAATACGCCTAGGTGTGAACCCAGCCTAAGACCCACTTCACATGCAGCTATTGTTGCAGCACGTGATCATATGCCGGTTGGCGCGCTGTATTTTACGTGTTAAGGCAGACATTCAATAGCATGGGCTTCAAGTGCAGAACAATGCACGATATCTGCTGTGGCTACTCCACTTGTACACTCGGGGTGCCATTTGAAATTAATGACATTGTAACGCACCATACAAAGTGGCGTTCACTACAAGAACACATGCATTACACAGAGAATGATAATAGACCAATTCATCCATATCCAACCAGATAAGTCAGTGGTTATAGGTAAACAATTACGCTACCAACTGGCTGCTATAAAAGGTGAGAAAGCAGTGAGACAGAAAGTCTGTCTCATAACAGTTGCTGCCCCCAATATCCTAAACTGAGCAGTGTCCTCTCTCTGCATCATCCCATTCACAGAATGGGAAGCAAGCTCTGCAAAGCTGCACTGCTGAAGTTGTATTATTCCTTGGAGCAGGTTAAATCATACTTGCATGACAAACCACACTCTAAAATCTATGGACAGCTTTAGGCCAAGAATATACCCATTTGAATATACAGAAGTTTGTAACCAAGCTCCAACTGTAATGAAAAGATCACTTATCAGAGGACTAACCCTTTAATATTATGGGTATCCATACCTTGTTGACCTAAGACAATTCAGTGTTTACTTAGGTTAGTGCCTCTAAAGGAGATGACCACTGCCTTTCATATTGTGCAAGGATATTTTGATTTTACACATCAGCAAGTTAATGAATCACACACAGGCGTGTGCAAAGGCTACTCATTGTAGGCCTGTGAATGAGAACCTAACACACAGTAAGTGGTGGAAAGTTCAGGGACTTTTGACAGGCCACACCATATTGGAGTCTTAGAATGAAAAATAGCAGCAGTCAAAGGACAAGTAAATCAGTCATCCACTTTTTTCTTTGCCTCCTAATTGCCTCATGGAGTTACAGGTTAACTGGGACAGAGAAGAAGCCTGCAGCAGGGTGTTGCTGCATCACCGCAGGCCTCTTTTTTTATAGCTCAATATTCTCCTGCCAAAACAGCAAAGTGCATGCGATAAAGCAGTTTTCAGAATGTGTTTGCAAGTCATTTATTGTACTAATGCCCGGCATAAAAAAAATTTAATTCTCTTTAGCGCAAAAAGAGGAAGTCAGAGATAGCGATCTATGTCACATTAAACTTTATGAGCCAGTGCACTGAAAAGACTCCATGAGGCTCAGAGATTAATTAAAGCTTAGTGGCAAGGCAGCAACACTGACAGCAGGGAGAAGCTAAAGCCATTCCTTACATACATGTGATAGGTCATGTTTAGTGAAAGAAAAGGTTCAAGAGAGGGGCAACTCGAAGCTTGATCAGCTCACAAAATAGGGTCAATTCACAAAGCTTTAACTCAAGGATAAGGATATTTTAACCATGTGACAAATGTTTAAATGTTATTGGCCTTTGAAGATAATAAATGTAATTTTTTTTTTTTTTTAAAAAGAAGGCTCCTTTTTCCTGTGTGTTCACTTCCTGAAGTGAGTCAAATGACTGTTTACTTTGTGATACAGCTCTAATGATCATTTATGGCTTCCCAATGAGCACTTAAGGATAGAATTACCATTGCAGTGTCAATGCCTGAAAATAGTTATAAGCAATATATTTTCCTAAGTAACACTGGTAGATTTTCATACATAAAACAAAAAAATCTTGTAAGAACATTCTATAATGCCATCAGAAACTTGATGAATGTTATTCTAAATGTTGTTTGGTTTGAGCATTCGATTTGGGATTGAATAGGGTTTCCGGAATCAAAACCACACTCAAATGGTAGAAATTCATGTGTTCAAGAAATATTTTCCATTACTATGGTTGAAAATGATCATCAATTTGAGCCCATAGTCTGAGAAAATTGAACAAAACTTTTTTTTTTTCTTCATCAAACCTTTACTGGTGTATGGCTAGCATTAGACCTAGTTCACACAGCTTTTGCTTGTATAAGAGCAGTGTGAACACCAAGTTTTCAGCAAGCTTTTGCAAAGCATTTATGAAGCTTCCAGTAAGTTTCTTGAACTCTTTAAAAGGAGAACTATGGGTAAGTGTTTTTTCTCCATAGTTCTCTTTAGTGTCACGGGAGGATATATACTAACCTCCTCCAGTGACCCAAAGCTCAGTATTGCCCACGATATTGCCACGACTGACACCGCTGCAGCCCAGACGGAACCCGACAATACTGTCGAGATCCACCCAGCGTGACAGCTGGCTCTGCCTATCTAGAGGCAGAGCCAGCTGTGCCCACCCCCTCCCCTGTTCATGCTTCTACTCAGTGCTGGAGGATCGGAGAGGGGGGGAATCCCTGCAGGGAGCCGTGACTGACAGTCACCGCTCAGTGCAGGGAGACGATCAGGAAGTGAGCGGATCGGCAGCGTGTTTCTGCTCAGTTCCCGATCGATAGAGACGACCTGTGACAGGTTCTTTGTCAGAGGTCGGCTCCAACTATGAGTGAAAAACAAACATTCACCTCATAGTTGTCCTTTAACGCCGCATTCACAGCTGCGCATTCAATGAATGTACGTCACGTTGGGGAGTCACCAGCTTTCATGGCTTATTATGGGTAAGTGTATAGGATTGGTTGCAATGGACAACAATTTGTGATGGATAAAGTCTACTGTGGTGCACAGATGGATGGGCATACACAATCCACCCATCTCACGGCATCTTTGGCACAGCCTCTGCCAAAAACTAGAACATTCTAGCAGTGTGAGTGTTACGGTTTTGGCAAGAGGGAGAGAGGCTCTTTAGGACCACAGGGACTGACCCTTTAAATCACCAAAAGTGAGCCTTGGTTGGTTGGTAATGGGCATGGCAACTTGACTTCTAGAAACACTTTGATTTACATATAAATGTATCTGTCCATGTCTATGTATTGATCAATCCTTCATGCAGTTTTCAGTCAAAGCAACTGCTAGGAACACATTTGCATCATTGCCAAGGTTTGAGACATGTACTTTAATTCCCAGCGCTGCTAAACAAACTTTAGGTCAAAGTTTATCCATTATGACCTCACTTATCAAACTGGCCTGCTAAATAAAAAGGTAATGAAGGCCAAAATTAAGCATAACCTAACTTAAAAGGGCCCATTTACATTGTTATGTCCTGATAAAATGTGTATTTTAATGTTAAAGTTGACCTGTACCCCCTTCCACTAAAAGTGACATCAGCATGCAGCTCTGCATTCTGTTATACAATCAGCTTACATTCATTCGTTACAAACATTTTTATTTTGCTTACAACTATTGTTTTTACCACTTCCTGGCCCCTCTTGGGCATTAGTGATGTAATGTGCCTAAGTGATGCATCCTGGGAAGGTTGCATCACAATGCATTGCTTGGAAATCTCTCCAGTAATTCATGAGATCTCTGGGAAAGGAATATCTCTCCCCTGAGATGATGTACAAGGTCACATGTCCTAGTCAAATGTGCCAGAGTTCCAGGAAGTAAAGGGAGAGCTAGCAACCCGCCCTTAGTAAAAAACAATGGCCACTGTGAGAAGACTGGGAAAGAAAAGAAAAATAAGGCATGCAAAAAATAAAAAGCCAGCAATTATCTATAAGTTTCATGTTTGTACATTGTCATTAGTAAGCATTTCTAAAGCTGTATTTGTTGTCATTTCAACAATACGAGTTCCTCTTTTGAGGAATTCTGAGTGGTGCCCCAAGGAATTAAAGCAATGCACCCTTGCTCTCTGTGCAGAAGCAGTGATCTCTATGCAGATGGCAAACTTATAGCTCTGCAAACAGCAAAATTCATGCTCCATGCTGATTGGACAGCTCTAGTTCTGACTCGGCAAGGGGCATGCTGGATCTCTGCCAAAAGACCACTGCTTCCATGCAGAGAACAGGTGTCTCTCTGCAACATGCTGGCAGGGTAAAAACTTTGCTACCTTGGTTGTGGCGGCCTTTTGCCAATTCATACCATATGCGTTGGGCAGGGTTGCCCAAAACAATTCTAATGCACAGACGAGGCAATTGGCCTTATGTCCTATTGTTGCAGGGCCCTGAACAAAAGATGGTTAGGATGCATTTTTGCACAGAGCATAGTTTAGTTGGACTTTCTAAAATTGTGAAAAGTTCAGTAAAAATTTGCAAAGAATTGTGCATAATGATTACAATCAGTTAGATAACAAGTACTAGAATAAGGCAGACTCCGCTAACCTTGACTTATAGGATGGAAAATAAAGAGATGCCCCTCTTTGGTGAAATATGCATTTTTGACCATCAAGCCTCATTAAGTAATAGCAATTGAAAGAATGTTTTGTTCAAAAGTCATAAGACCTAGATCCTGATAACAGTTTAGCACAACATATCTTTAAGTAGTTCTACAAGTAGGGACTCCCTAATTTAACCTGAGAACGAAGCCCAACCTATCAGATAGACCATCCATTGTGCGAGTACTGAGAGGTCATTGTTTCAATTGCGCAACATCTCAGAACTGCTTAAGGTATATGAAAAAAGATTGGTATTTGAAACACAAACATCCTGGCATTGAAGGTACAAAGGAAGGGGACGTTTTTTTCCCCATGAGTGGAAGCTACCAATTACTAGATTGACTTTGGTAGTGCCAATTCCATTCTGAGCAGGAATCAGATGCAAGTTACTAGAGACCCCCCCCCCCCCCCAACTGGCCCCGGCCGCCGCAGGG
>NW_017306335.1:784176-786716 GCF_000935625.1 Nanorana parkeri
AAGAGGCAAATTTTAAAAGACCCCCCCCCCCCCCCAACTGGCACCGTGCGCCAGAGGGCATAGCTTTGAAGTGACCACTGCAGGAATTTGTTATGGTTCCGCTTTCCCCAAAAGAGCAATTATAAGTGGTGAACATTGTATACTTTCACAAAGCCTCAGTGTACCTTGGCTGTGTTTCATAGAGTTTGGGAATTCCCTCAGTCTCTGATTTTCAATTACGTGTTTACATACTAGATAAAATTTGTTTATACCAGAGTAAAGCAGGAGCTTAAAAAGTAACTAAATAGGGACTAATAAAAAAAACAATAGTTTATGTAAACCCATAATAATTTTTTAAAAACCATAGTTTACCAGTTTCATCTTTGCTTGTTCACATATACAGTGTTGATCCGCAGTTTTCCGCTGCAGGTCATCACTAAGACACATAGAAAACCATTGTTTTCTAGGTGCCACATTCACACCACAACGCTGGTGTAATGTGTTGTGTGTTGCAAAACAAATGAAGACATGCGGCATTTCTCTGCAGCACATTGGATGGCACCAGAGGCCATTGCAGCACACTGTGCTGCTGCACAGAGACCTTGACTGGAGTGTACACTTTGTAAACTGCCAATAAATTTGAGGGAAAATTTTAAAAAGTAAACCGCAGCTGACCACTATCACCTAAAAAAAAAATGCACAAAATTTTTTTGTGTTTTACCATATGGCCAGTGTAAACGAGCCCTTACAGTAGGGGCTGTATTTTCTTTTTCAGGCTTCCCCCATCCCCTACGTTTTCAAATAGCAATGCTGCAAATTACACACTACCTATCTCTCCACAGCAAAGATAATTTCTCCATTGTATCTATGCAGGGAAGACGTAGTTGTCACCCAGCACAGACTTCAAAACATGTCTGTCTTTGTTCACCTCCATTACAAGGTGGAATGATGCAGTTTTCCGGTCCTATCAGCCCACAAAATTCCAAAGACACTGCATTTCTGGCATGAGTAACAAGTATTTTCTGTACCTTCTGATAATGTTCTTCGATGCAGTGGCTGTATTTGTTTTCCTTCTTCGGGCTAATCATTGGTACGTTTTTGGTATTGGGTTTTTGAATTGGGATTAGATACGCCTTATCTAAAAGACAGTCTGGATGGAGTGCCACGTCTAGTGCAAGCAATGAGCGGTATTTGAAATATTAGTTATACATAGAATAGAAATAAAAAAACAAGTCAAAAGAATAAAAGTTATTATCACCTTCACCGCAAAAGGCAGCCTAAAATAAAGCAATAGATGGGAGGCTATGCTTAATACATCTTAATAGCAGATCAGAAACTTGACGCCTTTGTGTAAAAGTGCTGAAACTTCAGAACAGCAATGAGCATAAACCACAAGAGGAAGGTAGCATTCACTGAAGCCCTACTAGACACAATGAGAATAGAACAGCTGCCAGGAAGACAATTTACCAGAATAAAAAGGAGGCATCTTATCCTAGTCCTTCACCTTAGACTAGCTAAAACAAATCGAACAATGAACTCCTCATTTGTTCCCTTTTGATCTGCTAAATACACTATTGAGAGAGTTTTGTTAGAGAAGTGCAAAAAATAATCTGTTATCTCATCAGAAATACAGTGAGCTGATAACCTTCTGAGCACTATGCCTATGCTAAAAATGCTGCCCTGTTCTCCTCTGAACACAAAACCTCCTGACCATGTTATGAAAATGAGGGGAATGAAAATGAGGGGAATGAAAATGAAAAGAAAAAACTAATGCAGTCACTACATTCAAGGACTGGTAAACTGCAATACATTACATTTATTTTCCTGGGCTTAGAAATACTTTAAACAGGCCTTGTCACCAGACCAAAACACATTTTTACTGATACATAAGAGTTAGGCCTCATACACACGAGCACATGGAGGGTCATACCCTTAAAAATGTATGCAATCTCCATCAGGGCATATGAAGGTAAGCATACCGGTGTATAGCCACCATACCACCATTGATTTCTATGGATGGCTTCCAGCGACATTTGCGGCTTCCATAGCATGAAAATACACCTGAACTTTATGTGTATGGCCCCATGCGCCCAATGCGTATGAGGCCTAAAAAGAAGAATCCAACACTTCTGAACATGTCTGACTCCTGCAGCTTTTTCCACAGCCCATATGTCACATATAATCGACGGCACCAAGGCTGTGTGAAGGGGAACTTCTACTGAACACTGGCTCAGCGCTCTCAATGCGCAGCGAGAATTCTGTGCCTGCCGGCATTTTATGAATGACTTGTTAAATGCCGAGGCAGAAGTGTCCAGTGGAAAATATTAGTATCGGGTATTGGTATCTTCCCTCTACTAGAGTCCCCTTATTGTTAGGTGCTACATTGTCTTAGCAATCCTCAAAATGAAGAAAAGTTTAAATATGTTTAACATGCCTGCACGATTCCCCCTCTGTCACTGCAGGTATATATAGGAGCCATATAAAATAAGAGCCTTAAATGTCATTCTTCTTTGCTTTGGCACTAAATGGAGAAAAGTAAGTGATCTATAGGATGAACGGGG
>NW_017306335.1:787935-805283 GCF_000935625.1 Nanorana parkeri
AATGATTATCGATGAGAGGGGGGCGGGGGGGGGGGGGGGGGGAGCTTTCCGAGGGAGGCTGGACCTTGCCTACCTTAGGAAGATCTCAGCAGCTCCAAAAATGCAGACACATATATGTGCACACATTTAGAACATAGTTTGGCACATGTATCATTTATGGATGAATCTGGAGTCTAAGTTGGCCCTGGTGTATGCTTGAAGGATTATGGTAGAGATATTAAGATTGTAAGCTTTTTCACAGTGCAGGGAGTGGTATGAAGGATCCTTGATATCCTCTACTATAAAAATACAGGAAATAACCAGGACCAGCAACTACCTCATACAATATTTAGAACACAATGAAGTATAAATTGAACTGCTATCAGGAACCCTGGCTTATACAGAGAAGATAAATGGAAAGGTAAAATGTTATTTCCTTTCAATTGCTTTCACTATCTAAATGCACAATTGTGATCGTATTAACATTTATTTTTTTTACTCTTAAACGAAATTTAAAGTAGAAGTAAACCTTATTTTTAAAAAATATGTTTCGGCAGTCTTCAAAGTAACAGGTAGGTACACCGCTCCCACACAAAGAACCAAGTCATAACGCTTAACAAAAATGTAGGTCAGCCATGCACGGTGAAGAATTTGTGTTTAAACAGTTAAACTTAACAAATCACAGCCATGCAGGTCCCAAGCAGTCATACACAAAGAATATATCACTTTCTAGGAATTAATAGGAAGGGCAGGATAAATATAACTTGTGAAAGTCTGGAAACAAGAGGCTGGCAGTGGCCTGTGGAGCAACATCTTTGGTGTAAGACAGCATGAAATGTTATCCATATCATCTGTGGAGTCCGCATGGGATATATGAGCTCATTCTCTGGCAAAAAAAAAAGGATCATGCAATTGCAGACAAAGGAGTAATGAAAGCTCAGACACTGGAAATGTATTAAGCAGTAGAAGCGCCACACCCAGTGCCCAAAAGCTTGCATTCACTACTAGCCAAATGGCAGCAAGAAACCAGACTTGATCTATATGCAAATGTCCAGGTCCTAGTTAAGAAGGCATGCCTTATGTGCTATAAGCAGCGTATAAGGTTTTGCAAGTACATATACAACTACTGAGTCAGCATCAAATCTTGAGGCAAGGTTCACACCTGCATTACACCGAACGACACCCGTGACGCGTGGTTCTGTAAAATGCAGGCAGCGATTGCTATGCGGCCCCTTTGATTTCAATGGGGTGACATCCACACGGCAATCGCAGCAAAAAAAGGTACGAGTACTTTTTTTTGCCATACACGACAGGAAACCGCACAATCTGCCCGGCACGACTGGGGTGCCATTAGAAAATAATGGCACCCACTGCACGGTGAGGTATCGCCTAGGTGTGAACCTAGTCTTAACGTCAGTATAGGCAATGAGTATGCCACATTTATTAATCATCTGATAGATCTCCGAGGACAAGAAATAGAAGTGCTACTCACAAACAGCCGTTTGCTACAACTGGTATTTTTCCATCACTACATTTAACACAGACTAGGCAGGCACTAAAGCTAGCCAAAATGATCTTTACATTTCTAGCATGCAGCTCCTTACTAAGGCTTTGCAACAGCCAGAGAACTTGTCAATGCGATTCACTAGCGACAAGCCATTAAGTGCAGGTGATTTCGTATTATCGATTGCATTCACTAGCGACAAGATCGCTACAACACTAAAGAAATTTCGGTTGTCAATCCCCCGCTGGCCAAACCAGCGAGGTTTGCTCCACCACTTCACCCACACTTGGGAGATTCTGCAGCATTTGGTCCAGCAAACAAGTACCATCACAGAAGCAGTTGACTGTTCTTTTTAGCGACCTTGTTGCTGGCAAGCTAGAGCCAGCGTGAGGATTGGTGGTCAACTTGCGAGCAAGAGTGCTGCCTGCATACAACAGATCATTCCAATATTTGCTTTTATTTGAGCACAAAAAAAATATGCGGTGTTTCAGGGTCACATTTATGAGGCAACTGTGGATTGGTGGTCTGACATAAGACTAAAACAAACCGCTACAAAAACAAACTGTTTTTGTGTAAGCATTGTGGGAGACTGTTTAAACACATAGGCAAGGTGTTCCCTTCAAAATCTATTGTACATTTTATATGTTGACAATAAAGAACATGAGTAGACAGCAAAACAACTGTATACTTTGCTGACTGAGAAAAGCTGGTGTCAGTGCTGCTGGGTTAAAAAAAAAAAACAGACTTGTGAAAAGCAGGATGTCTGTGCAATAGTTACTTCATTTTCTTGTGGTATGGCAGATACAGGCTTATTTTTAGTTCTTTTTCAATTTGAAACAATATATTTCTAACTATAAACATAGCTACTTCTACTTTCCGTAACCAAAGAATGCTAGAAATGTATCAAGAACATGTACTAAAGCATGCCTATGATTACCACACAGGAATGCTCAGATATGCACACAATTCGTTGCAAATACTAGTCATTCATTCATTATACACTATACAAAGCAAAGGTTTCTAATCTGTTTGGAATTTCAGAAAATGGCAATTGGGTCTAATCAATGCAGAGAAAGGATAGAAGGGTAAAACACCCCCTAACTGACTCAATGCCACGTAACAGACCTAAGTAGACACCTGAAGCCAGTCCACAACAATACAGTGCCACTGTACACTTAAATAGGACGGAAATGGTCTCTTAGTCACAACTGCCTGGGTCCTTCATTCATTGTTCCTGAGCGTTATTGATGCTTGCGCTAATGAGGAAACTAACATCCGTTCAGCTTCCTTCAGCACTTCCAGATCCTCTTATGTATTGGTCACCTTCCTTTGTACGCAAGCCACAGCTGTTACCACCACAAAAAACATCCCCTGCACTGATAAACGGGTGATGTAATGTTTGACCAGGGGAGACCAACAGCTAACAATTCTATATCACTGACTGGGGACGGTTCTATGACTTCACTGTAGCATATGCCAAATAATCCACAAAGCACATACCAGGGGTGTGGAAATTTTGGAAAAAACTACTTGTCCAAGGACTAAAGCGGGGGCCGAATCTACCTGTCCTGATACAAAAAAAAATAATTTTAACCAAAACCGTGTTTAGCAGTGCTAAGAAGCGCTTCTCATTGGTCAGTGCCATCAGGTGCCACCGCCAATCACGCTGGCAATGCCATTATTTTCTAATGGCACCCCAGTCGTGCCAGGCAGGTTTGCGGCGTTTTCCGAGCGGTAGCACACAATCGCAGTTTATTCACATGCAGATGGGGCAGCGGGACTGGTTTTCATTTTTTGTTTACTTTGTAAAAATTTCTCATTTGTTTTATTATTTTTATTTAGTTACATTTTTAACAATTTATAACTTTTTTTAACTATTTTTTTAAACTATTCTTTTTTTAAACTATTTCTTTTTAAACTATTTCTTTTTAAACTTAACTGTAGTGCTATCACACAGTGATAGCTTTTGGAGGTGACAGGTTCTCTTTATTGACCCTGTCACCTCCAACACAGGAGTTATAGCACAGCACTGAGCCAAAACGAGCAGCGGCCACCAGAGACAGAGGGAGGTGACAGAGCCTGTCACTGCTCCACACCCCCGCCCCCGTCCCGCCCCCCGCTCTCAGCGCTCCGGCCCCGCCCTCGGCGCTGCACGCTTTGGGCCACGCTCTCGGCGATCCACGCCCCCCGCTCGTAGCACCGCTCTTGCTGGTCCACGCCCCCCGCTCGTAGCACCGCTCTTGCTGGTCCACGCCCCCCGCTCGCAGCGCCGCTCGTCAAACCAGCCCTGCTACTTGTCCGTAGCAGGGCTAAAACAGTGAAAAAACGACTTGCCCGGCACCCGGAACTACATGTCCCGGGCGTCGGGCGATACGAATTCCACGCCCCTGCATACTTATAGGACGCATGCCTCAATATCTGTCTGTGACTTGCATGGATGTGTAGAAAAGTAAAGCAAAGGAGTATGCGCCTCAAAAGGTCTACATTGTCAAGGGCATACTATTCTATAAAGAAGTGACAAACCCAGCTGGAAATCTGATGATTAAGATAATTAAGCCCATGAAACACAATGGAGATGGGATCAATTGAACAATCAAACCCTTGCAACATCGGTGAGTGAGCTTGGAGCGGTGGCTACTTTACAACACACACAGGGACCATGAGGAACAAAAGTAGCCACCCTCCAGAAGGAAGGATAGTGTCAGCACCAATTCAGAGATGATTTGAGGACATACAGCCGAGTGATACACAAATAAGATACATTTATGTTAATAGTTAAGGTACTTAAGGGCTTGTTCACACCAATTGCGGTGCGCTCCAGAGCGGTAGCTGCTGGAACGCACCGCAATTGCTCACAAAACTTCCCCCTGCGTTCTGGGGCGGGAGGGGACGTGGCGCTGCATTTAAGTCAATGGCACTGCAGCCACGCCCCCTGCCTGCAGTGCCACCAGATACGTGGCAAAACATTGCCTGCGTTCCGGTCCAATGCAAATGCAAGTAATGCTGCTTGCATTATTTTTTGGGTTTGCAGTGGACCGGAAAGCAGGCAATGTTTTGCCACGTGTCTGGTAACACTGCAGGCAGGGGGCGTGACTGCAGTGCCATTGACTTAAATGCACCGCCATGCTCCTTCCCACCCCAGAACACAGGGGGAAGTTTTGTGAGCGATTGCGGTGCGTTCCAGCAGCTGCCAATCTGGAACGCACCGTAATTGGTGTGAACAAGCACTGAATGCGTTTTAAAAATGTAACTCCTGAGTACAGTGTCGCTTTAAATTCCCCCCACATCTTTCTGTCTCCGTATTGATTTGCAAGGTTCCACCAACTATAATAAAATGAGAAAGAATGCCCATATTTGTGGGCAGACAGAATCTGGAGCAGTTGCCCATGGCAACAAATTAGCTTCTATTTTCAGTTTGTCCAGTTCAGCTTTGAAAATGAAAGACAGAAGCAGATTGGTTCGTTCGCTCGAGATTCTGTCTGCTCCAGTTTTGATAGGTTCCCCTCATAGTATTCAACTATGTATTGATTTGCAAGGCTTCTTTTTCTTGCAAGGTTTAGAAGCATTACACAAGCGCAGTTGCAAAAACAATCAGTAGGAATGACACAAGGTAGGTACTATGCTGCCAATCAACTTCTAGGTTGATCCATTCCACTTTATAAATCAACGTAATAAAAAAAAAAAAATGTCAATGGAAACGGTTAGAACTTTTGACAGATTTTTTTTTATTGCTGTTTGTTACTCCATTGCAGAGATTTCTTATCACATTCTGTCCTTCTGCCCCTCAAAGGCAAAGATATCCATAGTTCAGAAGAAACAATCTACTATTTGATCTATACTTGGAAATGAAATCTGATCCATCCATGAGTGTTGAGGAAAATAACCCCCCAACACGCACACAGCATAAGCAATCATAGGAGAAAAAAAAGCAGCATGGGCCAATCATCTTCATTATCTAGTTTACAGATCACAAGGTTATAAATAATTAGCAACAAATCTGTTTGTGTAACTGCCCTCTTAACCTATATGGAGATTAGAAGAAAATGCAATTCTGAACATTAACACAGTGTGATTCTTTTTATAACGGGGATGGACAAACTCATTTTCTACTTTACATTCTCCAATCAACACCACACTCTACGGTTACCAAGCAGACTGGGGAGAATAGAGATAAATGATATTGGTGCAAGTTAATGAACTCAAGAAATAAATAGCCAAGCCAATCAGTAAAATTAAGCAAACAGTTAAGACTATCAGCTGTGAATATCACATTGATAAATATCATCTGCGAATATTTGAATATCACATTAAAGCCCAACGTCGAGCATAAATCCAACAATGCCCCTCCCCCCGCAAAATATAATGCTTTACTAGTGGATGTCATAATACAGAGGAACACATATCTTAATATATGGTCCGACAGTGCTGTTTTAGGTTATGAAGACCAGTCCCTAAATCCATTATTCGTGTCAGCCTCTGACCAGTCTGGTTTCCGCCCCCGTGACCAGCACCATCACGTACAGTGCAGGACCAGCAGCCACACCTGGTCCTACACTGATGTCGTAGGCATGCCCGCCCTCCCACATTTCAGAAAAGACCACTGGCTGCTGGGGGACTATGGATCAAGGCAAGATTACTCTGCATCAGACCATACCCTAGTAAAATAAACATAATTTGCTGCATATAAAATAATGAAGGGGGGGGGCTTGTAAATTATTTTTAATGCCGAGACCATCACTTTTACATA
This sequence comes from Nanorana parkeri, assembly GCF_000935625.1. NCBI lineage: Eukaryota > Metazoa > Chordata > Amphibia > Anura > Dicroglossidae > Nanorana > Nanorana parkeri. The sequence continues at coordinate 794,166 of NW_017306335.1, forward strand.
GGGCTGGACAAATCCCAGGAGCCCAGTCGTCAGTGCGCCTTGAATTTGACAGAAGAAAAATCCTGCTGGCTCCTGAATTCTATAATAATGTGTCCACTCTTGCTTTAGGAGACTTACAAGCATTAAGAAAATCAGGAGTCTCTTTCTAAAAGCATACAGGGTATCTTTGCAGTGAATTACATATTAGGTTGCCAATCAAACTGATCCTACACATATACATATATACACACACATACATACACACACACACAATATCTTCTTTCTAGAAGGCACGGTAGGTTATAGAAATCACCTTTGCCTTTTCCAGACTGCCCACATTCTGTAAACTATTTCTTTCCTCTCAATTACAAAATCACAAATGTCCCATTAAACCCAACTGACACAATGACAAAAACCAATCAATTTCAGTTTACATTAGTCAGGTCAGTAAAGCAAATGCCAGCGGTTACGATTCAAGTACCCTAACTATTAACAAAAAAAATTCTTATTTATGTATCACTCGGCTGTGGATCCTCAAATCATCTCTGAATTGGTGCCGACACTGTCCTTCCTTCTGGAGGGTGGCTACTTTTGTTCCCCATGGTCCCTCTGTGTGTTGTAAAGTAGTCACCGCTCCAAGCTCGCTCCCATGATGGACTACAATCTCACATTTAGTTTACTAATTCATATTCAGATTGTAATCTATCAGAGGAGGATTTGTATTAGATTGTAAGGAGCTTGGAGCGGTGGCTACATTACAACACACAGGGACCATGGGGAACAATAGTAGCCCCCTTTGAGAAGGAAGGACAATGTCAGCACCACTTCAGAGATGATTTGAGGCTCTACAGCCGAGTGATACACCAATATGATATATTTTTGTTATGGGACGAATGTATTTTTAAGCTGTAACTCCTGAGTTTAGTGTCACTTTAATACTTCTTGGTGCCCAAGAGCATTCACTTGATCAAGCTATAACGTCGAACATCTGTAGGCCCTCCAATATTGCCTAACCGTGCACCCCCAAAATTAAAATCAGCTGGGAAGACTGTTCATTTACTTGCTTTGGTAAACTACTGAGATGGCTTTCCTGAACTGACCTAAAAAGGGTTTCTAAGAAAACAGTACTGATGTAATTAGCTGCATTAGGTCTCTTTGGGGATCTGAAGATCCAAGGCTCAGGCTGTACATGGGACCTCGTGTGAGCCAATTTCAGTTTTTTGGTATAAGTCACAGCACACACTTTGTACGTGGATGTTTAAGGGTCAGTCCATGCAAAACCGATATTTATATCGTTTCTGGTAAACGCTGAATATTTTTTTTAAAGTGTATTGACTGGGCAAAAAGTCATTTAGAATCATCTCTGCAAAACATGTTCCCCTATACTTTGTCTCTTCAAAATCACTACAAGTACAAAAGGCTGACAACATTGCTTGGGATTTATATGCAGCAGAAGTACCAGAAGGTAGAAGCTCCCTGAATTTCGGGCAGGATCAACAGTTTTTCTACACGTGCAACATTTTTAAAGAAGCAAGAACACAGGAAACCATGCATGTATTTCAGTGATGTATTACTTTTTGTTTGTTTTTACAGTCAGACAATAAATATGTAACCTACATTTGGGGCTTGCCAATTCAAGGTTGATAAATCCAGGTTTTAACAAATGGAAAGTATGTCAAACAAGGACAATGCCCTGCAAATCTCTAGCAGTGAATAGGTTAAGCAAACTGCTAAAGAAACTGGAACACTGCCAATGAGGTAAGCGGGTTTTTTTTCCCAACATAAAGAATGCAAACCAAGTTAGAAATAAAAAAAAAAAAAAAACCTTCACACACAAAAGGATAAAGGAAACAAGCTATCCAATCCATCAACTAAAGCGGTAAAAAGGGACTTTTGCTTCAAGTACACAAATGTAGACAACTTGCCTAACTTGATGATTCAATGACATTAGGACTCTCATTGAGATTGTAAACTTCACCCAGAAGCATTTCCCAACATTTACAGCAATGAAGAATTTAGACACAAAGTTTGAAAAATGAACTGCCTACCATGAGGTGTGATTTATTTTAGAAAATGCCTAATATGCGCCGCAAGCATAATCTGCAATTAACATAACTAGCCTCCGCTATAATTACTGCAGCCAAAACTATGGCAAGTAGTATCGAAGCAAGTAACGAATGCAGATACTTGTGGGCAGGAATCTACCACATTAAGAACGGTGAAGAAATTAGTCACAGGAAACGTCAAGGGCCGAGTTTCAGTATAATAAACGCTGTGTGGAAATGTTTAGTGCTGTATTTCTCTAGGTTATCAACTGACACTTAAGTATACACTCTACTGCTGGCCATACACCGACTGAATTTTAGCCAAGTCCTGCTGATTCGGCTGAAATTCAGGCTGTAGTTGTCACTGTCGGCACCGCTCAGTTCAACAAATTGATTTTTCAAACCGACTTTAGTCAAAGTCGAGGCAAAAATTGTCAGCCAAACAGTAACAATAGCCAATCAGCTGCAGTCGCTGTTCTGGTATTCTGACAGTTGTGGGTGCCGGCTGTCAGAATACAATAGTCCAGGAGGGGAGATTCTCTACTAGGCAAACCCAAGCGTGAATGTATAAAGAACTAATGACAAAGACCTAATGGCCTACAAAAACCAAATACCTTGTGGCTCCAGCACAAGCCCTAGCATATAAAAAAGGCAGTAAACATACACTGCATCTTACACAAGAAAACATGCACTGGTGGCTCTGCGTTCAACGATCCTCTGCTGCGTCCAAGTGCCAGTTCATCTCTTTTCATCTGGTACATCAAGGGAATACTGCACTCTCAACAGCAGGAAACTTTAATTACAGCAGTAGAACACATGCTCTTACATATTTTACACTACACATATAATCTAAGAAAATGCTGTGTATGCAGACATCATCACCAGCAGCAGAATCACCCAGGACAGTCTTCACTTTCCTCTATGGCATTGCTTCCTACCCCCTTGCTAGCGAGGGGCGGACATCAGGAGAGCAACATATCACTGGTCTGGCTAGCAAAGGAGAAACTCCATAGAAATAGGTAAAGCAGTCTTTCAGCGATCCTGCTGTTGCCAAGAATTTCATCCCCAAGAAGTTTTAAAGCCGAACTCAATTCAATAACATTACAGTAGCCACAGAGCTTGTTCTTGTCTAGAGTACCATTAAAAAGCAGCTGTACTTAGACCTCACTACCGCAGGCTTCCTCTTCTCCATTGAACTGTTTCCTCCAAAGCTGCTTCTCTTCAGTACCTGGTCTGCCACAGGTACCTAGAAGTTATCACATACAACGCAGGATCAGGAGCACTGCATTGTAAGGGGGGATGCTAAGGGCCCACCAGCAACCGAGTTACCAGCTCAGAAAATGACGAAGGTAATTTACCATTTTTATTGCTCCCCTAGACAAAAACAACTGGGACCCCACTGCAAAGGTAGCTTTGAATTTTTCCCCACAGTTCAGCCTCCAGTATAAAAAACTGATCAATGGTTTAAAGGACAACCATGAGGCGAGTGCTTTTCACTCACCTCATAGTTCTAGCCGACCTGTGACAATGAGACGGTCACAGGTCGGCTCTGTAGATCGGGAAGTGAGCGAACACATACCGGCGTTCGCTCACTTCTCGATCCTGTCACAGCTCTCTGCCCTGACAGGGGAGTGGCTGGATTCCCTCCTCCTCCCCGCTCCGATCCTCCAGTGCTGACTGGCGGAACAGACGGGGGAGGGGACGGGTACAGCTGGCTCTGCCTCTAGATAGGCAGAGCCAGCTGTCACTCACGCAGCTGGGCGGATCCAGACATAATTGTCGGGATCCGCTTCAGCATCTCAGTATACTGCGAGCTGTATACTTAGCATATGGTACTTAATCCTCTCAAGTGCTCTTCACGTGTATTCAATGAATGGTCATTCTATGATGTATATGCTTTACAAATACTTTAAAAGCACCCTAAGTAGCTCAAAGCGCAATGACCTCTAACTATAAGAGGCACTCACTAAAATACAAATACTAATAACCAAACGCTGCATTATTCTGTAAACCAGTTACAACAATACCAAGAAAACCAGGTGGGCAACCACCTCGTTTAGCCAGGTCCTAGCAGGAGTGTCAAAGTAAAACTAGGCAAAAAGCTGAATAATCAGTTAAAATCCATATTTGTTTTATTGTTTTATCTACCAGATTTAGTTATTGGTTTTCAGATGTTCATCTTCCTTGCTCAACAACTCTGCTTTTAAAGCCTCTTCCCCCGCACTGCAAGACTTAGTGACAAACTCAGGAGTTAAATATAAGGTCTCGTTCACACGCGATTTGCGGTAAAAAAGTTGCGCGACAAACGCGCATTTCCGAAGGCTCCTTGGCTGTATCCCAATGGAAACGAGCGTTAGGGATGGGCGGAAATATGCCAAGGTGGGAACAAGACGATTGAATACAATGGGATTTATTAGGGATGCACCGATATATCGGCTGCCGAAACATATCGGCCGAAAATGGCACTTTTGGCTAAATGCCGAAAGAGCCATGTTTCGGCCGATACATCGGGTCATCCCTGGTTTCTTTTCTCCCCGCTGGGCGCTGTTCCAGCGGGGAGAAAAGAAAGTGACAGCCGCCGAGCGCTGCAGGAGTCAGGACGAGAGCGCTGCGAGCTGCGGCATCTCTCCTCCCACACCGCTCAGCCGCCTATCACAGTCCGGCAGAGCGGTGTGTGGGCGGAGACATCGCTATCAATATTGAGTACCAATATTTTTTTTTACTGGAAGTCCCATTAACCCTTTCGCTGCCAAGGACGTATGGCATACGGACCTACAAAAGTGCTTCCAGCTGGCCAGGTCAGTATGCCATACGGACCTGGCATTTACAGTTCTACTATAAGCTTATAGTAGAACTGTAAATGCCAGGTCCGTATGGCATACTGACCTGGCCAGCTGGAAGCACTTTTGTAGGTCCGTATGCCATACGTCCTTGGCAGCGAAAGGGTTAAAAAAGCCGGGCCGTGTGTAATGTTTCTCCACCCAGCTTCCTGATTAGCCAGGAAACCGTCTCCATGCTCCCTCTTCACCTGGTGAAGAGGGAGCATGGAGACGGTTTCCTGGCTAATCAGGAAGCTAGGTGGGCAGTCATTACCCGCCCCCTGGCTTCCCGATTAGCCAGAAAGCCAACTCTATGCTTCTTTTTCACCTGGTGAAGAGGGAGCATGGAGACGGTTTCCTGGCTAATCAGGAAGCTAGGTGGGCAGTCATTACCCGCCCCCTGGCTTCCCGATTAGCCAGAAAGCCAACTCTATGCTTCTTTTTCACCTGGTGAAGAGGGAGCATGGAGACGGTTTCCTGGCTAATCAGGAAGCTAGGTGGGCAGTCATTACCCGCCCCCTGGCTTCCCGATTAGCCAGAAAGCCAACTCTATGCTTCTTTTTCACCTGGTGAAGAGGGAGCATGGAGACGGTTTCCTGGCTAATCAGGAAGCTAGGTGGGCAGTCATTACCCGCCCCCTGGCTTCCCGATTAGCCAGAAAGCCAACTCTATGCTTCTTTTTCACCTGGTGAAGAGGGAGCATGGAGACGGTTTCCTGGCTAATCAGGAAGCTAGGTGGGCAGTCATTACCCGCCCCCTGGCTTCCCGATTAGCCAGAAAGCCAACTCTATGCTTCTTTTTCACCTGGTGAAGAGGGAGCATGGAGACGGTTTCCTGGCTAATCAGGAAGCTAGGTGGGCAGTCATTACCCGCCCCCTGGCTTCCCGATTAGCCAGAAAGCCAACTCTATGCTTCTTTTTCACCTGGTGAAGAGGGAGCATGGAGACGGTTTCCTGGCTAATCAGGAAGCTAGGTGGGCAGTCATTACCCGCCCCCTGGCTTCCCGATTAGCCAGAAAGCCAACTCTATGCTTCTTTTTCACCTGGTGAAGAGGGAGCATGGAGACGGTTTCCTGGCTAATCAGGAAGCTAGGTGGGCAGTCATTACCCGCCCCCTGGCTTCCCGATTAGCCAGAAAGCCAACTCTATGCTTCTTTTTCACCTGGTGAAGAGGGAGCATGGAGACGGTTTCCTGGCTAATCAGGAAGCTGGGTGGAGAAACATTACACACGGCCCGGCTTTTTTAACCCTTTCGCTGCCAAGGACGTATGGCATACGGACCTACAAAAGTGCTTCCAGCTGGCCAGGTCAGTATGCCATACGGACCTGGCATTTACAGTTCTACTATAAGCTTATAGTAGAACTGTAAATGCCAGGTCCGTATGGCATACTGACCTGGCCAGCTGGAAGCACTTTTGTAGGTCCGTATGCCATACGTCCTTGGCAGCGAAAGGGTTAAAAAAGCCGGGCCGTGTGTAATGTTTCTCCACCCAGCTTCCTGATTAGCCAGGAAACCGTCTCCATGCTCCCTCTTCACCAGGTGAAAAAGAAGCATAGAGTTGGCTTTCTGGCTAATCGGGAAGCCAGGGGGCGGGTAATGACTGCCCACCTAGCTTCCTGATTAGCCAGCTTCCCGACCAATCAGGAAGCCAGGCGGCGAGTCATTACACATCGCCCAACTTTCTGATTGGCCCGGGAGCCGGCTCCATGCTCCCTCATCACAAGTGACGAGGGAGCATTACCCGCCCCCAGCTTCCTGATTGGCTGGGAAGCCAGCTTCATGCTCCCTGGTGACTAGGGAGCATGGAGCCACCTTCCCAACCAATCAGGAACCCGGGCAGCTTGTAATGACCACCACCCGCCTTCTTGATAATGGAAGTTCCAGTATCGGGATAAGTTTGGGGAGCATTTGGGAGAGTACAAGTAAATCGCCCAAATACTCTATCGGCTCGGATACCAATAATAGTATTGGAGCATTCCTCATCTCAATGCAAATTAGTAAACTAAATGTGAGATTGTAGTCCTTCATGGGAGTGAGCTTGGAGCAGTGGCTACTTTACAACACATACAGGGACCATGGGGAACAAAAGTAGCCACCCTCCAGGACAGTGTCAGCACCAATTCAGAGATGATTTGAGGACCTACAGCTGAGTGATGCACAAATAAGATACAGTATTGTTAAAGGAGAACTATGGGATTAAGGCTTTTCCCCATAATTCTCCTTAGGGTAACGGGAGGACAAAAACTAGCGTCCTCTCGTCACCCTAGGTTCATTATACCGCGAGCATACTAAGACGCCGCAGCTGAAGCGGATCCTGACAATTGTGCCGGGATCCGCCCAGCTGCGTGACTGACAGCTGGCTCTGCCTATCTAAAGGCAGAGCCAGCTGTACCCACCCCCTTCCCGCGTCTGTTCCGCCAGTCAGGGCTGGCGGATCGGGGAGGGGGGAATCCAGCCCCTCCCCTGTCACGGCAGAGAGCAGTGACAGGATCAATAGGTGAGCATACGCCGGTACATGTTCACTCACCTCCCGATCTACTGAGCCGACCTGTGACAGTCTCATTGTCACAGGTCGGCTAGAACTATGAGGTGAGTGAAAAGCACTCACCTCATAGTTCTCCTTTAATAGTTAAGCTACTTGAATGCATTTTTAAGTTTGAACTGCCGAGTTTATTGTAACCAAGTCACTTCTGCTGCAGCATTCTCATTGGACGGTGAATCAGAATAATTTCTTGTGTCAAGGGAGCATGAGCTGACTAGGTAGCAGTAACAATGACACAGAAAACAGTACTGGAAAATCAAACAGCAGAAGAGTGATCACCCAGACTAGCAAATGTGTGTAATAAATGCTAAATAGAATTACAAATCTTTTGGCAGGAAAAGCAGCAAATATGTGTATTTAAACATTAATTAAGCCTTTTGCCTGGAGTTTTCCAGTAATCCAACACAGTCATATGGTACTCGTGTCTAAAAACAGAACTGGAGTGCCAAAACCAACCAAATGCCTTGTACATTTTACAATGTCAACGTGGGCTAGAGAATTAAAGAACTGTTAACTCTAGCAACTCATTAGCGTATGACTTTCGTCAGATACTTTTGTAAGGAAGGTCTAATGTGTTATTCTGGGATAAAAAAAAAAAAAAAGTTGTTGGAACAATGGCAAATGACAGAATAATTTGTGACACACTTCAAAAGACAGTAATGCCCCAAGGTGCGTACGCTCTTTTGAACTATATGACTGTGACAGTCACTTTTTAAATCCAGGTGTGACATCTCTAACAAAAGCTATTCCCCATCCACTTTAGACACTATGGATCATTGCCATAACATTAACCAGAACCCAACCAGCCAAAAGTGAGCAGCTGTCCTGTGACCATCATACATTCAGGCCAAGCCATTCATTATAAGCAGAGTCTGAGTTTTCAAGCAATCCATTAGCTACCAGGTTTTAAAGAACTCCATAGAAAAGTTATTAACTGTTGCAGCACCCTCAGATGGAATTTTCCTCAGTGCCCTCATGTCTACACACTTGCATACAGCGTAATAACACAAGGATTCTTAGACCACTGCAGAGGAAGGAGAGAATGGCTCCAGGGACAAAGCCTAAAGGTGCCCATAAACCTTACGATTATCGGACTAAACTTTTCGTCCGACGATCGAACAGTCGTAGGATTTTCATACGACAGCCCCATCCTGCCCCGATGATCGCAAGATTAATTTAGCCGTAATTAACGAAAAGCACCTGGACGAAATGCGGTAATTGATTTGCCGTATTTTCGTTAGCGCAAGCACAGTGTAGATCGTACAACTTTTGACGGACGGAAACGCCAGCAACCTTACAACAATCGTACGATCTAGCAAAGTTTTCAAACATGCTTGACCGTCAAAAGTCGTACGATTGTACAGTAATGTCGGTCGGGCACTGCTACGCACATATACGATTATCGGACGAAAAGTCGATCGCATACGAAAATCGCCCGATAATCGTAAGGTTTATGGGCACCTTAAGAACAAGCTTGCATGGAATGATCGGGCTAGTAGAACTTTTTCTGTTGGCACCTGGAAACAAACGAGCAGTTAACCATTGCAGTCCAGGGGTAGCCCCAATGCAAGGGTTGATAAAAAAAATTCCCCCAGAGTTCTTCTTTGAGTCCAGGAATGAAGAGCCTCCACAAGTGCAAAAATAACATTCACACTTGCATTGTTCAGAAGCTGAATTCCACCTTTAGGCCTTATTCAAAGCAGTGTCAAACTGTGTTTATATGTGTTTAGAGCACATTTCTAAACGCATATAAATGCATGTAATTGATTATTAATGGTACCGTTCACACTTTGTTTACCTGCATTCAGAAAAACAGAGTTCTGTGTCCAGGATTCAATTAGAAGCTTTAAATGAAACTAAAAACACATGTAAACGCAGCTTGAAGTATCTAAACGCAGGAAAAGTGACCTGGGAAGCATAAAACTTGTTTATATTTCCCAGATAACTTCTCCAGTGTTTAGAAAAGCTAAACCCTGGGGTGCTAGTGTGATTGAGCCCTTCCAGACCCTCATGACATTGACTAGTTACATAAATACATTACCAATACTGCCCATTTAGGTTTGTCCAGATATTACAGGTCTTTACTTTTTCCTGTGGAAGGATCCTAGGACACCTCTAATATGGTCTCAACAATAAAAAGTAAAAAAATTACTGATCTCAATGCTGTCACTTAAGACATCCAAACAGACTAGGGACTGATCGATGTGCCATCAGAACTTGCCAAACCAGAGGCCATGGGCTTGTGCTGTTTCCTACATTTCCAGAAACCAGAAAATACATCACACTCATGTGACATGCTACCTGCAAAACACTAACATCTTTGTAATCGCTGTACTCAACTGAACAGACATGGTCCTGTGACCACTGCCACCCAAACCTCTAACTATCCACATGATATGATGCTCCTGTCTCTGTCCATGTGTTCACACCTCACATAAGTTACTGCTGAGCATAAATTGTCACAACCGTCATAAAAAAAAAAGCACTTCTCCACAAACACACAAAATACTTCTGTCAGGTGCCTCAACAGCAAGGCTGGACAAATCCCAGGAGCAAGCCAATGCTCCTTAAAAATTACAGCTGTCTAAAGTTTGAGGCTTTCCCCAATTGTTGTCAATAGAGGTGGCTCCTGAATTGCACTGACAGGCTGGCTCTCCTGAATTCTACATGTGTCCAACACATGTAGTGTCACACCTGGCAATCACACTCAATGCTCCACACCACAGACCCAGCTTCATTCTAGATTAGACTGCACTACTATCAGTGTCCATCCACCACCAACCCCGCATAACCACATTCCTGTCACTGATCACTTGCACAACAATCATCATTTCTGTTACTGACTAGTCATTAGGTATTGCTCATGCCTGAACTTTCTCAATAGTCTTCTCACTTGATTCTGCCCACAACAATGATCACACTGTGAACACTGCCCACACTACATAATAATCTGCTGTATGGATATCACAAACGTGACAAATCACAGCAACTACAGACCTTGCCCCTGTAGAGATCAACATGCCACAGACCTCAATCTTTTAGCATCCAACTAGTCCACACGCATTCATGTCAGCGTGGCTACCCCTCATATAATGCTCCACTCTTGTCACTGCCCATACCAAAGATCCAATGCAAGGGTTACTGCCACTGCCAGACCCTTACCTACATATTCCACAAACCATTAATTACAATATGTCCGCACACACACCTTACACTCCTCTGACATGCCACATTTGACATACCAAGTTGACCACATTTTAAACTGATAGACTTATCTTGCCACATCCTGTACCACAAACACATTACTGACCAATTGTCCAAGGTGCACCTTTTCAATCAGACCTCTAGACACTCCAGACCTCCACTGCGGTCATCCCTAAGGCCTCCAGACACTGCAAACCTCCACTGCGGTCATCCCTCAGGCCTTCAGACACTACAAACCTCCACAGCTGCCCTTTCTCAGACCTCAACACTCAAGACCTCCACTGCTGCAATCCCCTAGGTCTCTAGACTCTACAGCCCTGCTGCTGTTTTCCATCAGGCCTTTAGAGACTATAGACCCAACTGCTGACATACATCCCTCGGGCCTACATACCCAAATCTGGTCATCCCTCGAGACAATACAGAGCCCCGTCTGTCATCCCTCCAATTTCAAGACTCTGACCCTGCTGTTGTCCTTGTGTGGGCCTCAAAACACTCCAGTGACACCCCCCTCCCGCCCGACACACGGCAT
>NW_017306335.1:805374-810477 GCF_000935625.1 Nanorana parkeri
CCCACCCCTCAAGCCTGCAGACATTACAGATGCCGCAGGCCTCTGGACACAGTATGCCCCCACTGCTGTGATTCCTTAGGACCCTGTATACAACAGACCTCACTGCTGTCATCCCTCAGGCTTTCAGACATTACAGATCCCACATCTCTGTATACAACAGACCCCTCTGCTGTCAACCTTCCAGACAATAGACAGACCTTTCTATCATCCCTGACCTACAAGGCACTAAAGAGCCCTCCACTGTCATCCCTAATGGCCTCTATAGCTTCCTATCCCCCGTGCAGTCATCACTCCCCTTTCTTTCACCCCCTCAAATGACCCCTCATGCATTGCGCACATAGTAAACATCAGTGCCGTTACCCCCCTCCCACGTGTTGTGGTCCCCATCACCCCTCTCTCTTCACCTGCAGCTCACACCAGGCCACTTCCACGGTGGTCTCCGTGTCCAGCCCCTTGTAGACAGTCTTAAAAGATCCCCGGCCGATCTCGATGTCAAACTTGAGGAATCGGCCGTCCGGGGAGAATCCCACCGCCTTGGTTTCCAGCTCCTCGTTGTCGTCCGGCGGCCTCTCCTCAGCCAGTGAGGGCCGGTGGACCTGACGGCTCCCACGGCCGGAGCTCACTGGCCATGCTGGGAGCGGGACATGAGACGCGGCAGCTTCTTCTCCTCCTGACAGGAATCAGCGCGCACCCTCCTCCCCGTCACTCTCCTCACTCACTGGCCAAATGGCGCGCACAGCGCGCGACGGGGCTCTGACACACACTGCGCGCGCCGGGACACGCCCACCAACAACCCTACGCACCTATCACAGGGCTCCCCACAACCCAACCCCGTCCAGTAAAACTCTATCCCCCGGTTCCTTGATCCATGATAGGATCATTTCCAGAACTGGCTCCGCCCACTAAATTGATATCCCTAACCCCTTACGCTTGTGACAGGACCTAACTGCCTACTTTGACTAACTCCGCCCCTTTCGCCAGTGACAGGTCCCCTTTAAAACCTAGCCGCACCCCCTACATTAATACACCCGTCGCCTCCGCTTGTGACAGATCATAACTACTACACCACTGCACCTACTACAGTTCGATCTACTACCCACTTATTACCAGTTCTCCTCAGAGAACTGCGCACTTTACAGCTTTCGCTGCCCCCCGAATACTGAAATTCTTCTCAAACCTAGCCACACCCACTTAAAAATCCCCGCCCTTCCTGCATGCAAGAGGCTTCTCGCTAGTGAGTCACGCCCACTAGACAACTAAAGGCCTGCCCCAACATTTTAAGTCCTAGCCACGCCTTCTCAAAATTCCGCCCCCAACCAGCTTGCGATCCGTTTAGCGCCCCAGCAGCAAGTGAACCGGGGGTTTGACCCTTACGAGCTCCCGTCTACACACCGCTCCTCGAAACGCGTGACCATCCCCAGCGGCTGGGACACGCCCACCAACAAAGGCGAGTCTCCGCCCCTCCGAGCCGCATGTGACAAAGGCATGTCCACGCCCATTGTTTGCGTTGAGCTCGGTAAGACACGCCCAGTAGGAGTGGATTGGTAGCACCGCCTTCAAGGCAATGATATTGCTGGGCTTCGTACCGCTCCCTGCCCTGAGGGGGGGTAGGAGGTGATGTCAGTGGTTACGGTGGGGTGACTGCCTATGTGTGAGTGTCAGAGGCCTGCATGAGACATCAGTCTTAGCGACTTCAATCTGATATCAGTTATAGAGGTTTGAGGCTTCATCAAGGTAACATCCAATTAGGCAGATCTATGGAGCATGACAGAAGAATAACCGGGGCAGTTAGAAAACATGTTGCTGTTAGTATTGTCTTCTTGCAAAGCTGCCGTCACACAGAGTTCTTCCTACAGAGCAACGTGCTCTTGCTTTCTCAAGGTTGCCCAGAATATGGGAGAGTGTTCTGAAGTCTTTGATGTCACTATGTCGCCCAGAAGAAGGGACCCTGCGTGGCCCCGAAACGTTGGCAGTTTGCCGCATGTGACGATTCAATAAAAAGTGCTTTACATCTTGCACATATCATCAAGTGCTGGTGACTTCTATTATGGTGAAGTCTTCTGACTCCTTCATCCATAGTAATCACAGCCATGGAACACTTCCTATCGATTGCTCTAGCTCTAAAGGTCCATTGCTCGCTAAACTTGCCTTACCAGTGCTCCAATTACAATGGCAATACCCACACGCTTAGGTGCAAGCCTTGCAGTGAATCTTTTGGAGGAAACAATGGTCTTTATGTTAGCTGCTCTATATTTAGCCTGTCACCATTTAGCTTTTAAAGGAGGACACCATTTAGCAAGTAACATCCACCTATATGTACCTCATTTGCAGAGATTCAAGGTCTGCAAGGTCCCTTACCAGAGCAGACACCTTCACCTGGTCTTCTTTCTTTGGCCATCTTGATAAGCCGGCCTGTGCACTAGAGTCAATGCAGATTGTGCTGCACATGCACAGCTCTGTGTACATTTAGGTTTCCAAGCAGGCAGGCAAAAAGGGTTTTATTGCAGTAGAAACATGAAAAGGGGGGGATTTATTAAAGACAAATAGTCTGTTCAATTTGCAAGGAATATTCCCTTCACTTAGTGCAGGGCTTCACAACTTTTCTTTGAATCCAGGAGCCAGGATTTTTTTGTGGGGGCGTTTCACGTTTGTGGAGGGACATTAGTTTTTTTCTCTTTTTGGTATTTTTAATTTAATTGTATTATTTTACATTTTTTTATCACTTTTTTTTTGTCACTTAACTTTATTGATATCACACGGGTGATAAACAAGCCCCTATGTGATATCATTTGGAGGTGACAGGCTCTCTTTATGAAGTCTGCCCTCCAGTACAGAAAATCCAGCACAGCTTTGTGATGAACCTTCTGTACAGCTGCACATGTGACAGCTGACACAGGAACTCCTGTGACTGCAGCACTCCTGTGTCACTGATCACAGAGCAGATCGGAGAACGGAAGTTCTCTGCTCTGCTCCCCGCTCTCATCCTGAAATTATTGCCGTGGTCCCGGGTCCCCCAGAAAAACCACGGTGGGGAGGGGGGTGGCTGGACCATGGGGGGGCGAACTATACAAGTTATCCGGGCAGATCACTCGTAGTAAATGAACGCTGGCTTCCTCCACTCTACATATAGCCCTGGGTGCCCGAAGCAGGGCTAAATGTAGAAAAAAAAAACACCCGCCCCGTGAGCTCCCGTCAGAACTGCATGTCCCGGGCATCGGGCGATAGAAGAAAGGTGCGTTGAACAGGCTGACAAAAGCCAAGGCACCCAGGCACCAGGATGCAATTTCTAGTCGCATTGGCGACCTGGCACCTGGGATTTGTCTAGCTCTGACTTAGTGAATGAGGTGAAGTTCCTCTAACTTCCATCTAACTCATTGGCAAGCAAAAAGTTTATTTTTATTTTCCTTGTGCATGACCAGATGTACATTGCAACGTGAATTTACACCATATTCACTAAGCTAAGGGAAAATTCTCCTGCAAAGTGAACAGTCTATTTGTCATAAGTAAATCAACCCACTGGAGAGAAAAGCAGATGAGGACATTGTCAGGGGGAGCATTGTGATCTCTGTGAGAGGTAATAAATACCTGGAAGTGTTACATGGACACAATAATAAGCATGCTGCATTTAAAGCAGAACTGCAGGAAAAATGAATTTTATTGGAAACACCTCAGTGGAAATAAGTTACCGCTAATGAAGACTATCCTGTGCCTTGATTGCGGCTGATTACTGTATCAGTCTTAGTTCCATTTATCTCGGTTATTAAACACAGCGACTCTTCTTTTGGCTCTCATACGGTAAAGAATCCTGTTGTTTATTCTCCCCTCGTCCATTCCTAAAACACCTCATATTTTTTTTCACAAGGCATTCTATGAATGGACAAGGGGAGCACCTGGTGTTTACCCACCCTCCGCTCCTCTCATTGTCTATTATTATTATACAGGCTTTATATAGCGCTTGCACAGTTTGCACAGCGTTTACAAAACTGAGGGAGACAATACAGTTAACAATACAATTTCAGTACAGGGGGTAGGAGGGCCCTGCTCGTGAGAGCTTACAATCTAGTAGGAGGAGGGAAATGTAAAAAAATATGAGAACTGTTTGGGATGAATTAGTGGAAGCTCTGAAAGGACAGTTCTATCGAGGTGGAATAGGCCTCCCTGAAGAGATGAGTTTTCAAGTATTGGCTAAAGGTGGACAGAGTAGGAGATAGGCGGACAGATTGCGGTAGGGAGTTCCAAAGGATGGGAGACACTGTTGAAAAATCCTGAAGGCGATCATGCGAGGAGGTGACAAGGGAACTGGAGAGCAGGAGGTCTTTGGAGGAGCGAAGGAGGTTGTTTGGGTGATATTTTGACGAGGTGGGTGATGTAGGTTGGGGTGGAGTTGTAGATGGCTTTGTAGGTTATTGTTAGTATTTTGAATTTTATACGCTGAGGAAGTGGTAGCGATTGGCAGAGAGGGGTGGCGGACAATGACCGGTTGGTAAGGTGGATGAGTCTGGCAGCAGTGTTCATGATCGACTGAAGGGGGGATAGCCTGCTTAGTGTGAAAAGAATACAAGGGGTTTTGTGAATGGACAAGAGGTAGGAGGTGGGTGAACAACAGGATCCTTTACTATATGAGATCTGGAACTATCAGTCACAGGGCCAGTAGAAGAGCGCTGAGTGTAGTGTCCGGGATGAATGAAACTCAGATTTGTACAGTAACCAGCTGATCAGGGCATATGATCGTCTCCAGTAGTGGAATATTTATTTAAATTTTTCATGGAGTTTCACTTTAACATGAAGTAGGGTTGTCACCCGTACGACCCGGGTTTGGAATCATGTGCCCGGCAGGGGCGGACTGGGCCGGGGGGCAGGGTGGCAATTGCCCCCCGGGCCTCTCCGATGCCGTCGCGTACGGCCCCCGTGACCCCCACTGTCGCCGGCATCCGATACGGCATCTGTGATCGGCGGCCGCTGGGTCCTCGGCTTCTCGGGCTGCCCTCTACACTGCCTGATTAGAGGGCCGCTTCTGCTTGATCTAGCTGGATAAGGCAGGAGAGGCCCTCTAATCAGGCAGTGTAGAGGGCAGCCCGAGAAGCCGAGGACCCAGCGGCCGCC
>NW_017306335.1:811282-826983 GCF_000935625.1 Nanorana parkeri
GCCCAGAAAGTGCTTGTCTTAGGAATGACAACTACCAATCAAATGGATTTTGCAGTAACATGGGATCTTGGTGCCGGTGTGCTGGAGACAGCTGTATTGTTGTTCTGTTGTGAGCAGCGCCATCCGCAGTCATTACCAGCACCCGTTACTTTTGGCATATCTGGTAAGAACTGCGGCAAGGTATATGGGTACTGCTTTGTACACTTATCTACAGAATGCATATCTGGGGACCTGTGGCATACGGGTAAGTTGTAATTAACTCAAATGTCGTTTATTTACAAAATACATGCATAGTGTATACTTTACAAACAAATTGCCGTGAAGCGCTATAGTGTTCGGGTTTGGCCTGAAGAAAAGGTGGCAACCCTAACATGAAGCCATATAGTATATCTGGTGACGGGTCCACTTTAAGTGCGAGACACTAAACAGAAGAGTTATTGTTGTCAGTGGCACGGTTCCCGCCAGTGCATTTTTGTATGGTGCCTTTGTAGAAAGCATGTATGTTGCAGTTTAGTTACCACTTTAATCAAGCTTGCTATTTATTTAAGGCAACATTTTAACACTAGACATAGTCAGTTCCCTTCTGTAGAACTTATATATTAATAGTATAGTCAGAACATATACTGTACATCCCACCCCCACATTTCTAATCTGAATTTATAAATAGTGACACCCCCTCCCCCCCTTTCCTTTTCTCTCTCCTGGGCCCATTACTGCTCATGTACCAACATTGGCCATATAGGTGCATTGGTGAATGCTCAGCCTAAAGAGGTAAAGATTGTATTAATGTTTAAAGTAGATTTAAATAAAACCACTGACAACTCATATAAGCTTTTAATGTGTTAATGTAAATGTAAAAGTTGCTTTTAGTATATTTTATTTTGCAGCTTTCACAAAAATGATCAATGGTGATACTGCCCTTTAGGCACTTCCTGTTACAGGGTGACAACGATCAGGCCCTGTGCTCCATGGTTGTCACCCTGTCACATGGGCCTGTGATGTAGACAACTAGTGGCCATTTCCACACACATTTCATAGGCATGGTCTGCTAATAGTACCACCGGGAAACCCACTCTGAAAAATGGCATGCAGACATCCCTGGAGTGCCTATAGAGAGGAAGTAGCTGTATAGAGGCTGTTGTAGGTCAGGAACAGTGAGATCCAACACCGTATTAGAGAAAAAGTTTAAAGTGATATTAAAACCAGATTTGTTTTTGTTTTTTTTATTTCTCCTTGTAAGGAGACCCTCCTTTGCTGGAGAATGCTGCTTTTTTTTTACCTCAATCCTCGTTTGTTAGTGGGTCACCGCCATGCTCTTCCCCCTGCCCCTTGCACGGGTGCCACCATCGTTCTAATGGTGGCACCCGTGCGCGCTCGTGCCCGCAGCGGCTGTGTGCATCCATAGACACACACAGCCCTGTGGCAGGCCACGCCCCTTCCCTCTTTGATTGATGGCTCCTCTGCCATCAGTATCCTCCCCCGCAACCCGGAGGTTCGGGGTACGGAGGAGCGCTTCGGGACCGGCGGCAGGGACGGGCGCAGTTGACAGGTAAGTGTGGGGGGGACTGGGCGAGAAAAACGGTACTAGGCTGTTTTTACCCTAATGCAGTGAAAACATTTTATAAAAAAATGGCAATTGTATATAATGCATTGTGCTCTAGCAAACTAAATCTGTGTACAGGTGCTCTATGGGCAGATTGATAAATGGGCCCTAAAGAGTTAAAGATTGTGCAAGCTTTTAACATCAAAGTGGATCAAAGCTGGAGTACATAAACACAGATTTTAAATGTTCAGAAAGATTAGGTAAAGCGATGTTGCAAATTTGAATTCAAGGATAAAAGCAGAAGATGCCGCATGTTAGATCACAGAAATCACCCGAAAGCATGAAATGGAATATCAACATTTATCATTGTTTCTATTGCATACAATGTAGAAGGAGCTGATTGAGATGTGAGTCACCCACCCTCTGCTGACCAGTTGTCGGTGTGAGAGATCCTCTTGCAGTTCCCCCATTGATCTATGTATCTTGGCAGATGTTCAGAAGAACGTATGTGAAAGGGTGATCGCAGCAAGTGGTGTAAGGAGATACCCAGCAATTGGCAGATGCCATAACCCGCTAACCCCCCTTTAATGCCGGCGTATAATCATATATGATCGTGTGCATTCAATCATCCTTGATTGCTTTCCACAACTGGACAGCCTGTAGCAAATGTATGTAATAGCTGGTCCTGAAATACTTAAAGTGAATTTATGTCTAATTTGGCCCATTCTCATGTTTGTGAGTCCCATACATAGTCCAGCATGACTGCACTCCTGTAACCAAAGCCAGCTCTATGAAGACATGGCTTGGCCAGCTTGAAGTGGAAGAACACAAGCTGCCTGCACTGAGCCCTGACCTCAACCTTCATGAACACCTTTAGGACAAGAAGAAATGTCAATTGCAAGCCTTCCCAGGAGAGCAGACGCTATTATAGCTGCAAAGGGAAATGGAGGGAGACTCCATAATAATGCCCATGATTTTGGATTGGGATGTCCAAATAGCTCATATTGGTGTGATGGTTAGGTGTCCACAAGCTTTTGGCCATATGGTGTGGACCAGTGGTAGGCAAACTCTGGCCCTCCAGCTGAGGTGAAACTACAATTCCCGTCATACATCTGCCTCTGGGAATCAGGTCTGTGGTTGTTAGGGTCTTGCAATGCCTATCAGGATTTCTAGTTGCACCACAGCTGGATGGACAGAGTTTTCCTACCCCTGGTGTAGATCTTAGAGGAAGCATCTATAAACCTTTCTATAAAAGAGCTGGACTGACGGTAAGCCAAACTGTGATTTCATGGCTTAGGGTGCCTATAAAAAGTTTAAAAATTGCTCTCAACTTTTATGATGTCTGATCTGGCCTCCTAAGTAGTGATACCCATTAGGGATGAGCCGAACACCCCCGTGTTCGGTTCGTATTCAAACATTCGAACCGCCGAAATGTTCGAGTACGAACTCGAACTCAATGCAAGTTTATGGGGGTCGACCCCCATAAACTTTATTTATGTTCGACCCCCATACAGCTGCCGGTACATATGGCTGCAGCGGCCTGTGTCCCTTCAAATCCCCGCCTGTGTTGGCGGAGGCAGCGGAGCAATGCAGCGGTCTGTGTCTCCGCTGCCTCCGCCAACACAGTACCGTACCTCTGCTGCTGTCTTCCCCTCCCCTGGTCCGTCGGCTTCTCCGTTCCCCTGTCCGACCGCGGCACCCCGTCTTCTTCCGGTGCGTCCGCACCTCCTCTTCTGCCGGTCCGTCCTCTCCTCTTCCCGGGTCCGTCCGCTCCTCTTCTCCCGGTTCCCCCACTCCTCTTCCTCCGGTCCGTCGGCTCCTCTTCCTCCGGTCCGTCGGCTCCTCCGTTCCCCCGGTCCGACAAATCAGAGCTTCAGTGGGCATTTTGTATTATGGAATATTCGCGGTCAAACAAACCGCAAACATCCCATAAAGTTTGGCGTTCAACGAGTGCTCGAACTGCCGATGTTCGATTTGAACTCATGTTCAAATCGAACAGTCGGCCCATCCTTAATACCCATTGCCTTTGGCAGTCTAAGGTTCCTATTCTCATGTACAAAGGTTCTATCTCTTTGAAAATCCACCCTGTTAGTTGGGCTGATGCTCTATGTTTAAAAGTTGTTAACAGTTGGAAGGATTGCAGGAGGTCCTAGACCATTCTCTTAGGGGGATATCAATCTATGGCCATCCTTAGGCTGGCCATATATGAATAGATGTCTCATACCTGCCCATCCCCTTTAGTGCTGGACTCTCTGTTATTTATAGCAGAAACTCACTAAGGACAGACGTAACAAGTGTACACTCAAAACCTTCCTTCCCATTTTTTGCAAAACTTTAGAATAATCTGCCCAATCTTTTTTTTTTTTTTTTTTATAACGGAATGAATCTTAACGGTTCTTGATGACTACACTACTTTCAAATAATATTTTTATAGAGCTTTTATGCCTGGGGACTCAAAGCACTTATCAGATTAGTGTTGGGGCAGATAGAAGGTGGGGCAACCCTCTTGTTGCATGAACCGCGCATAAACCGTGCCAAAGCGCACACTTTGATATGCATTCCCGCAACACATGAAAACATGCAACACACTGGCAGTTCCATTACTTGTAAATGGCACCCCATAACGCGGCCGATAAAATGCAGGAAAAAAACACGACAAGTTCGCAGCTGAATATGCTGCAAGAGCTTTCTTGCCGCGTTTAAAGAATAGGCTGGCACGTGGTAAACATACATGAATGCGCATGAAAGCATGCTCAAATGCATTTCCGCAGCATGGAGTGTGAAGGGGGCCTTAAAGCTGGCCATACACTATGGGCTGATCTTATACTGCAGGTTTAATAAGAGAAATCATTAGATGCTCCCATCCATGCTAAACAGCATGGATAGGGGAATCCTTGCCCCTGGCTATTATATTCAGCAGCCACTGAATACCCAAACTGTGGCTCCATCTAATGGGATGCAGGCACTGTTTGGCTGACAATTTTCCACCCAGGTCCTTCAAGAAAAGCTGATTGAGAAATTAACTTTTGTTGAAGCAGGTGGTGCATCCAGGCCTGCTCATAGCTCAAATTTTGGTCAGTTCAGCTTTAAACCTACCAGCATATTTTTAGTGTGTGTGTGTGTGTAGAAAGGAACCAGAATGCCAAGAGAAAGCCTACACATGCAAACTCCATGCAGATAGTGTCCTATTTGCATGGCATAATAACCACTAATCTACTGTGTTGCCCTAAGATACAGTCATCACTTGACAGAAAACCTGCAAAACTCTTTATAAATTAGGATCCTAGGATTATGGAACAGCAAGTAAAATCGGAAAATATTACAATAAATATCCCCTTAGAATGAGCACATTCTGAGCATACACAATGGGATAACTGTTAATATAAATGTGTGTGTGTGTTGCAAGATAGGATATGTCCCTGCTAAATTTTATGATGTCACTCATTGACAGTCTATCTCATCTTGTCCTGACATAACAGAAATGTCTCATCTTTTATCAGTCATGGCCTCTGAGCAGGTCTGAAGTTATATCTGTGTTTGAGGAAGCGGAGGAGGTGTCAGAAAAACTTTCTGCCGATCCATTAACAGGCTCTCTTTTCTTCCCCGAGCAGCTGGCAACGTCGGAGAATTGCCCGGCCCCAAACCCGTCATCTTCCACACCATCAACCAAGTAGAGACTGGCAGAGCCAGACTCAGAACCCAGACAGAAGACTTCTGTATGATGTGATGACAGCCCAGCCTCTTTGTATGCACAAACACACACACCACAGATAGCTGTCAGGGTATTATGGTATCGTTTATCGTTCAGTTATTTAAACTTCCACCTCCCAAAAGATAAGAAAATTGGCTTTTTTTTTTTTACATTTCTTTAATCTCTTCTTTTATTCATTGTTCTGATTTGTGGCAAAGGCTTAATATAGAAGAGAGTGTCAAAGTGAACCTGTCATGTAACTTTTCATAACGTGACTGTTATTAGCCTTACTAGCCAAAATATTCTCTTCTGAGTACAGACCGGAACTTTTTATAACACTCCTTTTTTTCAAATGTATTTAAAGTGACATTAAACCCTCCGTTTTGTTAACATAAAACAATACTGTAATGTGCGCCTTACTGTAATCAATGGTTGTTTCACATATGACATAAGAACACTCATGTCCAATAATATAAGAAAAATATTGGTATTAAGAATTGGAACAAAAGGGAAAGAAGACAAATAGACAGGGGAATGACAAAGACAAACTCTGGTTATGGTATTTGAACTTATTCAAAACATAAAGTACATGGATGTTACCCATTAAATAATCCCTTCAAATCCTTCAGTATACTTTTTAAAAATTTGACTTGAACTAAAATAAGTATAAACTTGCCTTGCTTTAAAGCCCAACTAATCTTTCTATTTAAGAAAGGTGTGTAAAGACTCATATTCTGTTTTCTTTAGAAGAGAAAAGCCTGTCCCCTTCCAGCATGCTACAGAAAAAGACCCTTGCTCTCTGTGCGGAAGCAATGGTCTCCCTGCAGAGGTCCAACATGCACCCCATGCTGTTGCAGGGCAGGTTAACAGCATTTCCCGGACCAGATCTGGTCCGGAAAATGGTGTGAACCTGCCCGCAGTTCCAGTGCATTCCAGACCAGACAAAATGAGACAAGCAGTATTTTTCTGGTCTGGTCCGGAGCAGACTGCACTGGTGTGAACAGAGGTCAGAAATAACATAGGGATACATTAGGATGCATTTTGGGTCCGTAAAATATCTGGTCTGGTCTGGAGATGATCTGGATTTGGTGAGAATAGGCTCTTAGACCTATAGCTCTGGAATTAGTGAAGCCAATGCTCTATGCTGATTGGAGAATACTAGCTCTGACTCAACAGGAGGCATGTCAGACTTCTGCAAAGAAACCATTGCTTCTACACACAAAACAAGGGTCCATTTCTGTAGTGTGTGTAGCCTTTTCTATTCAGGATTCTTTCTAAAGAAAAACATAAGACTTTGTGCTTAGGTTTTGATGCACCCGGGATGTATTTAGCTGATTTAAACTTAAAGGTCAATTGGCTTAAAGCTCATTTATTTTGTATTTGCTGCCAATGCACCACAGCGGACACACCATTTTGTACTGAAGAGTACCACAGTGTTTCATAGCCATTGGATGTGGCATTTTCAGATGGAGAGGTCAGCAGTGTACATATTTTTCTTGTGACAGGTCCCATCTTGAAGTTCTCAAATTACATATTTGGAACACTTCCCTCTCTATATAGACTAACTCCCCCAGTTTTGTTATTTTTTTTTGTCTTTTTTTACTTCCTTCCTTCTGGAAGAACACAACAGGAAACCAAACATGTGATTTCTTAATAGTGTGAATGAAACTAGTGTAAAAATCATGAATGTCCATGTTGAGGCAATTTGACCCTGTACTATAAAGGTCATGTCATACGAGCGATTTTTGGCATCTACAGAATTGCTCTCCTCCCTGGTTTGTGAGGCCAGGAAAAATTGAATTGCAGTCATAGGCCTGTGTTGCAGTGATTCCAGCAATTTGGAGCTGTTGCTGAATTATCGACTAAAGATTTGCCAGTTTTAGTAGTCGCTTGTCGAATGTAATGATGACCATGGCACTGCAGAGAGATGTAGCTATATAAAGAAGTATTGTACCCAGCCAAAGAAGCAACTTTGTTTCCAGCTACAATTCAATGGCCCACTATAGTAGAAAATATTGTATTCTGGTATCTTTGTTTGCAAGTTGCCAATATTTCATGTTAAACCCTAACTAAACAAACATGGTCAGAAAAGTAAACCAACCATTTCTGGCCTTAGCAGAAGTCCTGCGGTGGTCAGATCTGGGTCAGATCAGACCTGGGTTGCCCTCTTTCACACCTCAGGCACTTTTTGGCTTTCTAGGCCTGATATAAGTCACCTTTCCTGCTCTTTTCAGGAATGTAAGTCGTAACAGAGCCTCCGGGAGGGCTAGGAGGTGTACCCAGTAGTTCAGAGGAGTCCATGAGTCAGTTATGATTCACACCTTTGCATTGTACAGAGTTGTGCAATTCTTTCTCTCTCTTTTTTCTTTAAAAGCACCGGCAGTTCAGGAGGAGAACTCCAAGTCTTTAAAATGATCATATTTTATGTGCCAGACAGATAATTGCAGCCTTTTCGGACAGCTTTGAAATGAACAGACAGCTGTCCCAGTCGCTTCTATGAATTATAATACCAGTCCTGCAAAAGCTGGCCATACACTGCTCAAATTTCCGGCAGACTCGGACCAAATTTGAGCATTGTGTGGCCCCCTCAGGAACCCCCTGTTCAACAAAAGTCAATTTTTTAATCAACTTTTGTCACTGGAGACGTTCCGAAAATTCTCAGTGACTGCAGCCAATCAGCATCCTGACAGCAGC
This sequence comes from Nanorana parkeri, assembly GCF_000935625.1. Classification (NCBI taxonomy): domain Eukaryota; kingdom Metazoa; phylum Chordata; class Amphibia; order Anura; family Dicroglossidae; genus Nanorana; species Nanorana parkeri. The sequence goes on from NW_017306335.1 coordinate 819,211, forward strand.
ACACCCAGAATACAATAGCCACTTGGAGCTGATTACCCCATCCATGCTGTTTATCACAGATAGAGGAATCAAGCGTGCGGGCTGAACGGGAAGAAAACAAAGGGTATGGTGAGCTTAAAGTGGAAGTAAAGTTATGATTTTAAAAAAGGGAGGATTTTTATGTTAGAAGAGAACCTGTATGTCTCTTCTTCCATAAACGCTCCCTTCCTACCTGTCAGAATTGGTGAGCACTGGCCCGCGCATGCATAGCTCAGTGTACAAGCTCAGCAAGGTCTTGTGCCAAAATGAAGTAACTTCTGCCCATATGCGTGGGAGTTACATCATCCAGGCCCAGCCAATCGAGAGGCCAAAGAAGCTAAACCCGGGAAGAAGATTGGGTGCGGATGGCAGCGCCGGCGGAGGAAGTGAGCTCTGACATTGCTCATAATGTGCTAATATGCTGTGCTTACTAGCACATTATGGGAAACACCTCCTGGGGACCCACTATTGGCATGTTTAGGCTGGCGGTTTACTACTGCTTTAGGTATCGTTTTACTCACCACAGGCTGTCCACATTTTCATCCCCTTCCAAGGGTGCTAAAGCAAACCTCTACATAGAGTAATAAGAAGAATACCTGGGTGGCTTAGTTCTGAAAATACAATATGCCTGGCTGCCCTGATACTTTCTGAGACACCAACCCAGAAGAATGCAGGTAAGTAAAAATTAGAAATGACTGAAGCCACAAGGCCAGAATGGCAGGTGGGAAGCTGGTATTTTCAGAAGGAGAGTTCAGCAATGGCAGCCTACATACTTCCTTTATCCGGTTTTCACCTAAAGTGAACCTATAAGTAATTTTACAAGTCTGCTTGGCTAAATTCCTGATGAGTCACAATATGCATACTCGTTTTCAGAAAAGCTTCATCGTTCATCACTGAAAAGCCATCCTTGTATTCCAGTCCAGTGACTTTGCCTAGATGATGTCATCAGTGTGCTCCAGGCAGGAGGAAGCATTTCCTCAGTCTCCTCTCCCCCAGCGATCAGACATCAACATTGTAACTTTGTAGCAAGTCACAAGGTGAGAAGCTGCAGCAGGGGCTGATCAGCGTCAGGGCCAGTTCACACCAAGTGCAGAGCATGATGCAGAGCAGTTACAGAATGCATCAAAACTGCATCCAATGTATTCAAATGGTATTTTGGGCTCTCGTTCACACCACAGCGTTCAATTCCAGAGCATGTGGAAAAACTGCAGCATGTCCTATTTTTTTCTGCTCTGGAGCGCACCAAAATGCATGCAAACACATCAAAAACACATTTTCCTTCTAAAAACGTCCCGGAACGTGGCACAAATGCAGCAAAAACGTGGAAAAACACACTGCACAGCATGTGCAGAAACTCATGCAGATCTGATCCGGATTTGGTGTGAACAAGCCCTCAGGCATTTTTGAACACAGCGAAGAACTGCACAGGAACCGGTATTTATGCATTTGTACCATCTCTGCATTGACATCTCAGTCCAGGAAGTAGATGGTGACACTGGATGATGTCTGAACAAAGATGACTCTATCCTTCTGGAGAAAAAAAAAGCGGAGGAAGGCATTGTCATAGGGGTGTCACAAGGGGGGTACGTCCCGCACCCAGGTGACACCATAGGAGGGGTGACACCAAAATGACTGACAGTCATTTTGGTGTCACCCCCTCTAAAAAGTCGGGCACTCGGTCATGGACCGAGAGCCCGACAGTGTCAGGAGAGAGGAGTGGACCCAGCTACATACCTCATCCCTCCAGGTGAACGTCCCCTCCTCTCTCTGCCGGCATCCATCACCAAGATGGCCGCTGGCAGGCGTCAAGTAGGTGGTTGCGCATTCGCGCGATGACTTCACCATGCACGCGTGTGGTGACGTCATGCTCATGCATGATGACCGCGGGGTGTCACCCGGTCTCCGCTGCGGGTGACACCCGGCCTCGGGACGCCCCTTCATTGTCATGTGGATTACTGTTACCCCCTTGTGACGCCACTGGTTATGACCCTCCTTTACTCTATCCAAAACTAAGAAAAAAAAAGTTTTGTCTTCTACTTTAACCCTTACAGTGCAGGGGCAGCCTCACTGCCAGGGTATTTTTTACCTGGAGATGGCTTTAAAGAAATTACAACTGTTAATGATGCACAGTGCACAGAACAGATTAAATGTCTCCTGTAAGAGTTCACATTGACTTTAATTCAACCGGAGAAAACAAGTTAACTTCCCTTGTATAGGATATTTATATTCTTGGGGGAACTCGGCTGTTATATATCTGTCATTTCCTAAAATATCTCCCTTTACAAGAAGTACCTTATTTGTGTTTTAATCGCAATTCCACTTTAGGTCACATTATGGAATATGTGTCCGGTGACACCGGGTCGGTACAATTAAAGCGAGGGTGTTACTCGCTAAGTGGCATCTCCAAACATTCCATCAGTGTGTCAAATGCCCCACTTGCGTCATGTGTCCTGGTGAAAAACACTTAGTCTAAGACAGCACCAAGTCCTGTACAATCCAACACTCTACCCCCGATAGAGAAGATCAGCAGCCAAGAAAGCGTTTTACATTTTATATGGCCATTTTGTGGCTGAATCAACAATGACATGTCTATGGTGGCAGGCAGATGGTGATATTAAAGTCGGAAGGTTCTTAAGCTAATTGATGATTAAATCACTTACATTGGATGTTTAAATGTTTTAGTTTCCTGCAGAATCAGCTCTTCCTGATATCCTGTCTTAGAGTGAATTGTTTCCCATGCAGGCTCCTATGAAGCCACCCTAGTGTGTGCCAGTAAGTTGTGTGTCTCTAAAAATACACCGACACAGCAAAGCAAGCCATTCCCCTACTCCCCACTCCTTCTTCCTCTCTTCCCCAAGCTAGTAGATAGACAGCTATTGGAGACTGCTCTATCCCTTGTGATCTTATACTAGACAGAAAGTTCAGGGAAGCTGAGCTCAAAGAGTTTCGGGCTGTTCCGAAACATGAAGACTGTAAGTGCTCGGGCAAATATAAGGGCAAAGCATATTTGTCTGATCTGCATTCTTTATTTAAAAAAAACTTCCAGGTATTTATTAGAGGTCACAGTACTCCCCTGAAAATGCCTTCATCTGCTTTTCTCAACAGAAACACGGACCCATTTTTGTTCAGGCATCATACATGGTCACCATCTACTTCCTGGAGTGAGATTCCATCTCAGAGATGACACAATCATGTAAATCCCGTAGGTGCCCTAAAGCTAATGCTTCCCTTGCTACCTGCTGCTGTCAGAATTTACAAAAAAAACAACAACAAGAGCATAGGAATGAGTAGCTAAGCTTCTATTGGCGATTGCAATTTGCAATAGCCAATAGCAAGCTGGCTATTGCACCCGCCCTCTGCTGCTGTCAATCAGTAGAGGAGAACCTGATGGATAACTTCAGGTCCACCTCTGCTGATTGACAGCAGCAGTGGGCGGGTGCAATAGCTAGTCTGCTATTGAAAATTGAAATAGCCAATAGAAGCCTAGCTATTCATTCCTATGCTGTTTTTTTTTTTCTCTGACTGACAGGTCGGCAGCCCCCATGTCAAAAAACCCGAACCAGATAGCAGGGAAAGGTTTACTCTGTAAAGGTTTACTCCCGGTTGTCCGGGAGCCGCTATCTTATAGCAGGAGACTCCCAGAACGTCCGGGAGAGTTGAGATGTCTGTCATTAGGGTATGCCTAGAGGTCTAGAAAGCGCTGCCATTAGAAACTAAAGTTGTAGCTTAAAGTAGATTTAAACACTAACTAAACGTCATTTAGTTTGGTAAAGCACTGTGTATCGTAAACAATTACTATGTTTTTATTCCCACAAAATATTGTTTTCACCATTTTTATATTCTTTCTCTCATCTCCCTGCTGCTGATCTCCTCCAGTTTCTTTCAGCACTTGCCGTCTCGCTTCAATGTCACATTCTTGGGCAATGTGTGTCACCAAAGCCACTTGGTTTCATGCAGGAGTGCATATGACAGGGTGTCAAAGCAGAAGCACAATTGGGAGGCAGTTGTCATCCTACAATAGGACCTTCATGGCAGGAACAGCAGAGAAATTGAAAACAATTGTTAACATTTTTATAAGGTTTTAGTGATTGAGTTAGATTTGCTTTCAGTGCCCTCAACACAATCACAAAGTGGTAACACGAGCTATACCGCAATGCCGTTACATGCGTTTGTACACTGCAGTGCCAGTTATTCTGTATGGGACCCCAGTGCACCTTGCCAACTGATGTGCATTGCAGTGAAGTACAACATGTGGCAATGCAGTGGTGTGTGGTGCATTGCCACAGATGCTATATACCCCCTTTTTGCTATGTTAGGCAGCTCATTTAAATGAATAGGGTGCCTTAACACAACGCATGGGCCCTGAGCACAGCTGCTACAAATAAGACCAACGTTCTCAGTGGAGCTCACCCTGTATATTGGGTCAATGATGTTATGGTTATATAAGACTTCAAGGTGGGGCATAGCCTCAATTTGATCCATCGGCCTTCTGCTGGTTGCACGATGCTCCGGGCCCATCTCACGCAGGCGTTAAATTCTTGCTGAGATATGCCATTCTATAATTAGCATTTGCAGAGCACATCTCATATTTAACACAGGCCAGCTATAGGAGCTTCAAAGTGCTGCAAAACAGTTGCCCAAATCCTCACATAGTCTCTCTGCATTTCCTGTAATGCCGACCGATGGCTCAAAAGGATTCCTTACAGTTAAAGGCCCAGTCCTCGCTCACTGATATTGTATGTCAGGGCTTGGGAGATGCTGGAGCGTTAAACTGAACCTTTGCTGGAGCGTTAACTGAGCCCTTTTTTATTAAATGACAGTTCACAAAAATAATGCAATTACCCTCGCAGGGGTTCTTTAGCATCCCTTGCACCACATGCATATCCAGCCTCCTGGCTTTGCATTTGCAGCACCGCTGCTCCGGCCTCAGACCTCAGGCCACTGTCTGGTCCTCCAGTCTCAGTCTTGTGCTGTCCCGCACACTTGTTTTTGCAACCCGCAACTCCCTGCTGCACTGGACTGCACTCTGACTCCTGGGTGCAGTTTTCCTGTCTCCCAGGTGGAGCCCTGTACTGTTCCCAACACCTTTATTTTAAAGGCTGCACACTTAGATAGTGTCCAGTGCCATTAGCAGGCACTGGACACTATCAAACTATGAATTCAGACAGTGAGATTGCACAGTGGCATAGCCACGCACTGCCACAGCGCCTTCAAATCTCTACAAAGACATCTCATTAATGCAGCACGTACAATCATTCCCTGCTACTGGCGACAAGAACACACACCCACTGTGCGGGAATGGCTGGTACAAGTGGAGCATGTACACGAGATAGAAGAACTGCTTGCCACCAAACAGGATGCTCTGGATTGCTTCAGAACAATGTGGGCCTGCTGGTCCTACTTTACTAGTACTGATGCTTTTGCTAAATTGAAACACTGAATCCACTGCTTGAGCATATGCCCTGATATATTGGAATAGCTCCCATTCTCTACCATGACCATTCCAGGTGCTCCCCACTTTCCTCAGCTTCCTTCTGAACAATTTATTTTATCAATTTTTTTACAGTACTGCCAATTATTAATGTTCACTTATTTTATTCTTGCACTTGTAGTGTTAAATATCTGAGCTTTTCCACAGGCGCACAATGAGGAATCTGTGCCTTGCCTTCACTCCCCACTCCATGGACCGAATCCCACTTCATCTGGATGAATGGAACATGTGTGTGCAGACATGGCCCCCACCCTCCCCTCTGCGCCCATCCACAACAACAGCAGCAGCACTCACCCACATCAGCACAGAGACATGGGTACTGCGAGAGAAAGGATCAGTGTGGAGGTCAGTACAGTTCATGGAGATGGGATATGGGCAGGGGGGTTGCCTTTTTTTTTTATCACTCACCCCGGGGCATTTAGGAAGTTTGTGTAGAATGCTTCATTTCAGAACTGTTTCAGATTCCACATCAGCTTGTGTCATTAACTGCTGCATGACCAGCAGGCAAATCAGCCTTCAATGGGATTTCTGCTGTGTCTACAGATACATCCAAGCCCCTGTCTTGGTAATTAAATGCTAAAGCATAATTATCCTGAAGCATACAACTATTTTCAATACTACTGCTAACACCTAAAAGTGACTCCCTGCTTTAGTTTGTGTTATCTCTGCATATTGGTGGGCAGGCAGCTCAAGCACCTTACTAACTCTAATGTTATCTCTCACATGCTAGCAGTAGATCAGTATAGCTGGTGCAAGTGTGACTTTAATGGCTTTTCCAGGGGCTCATATTGAGAGATACAGGTTGGGGGCCTTTAGACTCTCTCTTTCTTTCTCTTCTTCTCTCTCTGTCTTTCTTTCTCCCTCTCTGATTCTCTTTCTCCCTGTCTACATATTGATCTATCTTTCTAGCTATATAACCCTTGTAGATAATTTTGTCCTGCTGTTCTCCCCACCCTCTTTTCCGTATTCCTTTCAGTGGAATTTCCGTCTTGCATGTAAGCCGGGAAAACTCCTAACTTGCCCCAGATGTTGGTGGGCATCGATTACTCATATTCATCCATACATTAATATACCTCCATGGGATGTGTGCTGCCTCGGGTGACCTCTCTGAGGGCAGAGGGTAAATTCCTGGGATAATGTGACCTCTTTTTCCTGGAGCCAAGTACAACAAGACTTCACAATAGTTGAAGAATATTTCATATTAAACTAGAGATCCTATCTCCCTAGTGCACAATGTAATTGTTCATGATGTTCTATGAAGTTTCATTTCTAATTTACCATTATCATAGGACTTTTAATGTACCAACAACCTAAATTAGGCGGTAGTGTTTACGCTGGTAGGTGGTGTCTGCTCTGGTTGCTGCATTGAGAGAGAAGGTAAAGTGGAGTGACTGACGTTATCAGCATTTGTCCTGCTGGGGTGAGCCTAGTGCTTTAAACCGGCGAGAATGGGTGACAGTTGATAAAAGTAGATGTGAACCCAATCAATAAAATCTCATATCATCTTTAACTTGTCAATGTAATTGCAAAAGTCCTTAGCAATCTCTTTTTAAAGTGGAAGTAAACTAAAAAAAAAAAAGCTGACCAGCAGGCTTTCTAAGGCAGGAAGGACTTTGTAAGTCTCTTCTGCCAAAAAAAGCTTCTTGCCCCATGCAGTAGCCCCACTGCATGGGGAGTTTTTATTTTTCCTGGAGATCAGCTTTAAATCTGCTGGGAGGGGTATATATTGAGGAGTGGGTAATTCTTAGTTGTACTGTGATATATCTAAATGCGATACCCATTCCTGACCCTTCCTTATGATGTTCACTCCTGACCCCTGCACTCTGTGAGATACCGACTCCTGACCCCTACCCTCTGTGAGATACCCACTCCCGACCACTGCCCTCTGTCTGTTACACACTCCTGACCCCTGCACTCTGTGAGATACCGACTCCTGACCCCTACCCTCTGTGAGATACCCACTCCCGACCACTGCCCTCTGTCTCCTACACACTCCTGACCCCTGTGCGTTACATACTCTTGAGCCTTATACTCCTAATACATACTCCTGAATTCTGCATTCTGTGCGTTACATACTCCCGAAACCTACACTCTGTGTGATACCCACTCCTAACCCCAGTACTCTCCGTGATATGCACTTTTGACCCCTGCACTCTGTGTGCTACATACTCTTCAGCCCTGCACTCTGTGTGCTACATACTCTTCAGCCCTGCACTCTGTGTGCTACATACTCTTCAGCCCTGCACTCTGTGTGCTACATACTC
>NW_017306335.1:827883-829017 GCF_000935625.1 Nanorana parkeri
CTCTTCTGCCAAAAAAAGCTTCTTGCCCCATGCAGTAGCCCCACTGCATGGGGAGTTTTTATTTTTCCTGGAGATCAGCTTTAAATCTGCTGGGAGGGGTATATATTGAGGAGTGGGTAATTCTTAGTTGTACTGTGATATATCTAAATGCGATACCCATTCCTGACCCTTCCTTATGATGTTCACTCCTGACCCCTGCACTCTGTGAGATACCGACTCCTGACCCCTACCCTCTGTGAGATACCCACTCCCGACCACTGCCCTCTGTCTGTTACACACTCCTGACCCCTGCACTCTGTGAGATACCGACTCCTGACCCCTGTGAGATACCCACTCCCGACCACTGCCCTCTGTCTGTTACACACTCCTGACCCCTGTGCGTTACATACTCTTGAGCCTTATACTCCTAATACATACTCCTGAATTCTGCATTCTGTGCGTTACATACTCCCGAAACCTACACTCTGTGTGATACCCACTCCTAACCCCAGTACTCTCCGTGATATGCACTTTTGACCCCTGCACTCTGTGTGCTACATACTCTTCAGCCCTGCACTCTGTGTGCTACATACTCTTCAGCCCTGCACTCTGTGTGCTACATACTCTTCAGCCCTGCACTCTGTGTGCTACATACTCTTCAGCCCTGCACTCTGTGTGCTATATACTCCTCAGCCTTGTACCCTGTGTGTTATGAACTCCTCAGCCTTGTACTCTGTGTGTTATGAACTCCTCAGCACTGCACTCTGTGCTTTGCATACTCCTGAGCACTGTACTCTTAACCTCAGTACTCTCTGTGATATGCGCTCCTGACCCCTGTAATCTGTGTGCTACATACTTCTCAGCCCCGCACTCTGTTCTGTGTATACTCCTCAGCCCCGCACTACTATTCCTAAAGTGTTCCTGGAGGTCGGCTATGTGCAGAAAATGATATATAATAATATACTGAAAGAGATGCATGTTTTGAAAATGAGTGTGCTTAGGTTTGCACATCTCTGTTAGATTCTTACATGTGGCACAATGATTACAGGCTAATTCAAATGGGCACAGAGGTCTGTGCAGGGCCATCTCTATAATGAGGCAGCCAGAGGCGGTTGCCTCAGGTGGCATCTCATTAGGGGGTGGCCGGGTGTTGGG
>NW_017306335.1:833120-886387 GCF_000935625.1 Nanorana parkeri
CTGACAGCACGGTCCGGCATTTGCCGACACCCTACCCCCCCCCCCTTCCCCGGAACACAGTTGCCTCAAACGGCGATTACCAAAGGGACAGCCCTGGGTCCATGTACCATAAACACCGGATCTCTCCACCAGGAGGCCACAGGTGTGATGTACAGCCGCCTGTACAAATCAATGACACGCTGCTGCTCCCCCGTAGGAGGCTAAAGCAGCTAATCCTATTGGCTGCTATCTGTCCATTTTTCCCATAATCCCTTGCCATCCTGTAGCGTTCACATCTGTGTGTGGGCTGGTCTGCTCCTGTATTGACGTTGATGTCATTAGTAATTATTGGATGATTAAAGAACTTTATTATTCATCACACTCCTCTCTGCCCTCTTGGCTGGTACCCAAGCTGGTGAGCTCAGACTGAGTCCGATCAGGTTTCTGCCTTGGGAGCGTCACCACTGTACGGGAACAGAGCCCAATGACTTCTCTGTCCAACCTGCCACCTGCCCCAGGATCAATCAGTCCGGCCCTTCCCGACTCCCAGTCCCCAGAACAAGAACAAAAGCCTTGGATTTGGAACAAGGTGTTAAGGTTCACCTGTCGTGGCAGTTGAGCACACAAAGACTTGGCAGCTGGAAAGTGTACTGTGTGCCACACCAGGATGAATGATATCATTTGGCATAGTCATCGTGTTGAGATCTACATCTTCTCTTTTTTTTTTTGTACATTACAAACTTTTGAAAAGGATGCAACTGCTTATCTATCACAGAGATCACAGTACTCCGCCTGGGAATGCCAGGATAGAGGAAAGGATAGAGCCATCCTGGAGTGGCTGGCTCAGAGATGAAACAGTCATGCAAATTCTGGTGACGGAGCAGTTCTTGGCTGTGTTTACAAATGTCTGACACAGATCAGGCCCTGCTGCAGCCTCTCACCTCGTGATTTGCTACAAAGTTACAATTGTGCAGACTGATCACTGGGGGAGAGGAGACCGAGGAAATGCTTCCTCCTGCCTGCAACAGACTGATGGCATCATCTCAGCCTAGGCAAAGTCGTGGAGCTCAAGGATGTATTTTAGGCCCCATTCACACACGAATCGGCCTGCACGTACAGCTCCGTGCTGCGTGCATGGCCGTACCAAGCAGCTGCCGGGAAGGACAGGTGCTGCGTGTGATTAGTACGCAGCCCCTGTCCTTCTCTATGGGGCTACACGGCCGTACGCCCCCCTATGCTCACCTCAATTGCAGGTCCGTAGGGGTGCGGGTGAGCGTATTCATACGCCGCCGGAATGGATCCTGTATGCGTCCCGGCCAGAAAACCCACACCCCTACGGACCTGCAATTGAGGTGAGCGTTGGGGGGCGTACGGCCGCGTAGCCCCATAGAGAAGGACGGGGGCTGCGTACTAATCATACGCAGCACGGAGCTGTACGTGCAGGCCGATTCGTGTGTGAAAGGGGCCTTGTTATTAAAAGGATAGAGAGTTTCTGACAAATGATACTGTTGCTGTATATTGTGACAAGAATATATTCATTGATACTGGCAGGATTACAAAAAGATTCTCTTTTATAACCTTTTTTTTCATTTAAAATTAGATACAGTTGTACCTAGGCCTGTTACACCTCACAGTGATACTGCTAAAACTTAGCAGACAAAAGCCATAATCCATTATTGATAAAGCACTTTCTCTAAGCTGGCATATTGATGTCAGTACAACAGTAAACAACCCATTTTAGGTCATTCCATCAGTACTTTTGAACCCGAATACCCAGGGGCGCCCCAAGGCCGGGTGGCACCCGGAGAAGATACCAGGTGACACCCCTGCCGTGACATCATTGCGCGAGTGCCCGATAACATGATTGCGCATGCGCGGTCATCTTTTTGATACCTGCCGGCAGCCATCTTGGTGATGGACGCCGGCAAAAAGAGAATGGGACGTTCACCCGGTGGGATAAGGTATGCCACCGGGTTCCCTCCTCTCTCTCCTGCAACTGTCGGGCCCTCTGTCCATGAGCCCGACAGTTGATCGGTCCAAAACAAAATCCTTTTATTCAGGCAGACAAAAGTGGTGACTTTTGTCTGCTTGATAAAGGGACCACACAGGTTCCGAAACGTTGCCTCGCATGGTGATATGACCTGCTAGAATGAATAAAAGGATTTAGTCTTAAAGAAAACTTGGAGTGCTGGTGACCATTTTTCCTGTTTTTTATATCAGTTCGGCTCTGGGCTTCACACTTCAGATTGTGAAATAAAAATGAATTCAAACTTCTAGTTTTCCTATGCCCGGCAGTGTAATCCTGCATTGCCGGCTTCATCATGTGACCGCCACACTCAAAGCCTATCGGCATCATGGGGCGCTTGTTATTTTATGAGTTCCATTTTCCAATACTACCTGCTGTGCCGAATGATTTAATGTCTATCAGGTGGAAGCTTGCACACCTGCACTTGGCACGGTCCCTCATTTCAGAAAGGAACGAAGAGGCCGGCTTTCTGCACAGTTCTGCATGTGATGACAATTTACAGGAAGGGGTTCTGTAGAAGAGTTATGTATATAAATCACTTCATCTGACGCAGGGAGGACACAGGTCGGAAGAAGGAAATTAGTCTTTTTTGTAATTTAAAGTATAATTAAACCATAACATTGAACTTCTCTTATTTGCTCCCTCATGGTCTGTTAAATATCCCATTTATGGCGATTTGTTATATCTGTTTAATAAGATGCAGATAGTGTGTTGGCTGGTAGTTGAGTTGAGTTGAGTTTGGCTGCGCTACAAGGCAGACATGCTTCTACTAATCCACGATGCTGCCCAGTGATTATTTGATTAAGCCCACCTCTGGCTCCCTGCATTAAGAAATGTTGCAAAGCGCTACTTTCATTCTTTACTTAAATTTTTTTGGTTGATTTTCTACCCTTGTCTTCCTGTTCCAGTGACAAAAGCACCTCTTTTTTCTTAAACAGGTATCACGGGGACAGGAAGTGAGAACATAACTCCTAAATAGGGTTACTGAGAAAAGTTTTAACTCTTCCCTACTCTTTTCAAAATTAACAAAAAAGAAAAAGGCTTCTATCACATACTGAGATATCAGTTTTGGGTGGACGGACCCTCTAATATACATATGATTTTATATAAGATGATCTGGGGTGTGATTAGATAAAATATACCCACCTAGCTGTGTGCTATAAGGCCACAGGGCAAAATATTTTTGCAGTGCATCGTGCAATGTCAACTAGACATGTGCACTGGCAAAAAAATGTGTTTTGTTTCGTTTGGATTTGATTCGGATTTTGCGTTAATTCAAGTCAAGTCAATTCAATTTGGGATTCGGACGAAATTCGTTAGCGGTAGTCTGTACGAATATTCATTTCCGTTTCGTGTTCGTTTCGTTGCAGCAAAGTGACATTAAAAAAAAATGTTTTTTAAATGTCACTTTGCTGCAACGAAAATTTGTCCACAAGCGAAAATTTGTACAGATTACCGCTAACGAATTTCGTTCTAAATTTAGTTTTTGGAAATTCGGATTAGTTTTCATTCGTCATTTCTGCTATTCGGAAATTCGGATACATACGAATCTCCGAATAACGTAAATTAAGCCGAAAAACAATTTTTTCCAAAATGAATTGCACATGTCTAATGTCAACTGCGCATTATTTTCACCGTACATTATTTTCATCGTACATTATTTTCACCATGCATTATTTTCAACATGTATTTGGCGGTTTGTGGATTTCCCCGCTGTGAAGGTGTGTCCCTGAGCGCTGCCCACACACACATATGGGGGCAGGGCAGGCTGGCGCTGTTGCTCATATGCTGGAAGATAGACAATATGAGTCACGAATGCAAACAATTATTATTTGGCTGCAATAAGGTGCCAGGGCTGGTATGCTGGGTAACACGTTATACACAGATATTCATCCATTCCTGGATTTCCCCTGACACCTGTGCCAACCTACTAGCACCAGACTTTTGAGAGATGACTTTTGAGAGATGATAGAGCTCAGATCAGCCCCGATTCATGCAACTTCAGACCTCAGATCAACCCCAATTCATGCACCTTCAGACCTTAGGTCAACCTTAATTCATACACCTTCAGAACTCAGATCAGCCTAAATACATATTCCTTCAGACATCAGATCAGTCCCAATTTATGCACCTTCAGACATCAGATAAGCCATCATTCATGCACTTTCAGACCTCAGATCAGCCCCAATTCCTCCCCCTTCAGGCCTCAGATCAGCCATAATTCCTCCCCCTCAGATAAGCCCCAATTCCTCCCCCTTCAGGCCTCAGATCAGCCATAATTCCTCCCCCTCAGACCTCAGATAAGCCCCAATTCCTCCCCCTACAGGCCTCAGATCAGCCATAATTCCTCCCCCTTCAGACCCCAGATCAGTCCCAATTCCTCCCCCTCAGACCTCAGATCAGCCCCAATTCCTCCCCTTTCAGGCTTCAGATCAGCCAGAATTCCTCCCCCTTTGGACCTCAGATCAGTCCCAATTCCTCCCCCTCAGACCTCAGATCAGTCCCAATTTCTCCCCCTCAGACCTCAGATCAGTCCCAATTCCTCCCCCTCAGACCTCAGATTAGTCCCAATTCATGCACCTTTAGACATCAGATCAGCCCCAATCCATGCACAGAAATGCAGAGGCTTGACATTAATACTTGCTGCAGCTGGCAGTTCCATTAGGGAAAGGAAGAGAGCAGACAGGCAAGCTTCTGGGTGTAATGACATCTACAACCACACACTGGTACTGGGAAGACAGCTGGTACCTTATCGTCAGTGACATCAGGTGGGCATCTCCAAAATGTCATGAAGGTGGGTGAGTCATGGGCACAGAGGGGGAGGTCAGCCTTTGTAATTAACAGTCCACTGAGCTGTCAAGTACAGCCTGTGGCATCAGTGGTGTGTTTGTAGGGAGCTGGGCCCAACAGAGGATCCTCTGGTCCTCCAGCAGGCTACCCAGGACCCGTGAGGATTCCATGTTCCAGTCTTCCAGGTGCCGCTGAAAATGGCATTGCATGCCCACCCTGGTACGCATGCCTTTGGTTGCCTATCCCTGCCCAAGGATTATCTCACACTAGCAAAGCTGTAGCAGATACAGATCTCTGCCTGTTTTCTCTGATGGTTTTCTGCTGTAGCTGGCTATAACCCCTATCAGGTTCAAGGAGGTTGGGGCCCCGGTTTAAGCAGCTCCAGGGCAATAATAGGAGTTCATGGTCCCTCTCCCAAAACACTGATATCATTATTCCCTACAGACATGTGGCTAGAACTTGTCACTGGTTGTAGGTGCCAGTGATGCTGGGCAGGGTACCCATGTTCATCGTGGGGCAGACAGCAGTGAGGGCTCTCTACTGCAAAAGAGGAAGGCAAGTGGCTGCCATTTTAATAACTGAGCTTACTCCTGTTCTACTCATGTCCTTGTATACTTAATATTCTCCAGCAGTAAGTGAGTTAAAGGGGACCTAGCATCAAATATATTAAGTGCATCATGCTATGTAATGTGTAAGTTTGAAGCTTTTTTTCTTCAGAAGGATAGAGCCATCTTTATTTAGGCATCATCCAGGGTCACCATTTACTTGCTTGACTGCCCAGGTCAGAGATGACACAGTCATGTAAATCCTGGTTCCTGTATAGTTCTTGCCTGTGCTCCCAAATGTCTAGCCCAGTCTGGCTACAAAGTTACAAAGTGCAGTCTGATCCCTAGAGCAGAGGACACTGAGGGAATGCTTCCTCCTGCCTGCAGCAGATTGATGACATCTTCTCAGCCTACGCAAAGTCACTGAACTGGAGCTCAAAGATGGCTTTTTGATGAGAAAAGGTGCAGATTTCCTGAAGATTATACGGTTGCTGTTTATTGTGACATATAGGAATATATTCATGCAGATTTGTAAATTCCCTGACAGGTCCACTTTAACTACAGTTGCGCTTAAAAGGTACGGTTCTTCGCTTCATTTCATGTACACAACCACGGTCAACTCATTGCAAGGACGGCAGAAGTGATAGTTGGGTGTGTTTTGTGATTTTTGCTGCTTCTCAGTTTAAACCAATATTGTTCTTCATAATTAAATTAGAGTTCTTCAGAGTATCAGTGCTGCTTAAATGTGATGTTATAGTTATAAGTGAGCCTGGTGGGCTCAGCCCGCCCCTGGGAACCCCTCATAATGGGCTCAGCAGATGTACAGACCAGGGAACTCAGTACAGGCATGGTGGGAGAACCTCATAATGGGCACAGCAGATGAAAAGACATGGGAACTCAGCATAGGGATGGTGAGAACTCCTCATAATGGGTACAGCGGGTGTACATAACCAGAAACTCAGCACAGGGATGGTGGGATCCCCTCATAATGGACACAGCAGGTGTACAGACTCGGGACCTCAGCACAGGGATGGTGGGAACCCTTCATAACTGACACATCAGGTGTGCAGACCTGGGAACTCAGCACATGGATGGTGAGAGCCCCTCATAATGGGCACAGCAGGTGTGCAGACCTGGGAACTCAGCAAAGGATGATGAGAACCCCTCCTAATGGGCACGACAGGTATACAGACCTGGGAACTTAATACAGGGATGGTGTGAACTGCTCATAATGGGCACAGTGGGTGTGTAGACCTGGGAACTCAGTACAGGGATGATGAGAACCCCCCATAGCAGGCACAGCGGATGTATAGACCTGGGAACTCAGCACAAGGATGGTGAGAACCCCTCATAATAGGCGCAGCAGGTATATAGACCCGGAAACTCAGCAAAGGGAAGGTAGGAACCCCTCATAATGTGCTGTGCAGAGCCAGAAACTCAACACATGGATGGTGGGGCCACAGTAGGTGTGCAGACATAGGTGCAGGTGTATTCCCAAGAGATAGAAGAAAGGCTCAGGTGGTTTAACTCTCCAGCATGTACTTGATGCTGAAAGGTTTTTAGGTGAGGTGACCCTATGCTGCAACTGAACTATGCAGCTTGTAGTGCAGTCATGGAATGTAGGACAGGCAGGTCGGAAACTGCATAACCTTAGACTGTCATCGGTCCCCATGATGACTCAACCATGACACAGTGTCTGTCTGGGTAGTAGGGTGTGGGAGATTGCCTGTGGCATTTAAGTGGCATTTATTGACAATATTTCAGGCAATCATAAGGGACCGGTCTGATCTGAAGCAACCTCCTGACCCTGAAATTTACTTGTCTTGATGCATTTTGAAAGCATGCAGTCACGTGGACAGGAGACAGGAACTCCAGCCTATATCATTCAGCAAAAATTAGTTCCTGAGTCAATCAAATTCATTCTCTCCTTGTGTCATAACGCCATTAAAAATGTAACCTAATACACACACACACACATATATATGTGTGTGTGTGTAACATTTTTGAGTTATTCAAACCATAGGTAGTTTACGAATTCTTTACTGCGCATGTATTAAAATTCAACATCTTAGCAACTTATGCACAGCAGTTTCATTCCACCAGGACTATTCCAGCAGTCGCAAGACACATTACGAATGTGGCTGCAACAATGATTTTCTATGATTTTAAAGTTGGCTTGGACGAAGAACACTGTATGCAGAGGTTACACTCTGCATTTGGGGATGAAGCACCCTCGCGGGCAACTATCTTCTGATGGTTTAGAGAATTTAGAAGGGACCGTAGTTTGCTACAGGATGACGAACATACGGGAAGGCCCGCTACGGCAGTCACTACAGAAAACGTGGCCCATGTCCAGAAAATGATAAATGAGGAGGATATCCGCTCTCGTTGCAGCTCCATGACTCGTCACTTCGCAATGTGTCTTGCGGCTGATGGAATAGTCCTGGCGGAATGAAACTGCTGTGCATAAGTTGCTAAGATGTTGAATTTTCACACATGCGCAGTAAAGAATTTGTAAAAATACATATGTTTTGAAAATCTAAAAAAATGGCATTTTTTCTGGTAGGAGTCTCCACCATCTGGTCCATGAAATTGTCGCGCAACATGTTTAGAAATCGCCCCGCCTTTGCCGAACCCGAAGTTCCATTGGCCCAATTGATGTCTGGGTAATTGAAGTCACCCATCAAGACTACATTGCCCTCTCTTCCAGCTATTCCTATCTGTGTATCTGCTGAAGGAGTAAAGGTGCCCATACACCTTGCGATTATCGTACGATAATCGCAAGGTGTATGGAAGGCATGCAACCATTTTGGCCTTTCGATGATCGCAAGTACGATCTGCCTGTCCAAGATGGGCAGATCGTACAAGCTTTTAATTAGCTTACAACCCTCGCAAGACAAAAGTCTTTAGTCATCACTCTGCTCCATCTGCTCTTTTTTCTCGTCAGAAGTCTCCCAGTGTTAAAGTGCCCATACACCTGCCGATTATCGTACGATAATCGCGGGTGATCAGGCGATCATACGATAATCGGCAGGTGTATGGGCAGCGCCGTGTGACCGCATCTACTGTACGGTCGCACGACTTTCCTCTTACGAGCACGCTGGAAAACCTGCCGAAAATGGTACGATTTTGGGGGGGTTGGTGGCGTGGTCGGAAGACGAAAGCCCCCCCGTGAGTGCAGATGCGCGTGTGGTGGGTTCAGGGAAACCAATATAACTACATAAGCTAGGTATTCCTACTAACTGTTGTTATAACAATGTTTAGTAATTTTTTGGGGAATATATAAATGGACCTGAATAGGAGGAATACAAGTTTGCACGTTCATTGTAAAAACGTATTTCAGAAATAAAAAGTGTTTAAGGTTCAGATGGAAAGCAAGCTAACCTGATCGGAAATCTTAAATCAGAATACAATTAAGATATTTTAAAAAACTGATTGCAGTAATATCTTTATTCAAAGTAATATTTAAATGCAGCTAGTGGAAGTATGTGAGTCTATCTTTATATTTGCCTCCTCTCCTAACCTGCACAATAGCATTTGGACTTAGAGAAGCAAGGACAGCACTTATAACCAGGAGGAGAGAGCAGACTAAAGCTGGCCATACACTGCTCGAATTCTCCAAGTCCAAGTCCTAGTGATAGTGCCGAAATTCAAGCAGTGCGTGGGCCCTTTGCCACTCCTCCGTTCCACAAAAGTTGATTGTTCAATTGACTTTTCTTAAAAAAGCAAGTCCGAAAATTCTCGGCCTGACAGTGACTGCAGCCAATCAGCTCAATCACTACAGACATTTAGTAACATGGACAGAAGGAAGAATAAATGGACTACAAGTGTCAGCGCACTTATATTCCTTTGAGAACTACAAGTGCCTCTGCTGCGGTGGCTGATGGGAGTTTTAGCTGCTCCATTCACAGATCCTGTCAAAGGACACGGCTGTGTAGATGGATCAATACGCAGCTGTGCGGAATTTAAAAAAAAGAGCAGCAGCCTGAGAAGACAAGAACCATGCGATTCAGGTAAGTGGTGGTGGTGAGGGGGTTGGGATGTGACCATATTCAAGGTGTAACATGCAACATGGTCCAAGAGGTAAACTTACCCTTCAAACAAGAACAATGATTGTGATTGGCTCCTATAAAACTAGTTTTAATATTGTTTATTTTATTGCTTGCCACTACTGACCCCTAGTGGTAAAATGTATAACTGCAGCCTGATGAAATTACAACTTTCTATTTCTGTGTATGTCCATTGGGCCTCAAAAGTTTGCTTTTAAGCCGAAAATATTTTTTAGGTTTGGATGGAGTGTGGAAGGATTAGAATCCTGTCAGCTTTTTATTGCTATATGTGTTCCCACTGGGGTGATCAGCCTCTCTATTTGTCCTGGTGTCCCCAGGACAAGAAGTGATGGGAAATCCAACATTTTCCTTTGCTGTTGGGGCAGGAAGTGAGGAGAAATCTTCCAATCGGCAAATCTGACATGATGGGGGTCGTAACCATTTCCTACTGTGTCCAAAACCTCAAAACATAATTCTTTAGATCAGGGGCATCCCGAGGCCGGGTGTCACCTGGAGCGGGTACCGGGTGACACCCCGCCGTGGCGTCATCGTGCATGCTCATGACGTCACCACGCACGTGTGCTTCCATATTGGTGAAATCTTGGTGATGGACGCTGGCAGAGAGGAGGGGATGTTCATCCGGTGGGATAAGGAGGGGATGTTCACCCGACGGGTCCCCTCCTCTCTCCTGCAACTGTCGAGCTCTCGGTCAATGACCGAGTGCCTGTCTTTTCAAAGGGGGTGACACCAAAATGGGACAGGTGAGGAGTAGGCAGCCTGGGATCACGTGGTCCTGCACAATGCGGGCAGCAATTGACGCACGGCCCCATTGATTTTAGTGCCTTTTTGCACAATCCGCCCGGCGCGACTGGGGTGCCATTAGAAAATAATGGCACCCACAGCACACGATCAGTTCACACCTAAGTGACTCCTGACCGCGTTGCAATCAAACGCAAGAATCGCCCGGTGTTGTGTCGCCTAGGTGTGACCCTAGCCTGAAGCCTTTACCCCCTTGCACTAAAATCACAGCAGCATGCAGCGTGCTGGTATAAAATCATTTTACATTCCTGAGTTAAACAAACTTGTTTTTCATTTACTTACAAATAGAGTTCATCTACTTCCTGGTCCAGTTCGGGCACCAATTATGTAACTGTGCCAAAGCGTTGCATCCTGGGAAGGTTCAGCAGAGCATTGCTGGGAAACCTCATCTGGAAATGTATTTTCCTCCCGAGATGATGTGCATGGTCACATGTCTAGTCACATGTGCCAGCGTTTCAGGAAGTAAATATGGAGAGCTAGTAATCTGCCCTTGGTAAACATGGCCACTGACCGGGGAAGAAAAGGGAAATAAGGATTGCAAAGAATACAAAGCCGGCACTTATCTAGAAGTATGTGATTGTAGATTGTCATTACTAAACATTTCTAAAGGTGTGTTTGTTGTTATTTTGAAGATATGGGTAAAGGTCCGTTTCAAGGTTTTACGTGCACCTGCAGTGTTTGCTGGATAGATTTGGTAGTTTGCAGATTCATGGCACTAGTTAATGACACGGTGAACTCTGTTGCAGGCCGGGGGGAATCCAAGAGATCGGTGGAGACGATCGCCCTTCAATCTCAACCATTATGCCACCAAGAAGAGCCTGGCGGAAAGCATGCTGGACGTGGCGCTCTTTATGGCGAACGCCACTCAGCTGAAGGCGGTTCTTGAGCAGGGGCCGAGCTTCACCTACTATGTCACCCTCATCACCCTCATCAGTCTGTCGCTGGCTCTGCAGCTGGTCATCGGAATCCTTCTCATTGTCATCGGTAAGAGATCGGAGTGGCTGCCTGGGGATGCATGGCGGTTAAAGCCCAACTCCACTCTTTGGTTTGGATCGCATGGGGAAGGGTTATCACTGGGGAGATTTCCCATCCAGGTTACAAGGAGTACTCAGGCAGGGGGCTGTGATGTTTTCAGAAATCTACGTACAGCACCCTGCTGGCCCCTCCCACCAGCCATGATCTGCCTGCATTGCATTGAGAAGCAGCAGAACCCAGTGATGACATCACTTGGTCAAAAATAAAGTATGTCATGATAAGGGAAAGGTTTTATTTCAAAGTTTCATTAGCATGTTGATGAGGTGGAGGAGGAGCCAGGGAAGGTGAAATAAAAGCAGATTAAACTACAGTTGGAATAGATATACGGGGACTGCCAAAATAATGTGTAATTATGATCCTGCCATTAAGATCCTAGTTCAGGCACTTCCTGTTATAAGGTGACAACACTCTGTCCTCATCTCCCAATTGCGCTCCTGTGTTGTCACCCTGTCACATGGGTGACAAGTAGTCATTTCAATACACATTGCACAGACATGGTCCACTGAAGTCACCATTGGGAATCCGCCATAAGAAATGCCATGCAGCCATCGCTGGAGTGCATGTGGATAGGAAGTGGCCTGAAAGAGGCTGCAGGAGATCATCAGTACTGAGATGTAACAAAGAAGAAAGCAAAGGCGGAAAAACCCATTATTTTATTGAGGAAAAAATGGCAGCTGTTTATGATCCACTGAATATCATTCATTGAAGGTTTAGATGTACTTTGTGTTCTGACCTCTTTTTTGTGTAGTCTTACCAACTCTCCTTCTCTATTTTGTGTCCCCCTTCCCCCAGCTCGGAGGAATCTGAACGACGTTTCCAAGCAGCAGACTCTGGATGTGATAAATAATGTGGCCACCGCGCTTGTGTTTATCACCCTTCTCATCAACATCTTTATCACAGCGTTCGGGGTGCAGAAGACGGGCCTGTACCCTTCCAGGGGGCCGCGGGAGGTGCAATGAGAGCACACACAGGTATCGAGTGGGAAGGGGGGATGGGAAAAAAAAGGGTCACCAACCCGAGGAGGCACTTGGTCCCTGTTCACACATAGACATATGGAGAATATGAGGGCTATTCACAAAGGGTGAAGAGTCTGGAGAAGTGAACAATCTAGGCCAGAATAGCTGATTTGAAAAAATTCTCCAATTCAGCTCACTTTCCAGTTCAGCTATGTTGTCCTAGATTGTTCCCTTCTCCTGCCTTCTCCAAACTCTTCACACTTCTGTGAATAACCCTGTATGTGTCTAACGTGCACAAAAGTGCGGACTGTGACGTGTCTTCACCAAACGCGCAACACGTTTGTGGTCCCATTACTAGTTAATGGCACCCCAAACGTGTCCGCGCAAACGCAGAGCACGTCACAGATTTGCTACATGAGCTACTTTCCCCACATTTGATGCATGTGCGGCCCCCATTGAAATCAACAGGGATGAGCGCCAAATGCGGGGAAAAAACTGCAATACGCATTCCTGGTACGCCTATGTGTGAACAGGGCCTTAGTGTCCCATTCACATCTAGGCGTAGCGGGAACACGTGTGTATGTGCATGTTTGCACACATTTTTCCCTCCGTCTGACGCACTTCCCCAATAATTTCGATGAGTGCAGCATGGCCGTCAAATGTGGGAAAAATAGCTCATGTAGTAAATCTGACGTGTGTTCC
Source organism: Nanorana parkeri (assembly GCF_000935625.1). Taxonomy (NCBI): domain Eukaryota; kingdom Metazoa; phylum Chordata; class Amphibia; order Anura; family Dicroglossidae; genus Nanorana; species Nanorana parkeri. The sequence continues at coordinate 846,022 of NW_017306335.1, forward strand.
GCACTTTTTTTCTGCACGTTTGTACGTGTTTTAATGCGCACCAATAGATAGGAGAAAATTGAGTTTTCACGGCTGCATTTGGGGTGCAAGTTGACCAATTTTTTACATGTCAAAGGGGGACACAGGAACCGCAGGGACACAGACGGCTATAACAACCCAACAATTGAACACATATTCTGCCTTAAAGCTGAACTCCATCCTTCCCTTCAGTCTTACACAGTTGTAGCAGCTCCTCACCTGGACGGAAATTGCTTCCTCAGATTTCACTGCACACTGTGAGCTTCTCATCATGTGCATTAGAATCTGCAGCAAGTCAGATAGAGCCCATCTCATGTCCTCGCTGGAGGACATCCCCGTCATTTGGCCCTTTCCTCCTACATTCTTTCTGTCCTTGGCCCGCCCCTTTCATTCATTGGATTTCAGTTCTTTCAATCACTGAGGCTCAGCATCACATGTGGGCCTCACCAAGGCCAGTCTGCCTGCAAATACAGTCTGTCTAGGAACTCCCACTGCTTCAGAATGCCATTCACTCATCAAGGCATCGTGATATTTTATAAAACTGCTCCAAAGAGCCGGCCCATTGCTTCCATCAGTGCTGAGGGCTCTTGAGAGAAGTACTGAGGCCGATTCCTCTGATGTTTTCAGAAAGCTATGTACAGCACCCTGCCGGCCCCTCCCACCAGCGACCCAGCGATTGCATCACTGGGTCTAAAATAAAGTCTATGTGACTTGCTGCAGATTCTAATGCACATTGTGAGAAGCAGTGATATCAGAGAAAGCAAACAGGAGAGGAGCCGGTACAGCTGTGCAAGACTGAAGGGACAGCCGCAGCCCGCAGTTCAGTTTTAAAGGTATCAAAATGAATTTGCTGCCGTTAGTTGTCACTAAGGTTGTTCACATGCTTTGGAGCAATTGTAAAGTTCCTGAACAGTTAAAGTGTTTCTAAAACCAAAACCTTTTTGTTTACTTTTGGATGGAGTGGGGAAGTGTTGGGGAGGTTCACCTTCTTATCTTTCCTGGCGATTGTTGTCATTGGGGAGAAAACTGATTGGAAAATCCAAAATGTCATGGAACAGGAGGTGAGGAGAAATCTTCAAATGGGGCACCTGTTCTGGTGATGGTTGTCTAAGAGGTTTGAAGAGATCTTCTCTCTCTTCCTGTTGCGTCTCCTGGACAGGAAGCAGATATCTTTCCCTCTTGTTTTTCTGCTCTCTCTTGTTTTTCTTTATTTTCCAACATTGGGGCCGCTGACCGCCGAGTAAAAAAACAACAAAAAACCCAGCATGGAAATAAATAGCTCGATTGCTATTTGCTATTTCAATTTACAATAGCAGGCTGGCTTTTGTTCCCTCCCTTTACTGCTGTCAATCAGCAGAGGTGGACCTGAAGTTCTCCATCACATCCTCCTCTGCTGATTGACAGCAGCAGTGGGCGGTGCAATAGCTAGCCTGCTATTGTCTATTGTAGGATTGAAATAGCCAATAGCAATATAGCTATTCAGTCCTATACTGTCGGTTGTTCTTTTTTTACTCTGACGACAGGAGCTGTCAGAATACATAAAAAACCCCAGCAGATATCAAGGGAAGCATTAGCTCCTCTGCTACCTTCCAGCATTTCAGGGAGGTGCCCCCATTCACCCCACCCCCCCCCCCTGTGTGGGGGGGGGGGGGGCACCTCCCTGAAATGAGAGGGCACCTGCTGAAAAAAAATTATTTCAGGTTGGGATGCCTGAGGAAGTGAAGGGTAATCTTTCCAACAGGTCACAGAAATAGAAAAATAATGTATTCTTCCCTATTCCCTACAAAAAAATGTACCTTCTCTCTGTTTTAGATCTACCCCCCGATGTTCCTGTCCTCCCTCCTGGATCTGATCTTCTAACAATCCATCAACTACAAATGTTCACAGTTCTCATTACTATTATAAATATTATTAAATAGACTTAACGAGTGTGTGGCTTCTTCTTCATTAACTATTATTTTGTAGTGTTCATTGCAATCCAAAAAAAAACAACCGTTTGGTTTTGTATTTCATCTGTGCTCCATAAACATATTTCAACTCAGCCAATACCTAAAAGTGATATTAAAGTCAAAAGGTTTTTAAGTCTGTGAAGCTTCTCATTCATCCAGGTCATGGTATATCTGTAAAAAATAAGTCAAGGCAACTGGACTTGCTGCATTTTTCCTTAAAGACGTTTCACTGGACATCCGACCAGCTTTCTCAATTCAGAAAGCTGGTCGGACGACCAGTGAAACGTCTTCAAGAAAAATACAGCAAGTCCAGTTGCCTTGACTTTTTTTTCCAGATAAAAGGTTTTTAAGTTATTTCAAATGCTGATGAAATCACTTACAATGGATGCTGCTCCTTGACGTTTAAAGGTTTTAGTTTCCTACAGGATCATCCGGTCCCCTGTGTGCTGACCCAGCTATCCTGTCTTCGGGTGGCTCCTTTTTCTTGAATGCTCCTATGGAGCCACCCTTGTGTGTACTAGTAAGCTGTGTGTGTCTCTACATACAAATAGACACAGCAAGGCAAGACACTCCCCTGCTCCCCTCTTCTCCATGCTAGTAGATGTACAGCTGCTGGAGACTGTGCTCTTCCTTGTGATCTTGTACAGCACAGGAAGTTCAGGGCAGCCGAGCTGAGAGAGCTGGAGACAACCAATTGAAAACAGAACTGTAAGTGCTTGAGCAAAATGTAAAGAAATACTTTGCTGCGCATTGCATACTTGTTTTATACACATTCATTGTTGAATGAATACTACCTTAAATCTGTCTTCATAATGAGTTGTCCCATGGCAGATGAAAATCAAAATTAGGCTTTCAGGAAGGGAAGGGAATTGGGTGGTCTATCAATAGGGAGAGAACACAGGGAGGACGTCAATGATGTAGTGATATGCACTATTAGCCCAATAAGCAGGCTGGAAGTGGCGTGTGCACTTATACACACTAATACACACACAATCACATATATACACACATATACTGAGACAAACACACACACGTATGCACACATATACTGAGACACATATATTGAGACACACACATTCACTGAGACACACACACACATACTGAGACACACACACATACCCTGTTTCCCTGAAAATAACACCTACCCTGAAAATAAGACCTAGTACTATTTTTGGGAATTGCTAAAATATAAGACCTACCCCCAAAATAAGACCCAGTTGTGACCATTCCCAGGGCCGGCGGTGGCATAAGGGGGAACTTGAAGAGCCGCGGGAGAGAATCAGCGGTGCCAATGAAACCAGCGCTAGTGGAAGCGAGGCGGCAGCACAGGGAGCAGAGCCGCATTAGCTGAGGGCTCCTCTATAGCGCCGACTCCTGTCACAGGCGGAGCGATACCAAATGCACTCCGCCTGTGAGGAATCTATAGTGAAAGTGCGCTTCGCTTTTTCTGGTTACCAAATTGCTCTTGGAAAGATATGGCACCCCTGATTGCCCTGATCACCATATTCTTAACTTTGCCATTTTGGATTATTTAATTTGGATTTCCATTAAATTTGGATTGTTATATGTTAAAAAAAAAAAAAAATAAGACCTACCCCGAAAATGAGACCTAGTGTGTTTTTTTGAGCCAAAAAAAATATAAGACAGTGTCTTATTTTCGGGGAAACACAGTACATATACGGAGACACACAATCACATATATACACACACATATACTGAGACACACACATACACACATATACTGAGACACATAGACACCTATACTGAGACACATACACACATAGTGAGACACAGACATATTTTAGATTGTAAGCCCTCAGGGGCAGGGCCCTCCTTACCATCTTGTCTTGAATTGTATTGTGATTGTAATGTCTTCCCTATATTGTAAAGCGCTGCGCAAACTGTTGGCGCTATATAAATCCTGTATAATAATAATAATATACAGATACACACACATACACACACACATACTGAGACATACACATTTACTGATACACCCACATACACTGAGACACACACACACACACACACATATACGGAGACACACACACAATCACATATATACACACACATATACTGAGACACACACATACACACATACCGTATATACTCGAGTATAAGCCGTCCCGAATATAAGCCGAGGAACACATAGACACCTATACTGAGACACATACACACATACTGAGACACAGACTGAGACGCACACACACACACACACACACACACACATACAGAGACACACATATATACAGATACACACACACACACACACACACATATACTGATACTGATACACACACAATCACATATCTCTACACACATATACTGAGACACACACAATCATACACACCTATACTGATACACACACACAAAATGGGATATAATAAAAAATGATGTGTATATTTACTACTAAAACACATTTTTGAAAAAAACTAATATTTATTGAGGTTAACCATGAACTATCACATATGAATCTTCTATTTAGGTAGACTGACACAACGGCGACTGCTGTGAATGTGAAACAGACTTCAAGAGCAGGGAGATCACAATACACACACTGCAGACTGACTGACACAAGAAGGACACTCTCGTCTTTCTCCTCTAAACTAATCTTGTCAGTTTGCTCTGCTTGCTCTATATTTCACATGGCCCTTCCAAGAATCCAGGCAATGCTGGGCTTTGTTATTGGGAAAACCCTGTAGGCTTTCTGAGTAGTGTCTCCTGCTCTAAATGTGTATTTGTACAATAACCTTTTTATATAAATAATGAGAAGAATGATGTAAAACATCGATATATAAACTTTAAATAAACTTTAAATAAAAACGTCAAATAAAATTGACTAAAAAAGTCACATGTTTCCCCAGCAGATGGGTGGAGTCTGAAGAAGCCACTCCATCCTTCTCTTCACATTTCAGCACTGGGTGCAGGGGCTGCCATTGTCAGTCTGCTATTAAAACCAACTGGTGTGCTGATAAATTAAATGTACATTTTACAATTATCGTTTAAAAATAGTTTTACCCATTTTTTTCTGGACAAATTCTCATATAAAAACTCTACTTTAAAGGCACGGATTGTGATTAAGGATGAATGAAACTGAAATTTTGGGGGAAATTTTGTGCATTTCAGCAAAATGCACAGAGGTTAAGGGGAAGGCAAAATTAAGGTCGTTTTTGAGAGTGCAATGGTTTTGGATTTTTTTTTACCTTATACTTTTTCCTTATATTTGACTTTTTTTTTCACAGTTAGAAAAAGTTGTAGAAAAAGTAAAGTAAAAAAATGTAAGCAACTGATGTTTTAATTTCTTTCTTTTTTTTCATTTTTTTTCTTCTGCGGGAAAAAAAAAAGTGTAAAACACAAATCAAATAAGGAAAAATAAAAAGATATAAAATACACAAAAAAATAAGGAAAGGAACACAAATGCAAAATGGGAAGATTTTCTTAATAGGTATGCACCCAGCAAAAATAGTTTTTTTATTCAGTTGTGGATAGTGTGGGGAAGAATTAGAACCCCTGTTTGTTTGTTTTTATGCTATCTAGGGCTGCATTATAGAGATTTCCAATTTTTACTGTTTTGGTAACAATGGTTTCACCAGACAGCAAGTGAGAAAACCGCATAACAGGCAGAAATCATTTCTCCTATGCCAATATAGTGAGAACAGAGGTTCATTTTGCTGAAATTTTAGTTAGGGCAAAAACAGTAATTTTGCATTAGTTTAAAAGAAATCACTCCACTCATCCCTAGTTGTAGCAATGGATACACACCCGGATGCTGTCTACCTACATACACTCCTCGTCTACTGGTCCGAGTCATGTCAAAATAAGTGCATAGCATTCATACAAATGGTAGAAGAGGTTATCTATATTATCTATACTGATGTACAATATGTAACTATCTATATCTTGGTTCAGGTAGGTTGTGACATCACCCATGCTAACTACTACACCAGGGCAATCTACAGACATCCACCTGCCCAGGCACTACAAACCCCTGGCATACCATAATGCTGGGACTTGTAGCTTCTCAGCAGTGCAAAGGCCACTAACTCTCCAACACTGCTATCATAAAGATATGTTAAAAATGCCCCTACTTTAAAATAAAGGCAATTTAATAAATAAATAAAAAATCCTCATCACTAGTAAGGCACTTTGTCCAGTCAATAAATACTCATTATAATGATGTACGCAAACATTCCCAGATAACATCCTGGGGCTAACAAGACCGTAGCACCCTTGACTCCACTTATTGGCGTCCAAACTTCACACATTTGGTGTCCTTCACTGTAAAATGTTTACCCATCTGTGACTATGAAAAGTTTTATCCACTTCGGAGGGCCCTTCAGGGCTGTTCTTGCTTGTGACCTTTGTCAGGCTTAAGATAGACCTGTCATTAGAGAAATATAGAAGCTATCTCCTTCTGAAATTGCTAATTGTTTGGCTGTTATGCTGACCTGGTCTTTGCTGACCTACTTCTGAAAATGCTGTCCTCTGGCTTTAATACCTTTGCATTTTGGTCTACTGCTATGTATAGGGGTTCCCCTGATGACCCCTCCGAATCACTACTGGGTAGGGAGTCGCTGGGACAAATGACTGAGCAAAGCGTGGAAGCAAAAGATCGACACTCATGGAAGTGTTGGTTTCTTAACAGACGTCGGGGGATGAATCCTTTTCATCAGAGCAGTGTTCGGTGGCATATGCAGCTGAAGAGGTAGGTATGTACCTTTTTCTTTACAATGATATGTTCAATGAGTAGCAAATGGGTCAGCGTAACTTACAAGCAACTAGCTTTTTAAGTAGGATAACTTAGTAATGGCAGCCTCCATTTCAAAACAGGTTTCCTTTAAACAGCCTTGACTAAGGTCCTAAAATAAATAGGATAAAAGCTTTTGATAAATCATTTACAACATTGTCCCTCACTGGTGGGACTATTCCAAGTGCCACAGACATAGAAAGACGTCCTGTCTCTGTAAGAGAGCTCTCAGAATTGGGTGATCCTTCTGAGAATCCCCCCAGAGATGACTGTTCTCAGTGCAATATACTTAGTAACGTTGCCCATCTCTGGTCTGTCGACTGTTCCACATGCCGCGCTTGGAATGGAAATGGTGGTAGAAGTTTCGGACTGCCAAGCGCTCTACCTCCAGCCCGGCTTGAAGAATCCTGAGAGAGAGAGACTACAGGGGTCAGAGTAAGAACTCATAACTTAGTTTATGTAAAACTATGAATCACTTCTTTATATTTGCAGAAATGTATCTAAAGCACCATATTTGAAGGTTCTAATTTATCCAGGTCATGGTATAGCTAACAGTAATGAGTCACATTCAACTGAACATGTTTTGTAATGTCAAAGACAATGTCGAAGTTGTTCTAATGAACTAGGATGCCATTTGGATGATTACATAACAACATAACAGAACAAGTCCAGCTGAATGAGACTAACCACTGCTAGCAATCTAAAGCATCGTTGAAAATATTTTACATTCATTTCTCAGGGTCACTTTTCTACTGGACTAGTTGAGTTCCTTCTACAACATGTAAGACCACTCAACTATCCATTTCGTAAATCTATAAACCAGGAAAAAAGTTCTGCAAAAGTAAAAATGTGAAATAACTTAAACACTTATTCGATGTGTGAATGAAAGAAGGTCTTTTTAGGTGAAAACTGAAAATCACAGAGCTTTACCAAGGGCTAGTAGGTAACTATGGGCTGGTATATAAGCATGTGTAGTCAATACTACTGGCACCCATTAGGGCCATGTTCACAGCTAGGTGTTGCATTAACTGTTACATCAACCAATATAAAATCTAACTATGGGCTGTTATATAAGCATGCATAGTCAATACTACTGGCGCTCATTAGGGCCATGTTCACAGCTGGCTGTTGGGGTTTTCAGGTGTTGTTATTAAAATCCCTTAGAGCGGTTTTATGCTCATTTTTTAGCGTTTTGCAGGCGTTCAGCTCTAGGCATTTTTCTGTTTGGCCCAATGGAAAGCAGAAGCATCTGTGACATCATGCAAAACACCCAGAAAGGCATTTCAATTAAAGTCTATGGGAACAAAAATGAGCAAATCTACCTGAAAAGAAGCTCATGCACTTTTTCAAGATACAGTTGTGTTGCTACAAGTGACAGAACACTCAGATGTGCACAGGAGCCATAAAAAAACAATGGTATTCAAGCTACAAAATGCCTAGGTGTAAACAGGACCTAACTCTTGAATGTAAGGCCTCATTCACACTGGAATCGGCCGGCATGTACAGCTCCGTCCTCCGTGCAGGGCCGTATCAAGCAGCTCCCGGGACGGACAGGTGCTGCGTGTGATTAGTACGCAGCCCCTGTCCTTCTCTATGGGACTACGCAGCCGTATTCCCCTACGCTCACCTCAAGTGCAAGTCCGTAGAGGTGCGTGTTTCCTGGCTCGGACGCAGACAGGATCCATCCTGTCAGCGTACGAGTACGCTCAACCGCAAGGCCGTGCTGGGCGTACGGCCGCGTAGTCCCATAGAGAAGGACAGGGGCTGCGTACTAATCACACGCAGCACCTGTCCGTCCCGGGAGCTGCTTGATACGGCCCTGCACGCAGCACGGAGCTGTACGCGCCGGCCGATTCCCGTGTGAATGAGGCCTAAGTGTTTTGCGCCTTCTTCGCAAGAGTGATACAGGAGACTCATTGCATTTTTTTGTTACACACTACAAAGTGCTTTGGCAAATTGTAGAGATCAATCTGTCTTAGTCTCTTGACAGTAAAGGAAGGAATAGTTCAGATTTTTATTTTAAAAGACCATTTAGGCGACATTGGTTTGTCAGGTGATCTCAGTTAGTAAATGGTGGTGATCACCAGCTTGGCGTTGATGCGTTCTGAGAAGACTATACCAGAATGTTGCAGTTCACTGTGCATTGGCACAGCTGCTTGTAATCCACTTTAGGAGTATGCTGTACACATAACAGGGAGCCAACACTGCAGCTGAACTGATAAGCAATGTCAGCCTAGGAAATGGAATGCCTGTGGGTACACTTTGCTTGTATAATTTAAATGAAAAAAGGACATATAAAAGAAAGGACTCAACTTTTCAAAATTACAGGTACATGCGCAACAACATATTGCTTGTGTTAATTGTTAGAGTTTAGGTTTAGATACACTTTAAAATCCAAATTGCAGGCCATAGCCCTGCCACTAGTGGACGTCAATATGCTCATGTTGCTAATATTTCAGGGCTTTCCTGTATTGTCCCCCATCTCAATAGATCCAAATTCAAGCCCCCTTACCGGTCTAGGAGTTCCCAGTCTTCTCCTCCCCATCGTTCCCGAAATTCTTCTGTATTCATCCCTCCAATACGTTCCAGATCTGATTTATATATACCCAGCAGTCCAAATCCATTTACCTCCCAAAAACCTGTGAGGAATCACAAAGACAGCGTTTCCTGAGAAGGTGAAACAGTCTATCAATAATGTAACTGGCTCAGTGTTCTCTGAGGAACATGCCAGTTATATAAATGTATAATAATAATAATGTGTTACTGGGGTGGGACATTAGAGTATAAGCTCCGGTTTGAAGACTGATGAATGGTTCGGTTCCCTGCTCCATCCATATTAAAGAAAACATTTTGGCTGTAGTTAGGTTTCAAAGATTATTACAAAAACAGAATTTCCAAATTGCCCAACTGGAGATTTATTCGATTATCTTTGCTGAGATTATCCTTTGACATTAACCAGTGGGAGATATTCCGCAGACACAACACATTCCCTGATATCTCACATTTGACCCTCACCTTCAGGCCAGGTTGGAGTTCCACCACACTTCAGTCTCATGATCATGGGAGCGTACACCATTTTGCCCTCGATGGTGTGTGTGCGTATTAAATCGACGATGGATGGAGGGAAGTGCATGTGAAGGTCACACAGGAAGAGGATGCTGTGCGAATTCTGCAAGAAACAAAGATGATCAGGCTTCCCTAAAATCCCGCTCTATTGTAATTAAACTATCTACATTCACTGGATTTAGAAGCCAGCCTATAATACCAAGACAAACCTCACTAGACCTTGATAGTGTGAATAAAGTTTTATTTTCAATTGACAGAATCTTCACTTGGTTACTTCTTATGTCACTCACCTTCACTAGATCAGCTCCAGCCTGTAGCCCCAAAGAGCGCTCAAAATTCCCCTCCAATCTCACATACTGGTAACTGCAGGAGGAGAGCACAGAGCTTAGGGACAATAGGATACCATGCTGGAAATATGAAGTCTGCATCATGCAAGTCTTTATCTGACTCTTATTTCCTGAAATACTCTGCAAGGAGTCTCCCATACTTATGAATTCAGAAGCCCCTATTGTCACTTCTTTTAGTGATCTTGCTGGTCACCTCACCTGGGAAGTTGGGACTGTTTTAGAGCTGCCTCTACATCCAAGTCGGTGCTGCTGAAGTCCACAATAATAACGCTGAAGTAGGGATCCATTGTGCTGCGGTGTATAACTTCCATGTCCTCTATAAACTTTAGAACCCATCGAGCCTGGTTCTTCACTAGCAGAAACAAATATCTTACAGTCACACCTTCCACCGAGCACCAACAGCTGCATTTAAAGAACTATATACTTACAAATGAGTCAATTTGCATAATAATAATAAGGGATACTTAACTATAATCTCATGTAGAGTTAAATCAAGTTCTCTGCAGAATTTCCCCATTCTTGGACTACCCTGCACGGCTGTCTCATTTTTTTTTTCCCACGTGTAGGCGACATCATGATGGAGAGTTGAAAAGCCTTGCAATGACCTCAAGCTATCAGCAGACCGTAACAGACTAGTGTATCTCTAGCAGATGCGCTTCTTCCAATGCTCATAGACAAGGAAGATAATGTGACCTATGCCATGGCACATAGGTCAACTGATCAGAGCATACCACAAGTATTTATTTATTTTTAGACGTTATTGTTCAGAAGTAAAACCTGACAGAGGTTCTAATCTTACTGTACATTCAAGAACTTTCCCCTCACTTCCTCGACCAGTGAGGGGAAATTTTCCCACTGAGAACACAGACAACCTGACAGAGGTTCTAATCCTCTCCCAACCCATAAAAATGAAAAGAAAAGTCTTGGCTGGCATATAGGTCACAAAATCCATTATGGTTAACCACCTCACCTGGTACTATAATGTACACCAAAGCGCGGGGGTTCCAGGCTAGCCCTGTTGGCCAACACAGTTCCGTCAACTTCTCGCTTGCCATCAGTCTCAGGCGTGGCCCCCACATAATTTTCTTCATGTCCCTTTCTTGCTCACGCTGTTCTTGAGTCAGCCCAGTCCAATTCGGGGCAAATACATACTGAGAAAATCTTAGGACACGATTAGACCTATCAGAGAGTTCAAGTTCCAAGAAATAGCGGCTCCCTCTCACATAGTCTAGGCGTTTCTCAATGTTAATGATGCGCTGGAGTTTGTACATTCTGACAAAAAATACAAAAGATAAATGTTTTAGGTGAGAGCTAGCATTACAAAAAATTAGCTACAAACCTCTAGCCATACTATTTTCCAGCTGTAGATATACAAGTCATTCAGATAGCCAGCACCTTTTTAAAATGAAGTATGGCTAATAGGACTTGGCTTTTGAGTGTGATCTTGTATACTATCAGGTGGTAAAATATATCAGAATTCCAAACTTTTTTACAACCTTGCCAGGTATTTTCTTTTTTGCTGTCCTGTTGGAGGCATTTACCTTCATTCTTTGTCTTGGAGACACAACAGAAAGAGAGAGGAAATATTTCCAAAGTGAGTGGAAATCCCCACTGGAACAGGTGTCCTCATTGGAAGATTTCCCATCACCTCCTGTTCTGGTACCAATGGTATAATTCTCACATTGGTCACCAGGACAGATAGATAGAGATTCAATGGCTTAACGCAGCGTCTTCATGGTTTTTGCTGCTGGTTTAGCTCTACATTTGTATATTCTTTATTTACATTTTGGGATAGACCTGTCTTATTTCCTATAAATACCCCACATCCCCCTTCTACACTTTACTCCATAAAACTAATCTGGTACTTGCCCTAAGTCCTCACCCTCGGTTCCACTGGTTCAATCGTTTCATGAAAGCCCCAACTATGCTCAAGGCTTCATTCTCTTTCAACTGCAGGTTTCCGGAAGTGTTGCATTGAAGATCAATGTAGTCAGACCTCAATACCTGAAAGTCTGTTTGACGCACATTAAAGGTCTGGTTCCAGAAAACAGGTTTCTCAAACTCAAATGGGTACTTAAGCTCTTGCTCTTCATCCTCATCTTCGTCATTATTTTCCTGGGATTGGGCTTCTCCTCCATCTTGTGGGTTTTGATTGCTGCGGTCCTGATTTCCCTCATTTGGTCTATGTAGTTCTGGAGCAGGAAGTATCAGTCTATTATTTGTTTTCCACAATAGATCTTGCTTTTCCCCGTCATTTTGTTTTTGGTCACCGTCATTCGATTTACTACTCTGTTTTCTGTTACCACGAGCCCCAGGTACTCCGTGTTCTTCTTGAACAAAGCTTTTCCTGTTACTGTGATCAGGTTTACCGAGTTCTCCTTCATCTTTACCTTGTTCTTCCCCTTGGTTAATCTTTTTATCCAAAACTTCTTCACGGTTTTGTCTTTTTACATTTCTTTGTTCAAGACCCAGCTTTTTACTGTTATCTACCAAAGGAGCTCCTTGTCCCTTTCCGTAAAGTTCACGTCCCTGTTTGCTAACCGTAGTTGAAACATGAAGCCTGTTCTTCATTACTAGGATGTCTTGTCTTTTACTTTTAATATCTTCAAACTCTTGTGTTTTATTACTGTATAGATGTTCATTTTGAGATTCTTGCTCTGTTTGTCCATTATAAAAGGCCCTCTTACGTCTTTCATCCCATTCCAATTTACCCTGATCAAATTCAGGTGTCTGATTTTTCCTCACATCCTGTCCGCTATCATGTGGCTTCCCATGGTAGATCTCAGACTTTGGAATCTTCTTATCATCAAAGTCTCCATTAAATTTGGGTCCTGTGCTCTGGTTTCTGGCATGTTTAGCTTTGACCTGCTTCTTCCACTTATCAGGAATTTCAGTTCTTTGTCTTGTCTCCTCAGCAAAATGATCCTGCTGCCTAGAATCTTCCTTGTTTACCCTACCCATCTTAAGACCTTGGTCATTATCATTTATGTTTTGCCTACTGCTTTTCCTTTGAAAGTCTTCCTTCTTAGGGTACCCCTTGCTACTGTTTTGTGGATCTTTTTGGAAAATCACCTTGTTAGCAAAGGCTGCTTTATTTAATACTAGATCATCCACTGTAGACATCATACTTTGTCTTTCAGGGTTTGATACATTCTTCAGGTCATATTTCATTGACTTTGTTGCTTCTTTTTGCCTTTCTCTATTTTTCTTCTTCCAGTTTCTCTGCTGTACATCTGAAATGTTTGTCTGCACCTTGTTTTCAGGCTGGTTAAGGTCATGTTTTACTTTGGCTCGATGTTGGCGTCTATGCTTGCGAGTTTTCATGCCACCAGGAGTTGTTGTTTTTTTGATCTGCCTCTCAGCTTTGGGTAGCGGATTAGAGTCATGATTTGAGATAACCAAGTCTGGATTATTGTTATACACTGTGTTTAAGTTGTTAGAGAGAGAAAGTGCTTGGTCCTGAGCATTTACAGGTATCCGGGGCGTAGGCTGTCCTTCCTCAGTCTCTGCAGCAAGGAAAAGTTTCCTCTGTTTAATGATTTCATCTTCGCTAGGCTCCTCCCTGTCCTCCTGCTCGCCGTTATCTACCATCTGATAACTTGTGTCCTCATACTGGAAATCAGACGGGTTATAGTCATCCGACCAACCTATTCAACAACATAAAGAAAGTCATTGCATAATTTGACATACTATTTATGTATCCTGTGTATCTTGTATAATTTCAAGGAAGAAGGGAAAGAAGCAAGGAAGGGGAAGGAAGAGAGGAAGGAAGCTTTGCAGAAAAGGACTCTGTTTCCCAAATCCCTGTATATTGTAATAATGGTTACTGCCACAACAAAAAGTAAGAAAACACCTATATTACTTTTAATACAGTGCTGATAAAATTCACATTGCATACCAGGATGATCAACAGGTCTGGATTTTGGATGTTTGACTTCCATATATTTGTTATATTTCAATCTGAAAGATAATAAAGACAAGGATTTGCATTCTGGGAATTTAAAAACATCCTTAAAGAATATAAATGTAACAATATTAATATTAAAGAAGACCAGGATATTGGCCTCACATGTTTATCCATACCCGATTATCATTTTAGGAAATCTACAGCCCTTTCTGTGACAAAAGAATTTACTTTGATTGCATCCCTATACGCACAGTTGTGGCCACTTCTCCTTCTCCTCAGCTAGTCATGGACTAGTGTAGATTGCATCAAGAGAAAAATATTTTCCTCTACATTAGTTACCAATCAATGATGTGTAATGGATAGAGGTTGGACAAAGACACAAGTTTGTGAGGGTTTTAGAACACATTCGTTGTTTTCCATTCCAACGGTTGCTGCCAGTGAATCTGAATATTCCTTTTATTATTATTATAATTAGGAATGCACCAATACTGGTATTTTGGTACCGAGTACGAGTACTGATAATGTTTTTTCGATACAAGCCGGGCAGCGTGTAAAGAATCGCCACCCGGCTTCCCGATTAACAAGGAAGTCCCCTCTTATTTTGGCATGTCCAGCCTGTCACCCCCCGGGGGCCTCTCCAGCCAGAACGCGGCCTTCCTCCGGTACCCGGCCAGAGCCATCTGGCCGGCCAATCAGGAAGCTGGGCACTGTGTAATGATGTGACTGATCGGCCGGGAGGTCAGCTCCATGCTCCCTCGTCATGAGATGACGAGGAGCATGAAGCCAGCTTCCCGGCCAATCAGCATGCTGGGCGCTGCCTCATTACACAACGTCCGGCTTCCTGATTGGCCAGCTTCCCGACCAATCAGGAAGCTGGGCAGCACATCATTACACGCAGCCCGGCTTCCTGATTGGCCGGGAAGTTGGCTCCATGCTCTCTCGTCACAAGTGACGAGAGAGCATGGAGCCGCTTCCCGGCCAATCAGGAAACCGGGCAGCATGTAATGACACCCTGCCCGGCTTTCTGATACAGGAAGTACTTGTGCTAGGCATCGGAGCATTTGGGCGAGTACGAGTACTCGACCCAAATACTAGTATCGATATCTGTGCCGATAACGAGTATCGGTGCATCGCTAATTATAGTACAGGATTTATATAGCGCCAACAGTTTGTGCAGCACTTTACAATATAAGGGAGACATTACAGTTACAATACAACTCAAGACAAGATGGTAAGGAGGGCCCTGCCCGTGAGGGCTTACAATCTAAAAGGGAGGGGCAAGTAATACATGAAGATATTTTAAACCAGTATACTAATTTGACTATCACTCCAAGGCTGATATTATAGAATGTAGAGGTGGTTTGTCCTACCTGCTGGAGTATCTTGTGTTCTCCTGGTACATGCACTCATTCTCCTTTTCCATGTGGCTGAGCCGGGTGTAGTCATTGGGGTAAACATAAGTTAGCCGGACCTGAATACATGGAGGGATGATGACAGTGATTAAGGGGAACTATAGTCTTTTTGATGTTTTTTAGATATGCAAGTGAACAAGGTCATCTTAAAAGGAAACATAGTTACATAGTAACATAATGTATTTTAAGTAAATAAATATTTTGACTTTTTATTGCACTGTTATAATCATTTTGATACAACTCTTACTTTTACAAGTTTGCAGAACTTTTGTAAATTGTATAATACATATATAACTCTACAGATTAGCCACTGGAGGGAGCTCTCAGTAGCTCAGTGCAATTATTCTGTGTCTCTCACTTGTTGAGATATCAGCTACACAGTTATTTTTGTATTCTGACAGTGGCCTCCTTCAGAATAAAAAAACAAAAAACAGATAGCACGGGAATGAATAGCTAGGCTGCTATTGGCCATTTCAAAAAGAGAACTTTAGGTCCTCCTCTGCTGATTGACAGCAGCAGTGGGTGGGTGCAATAGCCAGCCTGCTATTGGCTACTGGAATTTGAAGTGGCCAATAGCAGCCTAGCTATTCCTTCCCCTGCTGGTTTTTTTTTTGGTGGACAGCAGGGGATCCTGGAAAGGTTTACTCTGCTAGATAGTTTCTCTTGCGGGCGTCAGGGAGCCGCTATCATATAGCAGTAGACTCCTGGAATGTCTGGGAGAGCTGGGATGTCTGCTGTACTGTATTTATGGAGGAATAGTGTTGTTTCCTGATTTAATCTCGCCAGATCTTCCGAAAGCTTCCATACCCTTTACTGCACTAAACATACATGTTGCAGTGCACTGCAATTCATTCTGACTAGCACCCCAACCCACATATACTGCATCGAACAATGCACCTGTACTTCAGTGTACTACAATGTACAAGTGCTGATCTGCAATCTCCAAAAGAAGCAACCGTATATTTTTATGCATATTACGGTTTCTAAAGGGGCCAGTCACAGCAAACGAATCAAGGCACTATAATAAGCATGTTAAGTACACTTATAGCTGGGCCAATAGGGTCTAGTCATCAGCCATGACAGTACTCACACTAGCCCCCTCTCCTTTTTTTTCTGTCTGCAGCTACTTACAAATTGCAGGCCCTGGTATCGCTGAAGGGGGTAACCATCTACCAGGTAGCTGGGTCTATACGCACAGTTGGGTAGGACACTTTGCAGCCGATGCAACGGCAGAAGTGGCACTGGAATATAGAGAGAGGCAACATTATATTGAGGCAATATCACTGATATTCATAACATCTAAAGGGAGACAACTTGATTTTCATAGTACAAGAAATCGTCTACAATGTATATTTTACATTAAAAATAATGTAACTGTCATATTTATAATTATTTATTATCCCTTGCGTCTCATGTGTTGTATTTCTTGTTGGAAGTCCCTAAAATTACTCCCTCTCCATTCTAATCGGATTACTTACAGTTTATACAGTAGGTCCTCTATGGGACCTCAGCAAGGAGGGCACCAGTCAGGCACTGCAGCAGCACTGACAGGAGTAGATGGCAGAGTGATGGCCCATCACTGTGCTGCTGCTCTTTCTTTGTCCAATCAGCAAGCTGGAGGCTCTGCTGCTGCTACTGCAGGTGACGTACAGCATATGGCTGTGCTGTCTGGCAGTCAGGGCCGGATTTCCCACAAGGCCAACCGAGGCCCGGCTTTGGGGCAGCAGGGAGTAGAGTGGCAGCAGGGGTGTGGAAATTCCTATCTCCCCATGCCTGGGCACCGGGCGTAGGGTTGCCACCTTTTCTTCAAGCGAAACCCGAACACTCAAGCGACGCACGGAATTTTTTTGGGGAGAATGAGTGGGGGCTTATTCATATGTAAATAGCGCTGCCCATTCCTATGTAAATATCCCAGTTGAGACTATTTTCAATGGGGGTCGGTAACTCTTATTTTAATTTTGGTTGCCCCAAGTCTGCCTGACATCTTGTGTCCGGGTTTCTGCTGCCATGAAACCCGGACACAGCATTCAAAACCCGAACTGTCCGGGTGAATCCTGGACAGGTGGCAACCCTAACCGGGCGGGTAGTGGTTTTCTACATTTAGCTCTGCTTTGGGCATGCAGATGTACAGCAGGGAAGCCGCCACTTGTTTTGTACATGTGATCTCTGCGATGTCGCCAAGATCACTTGTATGCAGCCCGCATACAGGGGGGCGCATTGAGGAACCTGGCATTGGGGCAGCAGAGAGAGTAAATCCGTCCCTGCTGGCAGTGATGTTCGGATTACAAAACTGGCTGCACATTTAGCAGGTAACACAACTTACATATACTGAATGTATCTGAAAAGTGTATTTAGCCGCCTGTCAGAAGTTTAGTCCTCTACTATCAGCTGACACAGTATAAGCAGGAATTTTCACGTAACATTGGTCATCTTATTCTTCTCCCAGAACCTCCCACCCCCAGAACCTTTAGAGGAAGCCCTGCCATAGTCACCTTTGTAGAATGTGTCTCTCGGGTCCGGTTTCAGTATATCTGCAGGGTGGTGGTTGGAGCCTTGGCTGTAGTGACTTGCCTTGCTCTTTGGGGTCTGGGATGTGTCCCCCAGGGGTAGGTTAGATTCATCTGTGGACAGAAGGTCAGAGAGGTGAAATGACTCTGCAGGGAAGATGAACTGGACTGTGGAAGAATTCATTGACAAGCAGATAGATAGGCTGTTATAATACAGAGATAGGTAGCTTTACTATTCACTTTGGAGGGTTGGCCATGACTGGCAGAATTGGTTGAAAAAAGGGTTGGAGTCAAGACATTATGGAGAACCTTTAGGGGGGAGAGTGAGGTATTAACCCCCCTTCCCCGTTCCTTATTTCAGTTTTTGGACAGGCTGCATAATTAACGGTAATAATCAGGTTTTCAAAACTATTTGGTGTACACAAAGCCCAGCTGACTTAGCCGAAATTTGAGCATTGTGTGCCCCATTGGCATCACTCTTTAACTGACAATTGACTTGCTGAAGAAGCAGGTCTGAAAATTCTTGGCCAGTCAGCTGCAGTCACTGCTCAGGTATTCTGAAATCACACCTGCTGCTGTCAGAATACAATAGCTGTTTAGCATAGACGAGGAGGGCTGAACAAGAAAAGATCGATAAGTGTCTGGCCAACTTAACTCTCCTTTTCTGAAATACTCTGTGCTGGTGGAGGACTCTGCTCCTTCCTCAATCTAACTTTCTTTTCCTGAAATAGTCTGCACTGCTAGAGGACTCTGCTCCTTCATCTTACTCTCCTCTTCTGACATACTCTGCACTGCTGGAGGACTCTGCTCCTTCCTCCATCTAACTCTCCTCTCCTGGAATACTCTGCACTGCTGAAGGACTCTGTTCCTTCCTCCATCTAACTCTCCTCACCTGAAATACTCTGCACTGCCGGAGGACTCTGCTCCTTCATCCATCTAACTCTCCTCACCTGAAATACTCTGCACTGCTGGAGGACTCTGCTCCTTCCTCTATCCAACTCTCCTGAAATACTTTGCACTGCTAGAGGACTGTGCCGGAAATTAAGACAGTGGGTGCTGCTGTCAGCACCCTTTCAGCCGGCCTCCCTAGATCAGCTAAATGAGCCTGTCTGAAAATCTTTGTACGAGCAGAGCCTGCAACCAATGACCTGTCGGCTCAGTTCAGGTATTCTGACAGCAGCCGTCAGCCACTGTCAGAATACAAGAGAAACAGCTGGGATTCTGCGATCAACGCACTTGTAGTATTGATGGCGAAATCTGCTCTTTTTTTTTTCGTTCAGCCTGCGGGCTGAGCGAAAAAAATAGAGCAGTGTATGGCTAGCTTAACTCTCCTCTCCTGAAATACTCTGCACTGCTGGAGGACTCTGCTCTTTCCTCTATCTAACTCTCCTCTCCTGAAATACTCTGCTCTGCTGGAGGACTCTGCTCCTTCCTCCATCTAACTCTCCTCTCCTGAAATTCTCTGCTCTGCTGGAGGACTCGGCTCCTTCCTCCATCTAACTCTCCTCTCCTGAAATACTCTGCTCTGCTGGAGGACTCGGCTCCTTCCTCCATCTAACTCTCCTCTCCTGAAATACTCTGCACTGCTGGAGGACTCTGCTCCTTCCTCTATCTAACTCTTCTCTCCTGAAATACTCTGCACTGCTGGAGGACTCTGCTCCTTCTTCTATCTAACTCTCCTCTCCTGAAATACTCTGCACTGCTGGAGGACTCTGCTCCTTCTTCTATCTAACTCTCCTCTCCTGATGTACTCTGCACTGCTGGAGGACTCAGCTCCTTCCTCTATCTAACTCTCCTCTCCTGAAATACATACCTTACATATGACACATGGCACTTACTTGAGAAAAGCGACAATAATTTTGATTCTATCAGTGTGAAACGGGCTAAAGGGACTGCTTGCCGGAGTTGCCGCCACTGTGAGAGATGATGAAAGGAATAAGAGACAAATATATTACTTCTGATAGACAAAATAATAAAAGAATCCTTGAAGTTACACAAACTGATCTCTAAGCACTAGTTCATATCCTGGTAAGGTAAGTGAGCCCTGAAAACTTGTGAGAACCCTCAATAATGGGTGCAGTAGATGTGCAGACCCAGGAACTTCATGCAGAGATAATTGGAACCCCTCATAATAGGTACAGGAGGTGTGCAGACCTGGGAACTCCAAGCAGAGACAGTTGGAACCCCTCATAATGGGCACAGCATGGGGGGGGGGGCAGACCCAGAAACTTAGTGCAGGGTTGGTAAGAACCCCTCATAATATTTTACATTAAAAATAATGTAACTGTCATATTTATAATTATTTATTATCCCTTGCGTCTCATGTGTTGTATTTCTTGTTGGAAGTCCCTAAAATTACTCCCTCTCCATTCTAATCGGATTACTTACAGTTTATACAGTAGGTCCTCTATGGGACCTCAGCAAGGAGGGCACCAGTCAGGCACTGCAGCAGCACTGACAGGAGTAGATGGCAGAGTGATGGCCCATCACTGTGCTGCTGCTCTTTCTTTGTCCAATCAGCAAGCTGGAGGCTCTGCTGCTGCTACTGCAGGTGACGTACAGCATATGGCTGTGCTGTCTGGCAGTCAGGGCCGGATTTCCCACAAGGCCAACCGAGGCCCGGCTTTGGGGCAGCAGGGAGTAGAGTGGCAGCAGGGGTGTGGAAATTCCTATCTCCCCATGCCTGGGCACCGGGCGTAGGGTTGCCACCTTTTCTTCAAGCGAAACCCGAACACTCAAGCGACGCACGGAATTTTTTTGGGGAGAATGAGTGGGGGCTTATTCATATGTAAATAGCGCTGCCCATTCCTATGTAAATATCCCAGTTGAGACTATTTTCAATGGGGGTCGGTAACT
This sequence comes from Nanorana parkeri, assembly GCF_000935625.1. Classification (NCBI taxonomy): domain Eukaryota; kingdom Metazoa; phylum Chordata; class Amphibia; order Anura; family Dicroglossidae; genus Nanorana; species Nanorana parkeri. Next base: position 866,831 of record NW_017306335.1, read on the forward strand.
CTTATTTTAATTTTGGTTGCCCCAAGTCTGCCTGACATCTTGTGTCCGGGTTTCTGCTGCCATGAAACCCGGACACAGCATTCAAAACCCGAACTGTCCGGGTGAATCCTGGACAGGTGGCAACCCTAACCGGGCGGGTAGTGGTTTTCTACATTTAGCTCTGCTTTGGGCATGCAGATGTACAGCAGGGAAGCCGCCACTTGTTTTGTACATGTGATCTCTGCGATGTCGCCAAGATCACTTGTATGCAGCCCGCATACAGGGGGGCGCATTGAGGAACCTGGCATTGGGGCAGCAGAGAGAGTAAATCCGTCCCTGCTGGCAGTGATGTTCGGATTACAAAACTGGCTGCACATTTAGCAGGTAACACAACTTACATATACTGAATGTATCTGAAAAGTGTATTTAGCCGCCTGTCAGAAGTTTAGTCCTCTACTATCAGCTGACACAGTATAAGCAGGAATTTTCACGTAACATTGGTCATCTTATTCTTCTCCCAGAACCTCCCACCCCCAGAACCTTTAGAGGAAGCCCTGCCATAGTCACCTTTGTAGAATGTGTCTCTCGGGTCCGGTTTCAGTATATCTGCAGGGTGGTGGTTGGAGCCTTGGCTGTAGTGACTTGCCTTGCTCTTTGGGGTCTGGGATGTGTCCCCCAGGGGTAGGTTAGATTCATCTGTGGACAGAAGGTCAGAGAGGTGAAATGACTCTGCAGGGAAGATGAACTGGACTGTGGAAGAATTCATTGACAAGCAGATAGATAGGCTGTTATAATACAGAGATAGGTAGCTTTACTATTCACTTTGGAGGGTTGGCCATGACTGGCAGAATTGGTTGAAAAAAGGGTTGGAGTCAAGACATTATGGAGAACCTTTAGGGGGGAGAGTGAGGTATTAACCCCCCTTCCCCGTTCCTTATTTCAGTTTTTGGACAGGCTGCATAATTAACGGTAATAATCAGGTTTTCAAAACTATTTGGTGTACACAAAGCCCAGCTGACTTAGCCGAAATTTGAGCATTGTGTGCCCCATTGGCATCACTCTTTAACTGACAATTGACTTGCTGAAGAAGCAGGTCTGAAAATTCTTGGCCAGTCAGCTGCAGTCACTGCTCAGGTATTCTGAAATCACACCTGCTGCTGTCAGAATACAATAGCTGTTTAGCATAGACGAGGAGGGCTGAACAAGAAAAGATCGATAAGTGTCTGGCCAACTTAACTCTCCTTTTCTGAAATACTCTGTGCTGGTGGAGGACTCTGCTCCTTCCTCAATCTAACTTTCTTTTCCTGAAATAGTCTGCACTGCTAGAGGACTCTGCTCCTTCATCTTACTCTCCTCTTCTGACATACTCTGCACTGCTGGAGGACTCTGCTCCTTCCTCCATCTAACTCTCCTCTCCTGGAATACTCTGCACTGCTGAAGGACTCTGTTCCTTCCTCCATCTAACTCTCCTCACCTGAAATACTCTGCACTGCCGGAGGACTCTGCTCCTTCATCCATCTAACTCTCCTCACCTGAAATACTCTGCACTGCTGGAGGACTCTGCTCCTTCCTCTATCCAACTCTCCTGAAATACTTTGCACTGCTAGAGGACTGTGCCGGAAATTAAGACAGTGGGTGCTGCTGTCAGCACCCTTTCAGCCGGCCTCCCTAGATCAGCTAAATGAGCCTGTCTGAAAATCTTTGTACGAGCAGAGCCTGCAACCAATGACCTGTCGGCTCAGTTCAGGTATTCTGACAGCAGCCGTCAGCCACTGTCAGAATACAAGAGAAACAGCTGGGATTCTGCGATCAACGCACTTGTAGTATTGATGGCGAAATCTGCTCTTTTTTTTTTCGTTCAGCCTGCGGGCTGAGCGAAAAAAATAGAGCAGTGTATGGCTAGCTTAACTCTCCTCTCCTGAAATACTCTGCACTGCTGGAGGACTCTGCTCTTTCCTCTATCTAACTCTCCTCTCCTGAAATACTCTGCTCTGCTGGAGGACTCTGCTCCTTCCTCCATCTAACTCTCCTCTCCTGAAATACTCTGCTCTGCTGGAGGACTCTGCTCCTTCCTCCATCTAACTCTCCTCTCCTGAAATACTCTGCTCTGCTGGAGGACTCTGCTCCTTCCTCCATCTAACTCTCCTCTCCTGAAATACTCTGCTCTGCTGGAGGACTCTGCTCCTTCCTCCATCTAACTCTCCTCTCCTGAAATACTCTGCTCTGCTGGAGGACTCTGCTCCTTCCTCCATCTAACTCTCCTCTCCTGAAATACTCTGCACTGCTGGAGGACTCTGCTCCTTCTTCTATCTAACTCTCCTCTCCTGATGTACTCTGCACTGCTGGAGGACTCAGCTCCTTCCTCTATCTAACTCTCCTCTCCTGAAATACATACCTTACATATGACACATGGCACTTACTTGAGAAAAGCGACAATAATTTTGATTCTATCAGTGTGAAACGGGCTAAAGGGACTGCTTGCCGGAGTTGCCGCCACTGTGAGAGATGATGAAAGGAATAAGAGACAAATATATTACTTCTGATAGACAAAATAATAAAAGAATCCTTGAAGTTACACAAACTGATCTCTAAGCACTAGTTCATATCCTGGTAAGGTAAGTGAGCCCTGAAAACTTGTGAGAACCCTCAATAATGGGTGCAGTAGATGTGCAGACCCAGGAACTTCATGCAGAGATAATTGGAACCCCTCATAATAGGTACAGGAGGTGTGCAGACCTGGGAACTCCAAGCAGAGACAGTTGGAACCCCTCATAATGGGCACAGCATGGGGGGGGGGGCAGACCCAGAAACTTAGTGCAGGGTTGGTAAGAACCCCTCATAAACGGCAGAGCAGGTATGCAGACCTGGGATCTCAGCTTAGGGATGGTGGGAGACCCTTTATAATGGGCTCAGCAGGTGTGCAAACCATGGAGCTCAGCATAGGGATGTTGGGGACCCCTCATAATGAGCACAGCATAGGGGCAGAACTGGGAACTCACCATAGAGTCTCCCAGTGATAGAAAAAACTTAAATAGAGATATATTGAATTCTGTACAACTGGGGTATGAGATAGAAGTCTGGCAAGTGCTGTTTTTAGTCTTTGGTCATTCCTAATGCCTTTTGTCATGTACTGGACTATAACAAGAAGAACATCACAAAGGCTCCACATATCAAAATCCCCCCTTACCGCGAGCTCCACGTGGTCTGTGCCAGAATCGTCCTGCTTGTGTAAAAGTTCAAAGTAATACCGCTTAGAAGACGACAGCCTGTAAAGGAAAAGGTACAAGATAGAAATTAACATACGCTTTTTAAAGGGTAACACCATCCCCTGATCTATGATAGCTAAGTGTAGTGATGTGAATTATGCTTTATCCTCCACACAGAATTTTTGCTCCGTAGAGTTCTGCCTCCTGACAGATATAATCTACTTGACCTCTAAACAACAGGACGCAGAAAGTGCACATTTGCTGGGATGCAAAATTTAGATCTTTGGACAAAGAACAAGAGGTAAGAGCAATACAAATAGGGATATTTGCCCATTCCCCAATCAAGAGTTCAGGGTTTGTTGACTTCAGCTGCCAACTGGATATAGTTAAAAAAAATTCAACCGTATGTCAAATTGCTACATATATAATTTACAAATATGCACATTCCACAATGGTGAGATTCCCACATGGTGGCTAGTATCTCTGTCCCTTCATCACTGGTGGAATTTCCCGGTACTAGTTTGTGTCCCCGCCCCACCCAGAATGGTGAGATTTCCTCTGCAGTAGTTTGTGTCTCTGCCCCTCCCACAATGGAGAGATTTCCCCCAGTAGTTTGTGTCCCTGCCCCTCTCACAATGGTGAGATTTCCCTGCAGTAGTTTGTGTCTCTGCCACTCCCACAATGGTAAAATTTCTCAGCAATAATTTGTGTCCCTGCCCCTTCCACAATGGTGGAATTTCCCAACACTAGTTTGTGTCTCTGCCCCTCCCACAATGGTGAGATTTCCCTGCAGTAGTTTGTGTCTCTGCCCCTCCCACAATGGTGAGATTTCCCTGAAGTAGTTTGTGTCTCTGCCTCTCGCACAATGATGAGATTTCCCACCAGTAGTTTGTGTCTCTGCTCCTCCCATGATGGTGAGATTTCCCTACAGTGGTTTGTGTCTCTGCCCCTCCCACAATGGTGAGATTTCCCCCCAGTAGTTTGTGTCTCTGCTCCTCCCACAATGGTGAGATTTCCCTACAGTGGTTTGTGTCTCATCCTCTCCCACAATGGTGAGATTTCCCCCCAGTAATTTGTGTCTCTGCCCCTCCCACAATGCTAGTATTCCCTGCAGGAGTTTGTGTCTCTGCCCCTCCCACAATGGTGAGATTTTCCCCCAGTAGTTTGTGTCTCTGCCCCTCCCACAACAGTGAGGTTTTCCATGAACAGTTTGAGTCCTGTGGTGATCCAGGACAGGGAATGATGCCTGGGGAATATTTTAACATTTGCCTTTCACTACTGGCACAGTGTAATGTCCCTCTAATGATAGAAATAGTAGCACAGTATAAAGCGGACCAGTCTAATTCTCACCTGACAGTCTTGGAGACCTGTTCCTGGAATTTTCCAAACTCTCCTGGAGCTGTCCACTGTCTTCCTGCCTGGAGAGACCATGCTTTCAGACAAATTCAAGCAAAAACTGAGAAGATTCTGGGAAAGGGGGCATTCAGATTTACGAATCCATATAAATTCAAAATCTTTTTGATAACGAAATTCGGATGCATCTGAAATGTTTCCCAAATATCATTCGGAACGGAACAAAGAAGTGGAAAATTGTGTGTTATTCTGTAACAGTTCTCTGCCTCTTTGTTGACATTCGGGAGCATCCCGAATATCATCAAAGTAGCCGAGAACTGTTACAGAATGCAAAAAAGTTTTTAACATCTGACTATCCACACACAAAAAAACCCAAAAAACCATGCGGTTCCCTCCGGCAAATTATACCAGACCCTTTAGGTCTGGCAGGAATTTTAGGAGGGACTCCAACCCCCAAAAAACAAAAAAAGGCATGGGGACTCCCCAAAATCCCTTACTAGACCCTAGTTCTGAGCAGCAGCCAAGTAGAGCAGGAAAGGGGGTGGGGGGACAACTGTGCGGCCTCTTACCTCCTACACCATACCTGGTCTGCTAAGGGATTTTAGGGGCATCCCCACGCATTTTTTTTGCGTCAGGGTCCCCCCTAAAGGGTCTGGTATGAATTGCTAGAGGGAACCGCACACTGTTTTTTTAAATTGTTTCTGTGGACTGTCAAAAGTTAAAAAGAAAAAAGTAAACATTTAATGTCACTTTACTGCAACATAATTATTGTTTTTAACTCATCCGAAATGAAGGAAAATTTTGGATTCGTCCGAATCCCGAAATGAATTGACTTTCACATCCAAATCCAGAAAAAGCGAAAGGAAATATCTGAAAACGAAACAAAGCAATTTTTTTGCCGGCACACATGTCTAATGTAGACAACAATACAAAGAGGTCCCTGGTCTCTACACTGTACACCGCAGGATAGATGATTTTATTTAACAACCTGCATATTATACATGTGGCAGATTTGACATTTTTGTAGTGTTTGAATGCAATATGTTATAAACTGGAATTATCTCCTAATACATTTAAGGCCATCATTCCGTACCGGCCCCACTCTGCACAGCAGCTGCAGCTTTCCCACTGAATGGTCTTCACTCAGCCAGAACTCCGAATTGTCATCTGACGACACGGCAAATTGGAAATTTCCTATAACAAGGAACAAGGGACGAGCGTCAGTCTGAGTGAATAGGTTGGACTACAAAGTATTAAGATGCAGTGTGTCTGCCATTACCTTTCCGGTCAAAACATCCCAGGTTGCTAACAGACAGGCAGGGAGATGTGTAAGGGCCATTCTCTAGCCAGCATCGCGCTCAACTCAACTCAACCAGTGGCGCTCACTCGTTTCAGCCCCCCCCCCTTTCTTGCCCTCACAGGCCTGTTCTCAGATTTAGGGTCTGGTTGGGAATTTTAGGGGGGGCACATCCCCCCCCCATTTGGGGGGGGGGGATTCCCCCTTAAAATTCATACCAGACTTAAAGGGCCTGGTAGGACTTTTGGGGGGAACTCCACACCTCCTAACTTTCCTACCAGACCTGGAGGGTCTGGTATGGATTGGGAGGGGGACCCTGCGCCATTTTTTTTTTTTTAACATTTGCGTAGAGAACGGTCTGCTGGAAGCAATGCATGATGGGATATGCAGTGTTGAGAAATGGAGATTGCATCACATCAAGCAGCCCGGAAGAGACACAAAGCACACTGGGAATCCAGGAAGTTGATGAAAGTGGTGGGCAGACAGAAGGCAGCACTCACTACTTGAAAGGGATTTTTTTCTAGTAAGCTTTGATTGCATCATCAAAAACAACTCTAGTATGTATTCCTATTATAATGTTTAGGTTATAACAGGATAGAATATGCTGGGGCTTCAAAACGTATTTAGGATGTGCTAAATAGTGCTTAAGTCATGCTAAAATGGCATATTACACGATGAGATGTTTTACCATGACCTCATTTTAGTTTAAGGAGCCTTGAATTAATGTAAATCCTATGGATGATATTCAGTGTGCTTAGCACTATGTATCGTAAACAATTTCTATATTGTTTTTCATTGAATATTTGTTTTCACATTTTGTCTATTGCTTTTTTGCATCTCACTTCTACTGATCTCCAGCAGCCACTTTGTGGCCACTTCCTGTCTACATGCAGCTTCCAGCGAAAGCTGCATGGCATTTCTCAGAGTGGGTTTTCCTGATTTGGAAAACAGTGCATCAGGTCAGAGTGTTGAGACGGCCACATGCAGCCTCCATCGAAGCTCATCTTATTGGGTGACAACACAGGAGACAGGGACAGAGCCTTGTCACCCTATAACAGGAAGTTTCTAAAAAAGGATTTTCATGGCAGGATCACCAGGGATTATTTTTAAACAAAGTTACAGGTTTAAAAACATTGAAATGACTTTTATTTGACATTACCATGTTAGAGGATTTAAAGAATCGTAGCGACTGGGTTTTTCTTTTTTCCTTTTTCAGTATATACTTGAAATACCGTAGCAGATTGCTGAATCGGGGCCTTTGAAGCAGAGCTATAGGCCCATACACAGTGTTAATACAAATGTGAAGTTCTGTCAAAATACCTTTCAACCAGTATTGACATTGAGACATTTTTTCCAGACAGCATACTCAGGTCCTTGACCTTACATTTCTTCTTTACAGTTATAGCTATGCAGAATGGTCGTGGACGTCCCCCACCCTGTGACTGGATAATAAAGGAGCAGCTCTTCACTGAAGAGGTCATTCCTCTCTCCTTCTATCAAGCAAGATTGGCTTACAGTGCTTCCTTGCTTCTCGCTGGCCTGCTGTTTCGGGCCCCATGTTAATATGCCAGATCAGTCTATGAATTGCCAGTGTTTGCGGTCCATTGCCCTTACCGTCTGTGTCAGGGTGCAGGTATCCGAACATGCGCAGCCCGTAGTTGGTCCATTGCGGAGTAACGGCAAGCTTGTTGACTGTAGTACGAATCTGATGTAGCAGAAACAAAAGCTTAATAAAGTGGACATTTACATCAATATAAAAATGTGTGATCAAGCAGGGTTTTTATTGCAGAACAGACATCTCTTCTGTAATAAAGGATTCTCACCTTCCTGTTCACCTACTTATTGACAAGCTGAGCTGTGTATTTGTATCAGCCGGGTTTCAGGATGAATGAACTCCTACTTATCCTAGCACAGCCAATCAAGATGGCCGAAGACCCCAAACATGGAAGACCAGGCACACATGCTGGAGCCAGTGAGAGAGAGCACGTGTGTTGCATCACTGGAGGGTAGGTGAGTATATTACCAACTAACATAGTTAGGTTTATTAAAGAAGGACTCCAGGAAAATGTTTTATTAACCCTTGCAGTGGGGCTACCCCAGCACTGTATGGGGTAAGTGCTCGTTTTGTTGTAGGGAAAAAAATAACAAAATAAATAAGTTATACTCACCTAATCCTCCAAGCCGGCCAGCTATAACAGTGCTCCCTCCTGCCTGTCTCTTCCTCCTGCACCCATGGAATGTCCCTTGGCATCCTCATGTTCGATACAGTATAGAATGTGATGACTCACAGGACCTTTGCCCCCACAGCAGAGGGGAAGCAAGGCTGGAAGGACTGGTCTATGAGCATGCTGGCTCGGAGGATCTGGTGAGTATAACTTTGTTATTTTCATCCCTAGACCAAAACAAGCAGTTAACCCTAGCAGTGCAGGGGTAGCCCCACTGCAAGAGTTAATAGAAATTTTGCCTGGAGTTCTTCTTTAAAGTGGAACTGTCATCAGATATATTTTGCATGTTATGTGCGGCATGTTCAGTACTCTGTTAGTGTAACACTGCCAGGTATTTATGACTATTTACAGGGATCAGAGTACTCTCCCTGGCAATACCTTAATCTGCTTTTCTCTTCCAAAGGACGACACCATCTTTATTCAGGCAGTCGGATCACTGCGGGAGGTGAACACTAGAGAAATGCTTCCCCCTACCTGCAGCAGACTAGACATGTGCACCGGAAAAAAAATTGTTTCGTTTTTTATTTGGATTTTGCGTTAAGTTGTTTTTCCGGTCCGAAAGTCAATTTGTTTCGGGATTCAGGCGAAATGCGTAAGCGGTAGTCTATACGCATTTTCGTTTTGTTGTCGGTTTGTTGCAGCAAAGTGACTAAAAAATATATTTTTTCCCTCTAATGCCACTTCGCTGCAACAAAAATTCATCCACAAACAAAAAGTCGTACAGACTACCGCTAACGAATTCGGAAATTCGGATTCGTTTTCATTCGTCATTTCTGTTATTCGGAAACTCGGATACATCCGAACCTCCGAATAACGAAAATGCGTCCAAAAAGAAATCGCACATGTCTACAGCCGACTGATGACAGTCATCTCAGCTGTTAGCCTCTCCTCAGCCTGACATGACTGGCAAGAGCTAACATTGTAATAAACCTCCCCAAATTCTGTGCAGGTGCGAGAATTCTCACTGGCATGCTTGTAAATGCCCTTCCAGAGGCTGATGTACGTCTTCCAACAAAGGCAGACATATCCTGGATCGATATGTTCAATATAGCAATAGACATAGCAATTTGAATACTTCTTATCTGGGATTTGTTTGAACAGAACCAATTCTACTGGCACCCAAACAAACACTGGCTCACGTTTTAGGTCAGGTCATAAATAGTAAAATGTTAATCATTAATGGTGAAGGTGGATTTATAACCAGTTAAACCAGTGCACTGTCACTCTCGTTTGTTCTAGAATGGTGACGCACTCAGCACCGGATGGAACAACACTAACCAAGCGCACGCTGGGCTCCGATTGGTCGGAGAAAATTACATTGTGTGCTCAATAAACATCTACAGTTATTCTGCAAAGATCTGACCATGTTTTATGTTACACCCTAAGGGCCCATTCACACGACATCCAGATCATCTCCAGACCAGACTGTTTCCAGACCCAAAATACATCCTAATCTATCCCTATGCTATTTCTGGCCTCTGTTCACACCAGCGCAGTCCGTTCCAGACCAGAAAAATATGCACGTCTCATTTTGTCTGGTCTGGAATGCACTGGAACTGCGGGCAGGTTCACACTATTTTCCGCACCAGATCTGGAACAGAAAATGGTGTGAACCCGCTCTAAAACATGGTTAGAAAGGTAAACTTAGCCTAGAACCGATGCATACTGACCCAGTTACATTTAGCCTGGACTTCTAGGTTTCAGTGGCCTCTGGTCGTGAAGGTGTTAAAAAAAATTACTGAAAATTGTTATCTTTTACAAAGCAATTATTACAAAATCTTTTGCTGAGTGCCGTGTTATGAGTGCGTTTGCCCGTGGTGTACATGCAGCGGTACTCACATGGGGGAACAGGGGGAAGTGCAGGTTGCGCCGTAGTTGATCGATGCTGCTTCCACACCAATCCTCGAACACGTGCAGATTCACCTGGCCAACAAACTGCAGAATAAACACAATTATAGTCTTATCATTATTATGATTATATATATTTGGAATGCATGTGCATCCTAATTCATCCTGCAGGGGGCAGTGTTGGAGAATGCAACTAGTCCTGGCAATATCACCTGTGTATTTGTCCTGGCTTTGATTTACTTATCTCCTCAGTCTGCAGATAATAGCACATATCTAAAGCCGCTTCTAAAGTGAATAAATCAAACCTAGTCAAGTGGTTTTTTTTTGTTTGTTTCAGATCTCTCCAAAGTAAACTCCTCACTTAGAGAGTTGTGATCAGGATAAGTGCCCTCATTTGAAGATTTCCTCTCTATTGTTGCCCTGGTGACAACTCAATATTTTGAATTTTCTTTCACTTTGAGTCCCAGTGAAAATAGTCACCAGGACAAATAGAGATTGGTGAATCTCCCCACTGGGGACACACAGAGAGCAAAAAAAAAACATGACAGGGGTTCCAACTCCTCCACACTACACCCAAAAACAAAAATGGCAAATGTTATTTTTAGCCAATATTAAAGGTCACCAAAATGGAATATTCCTTTGCACAGCTAAGTTGGTTAGGTGCCCTGTTGGGCCTGTTTTATATACTGTGTCTTAGTTGTGTTACGACACTTTCTTATTTTCCCTTTTTTCTTTGAAATGATAATTGTAACATTGGTTAAAAACTCAATAGAAATTCAGTAGGGAAGGTGGGAGCCCCTCATAATTAGCACAGCAGGTGTACAGACCCAGGAACTCAGCATAGGGATGGTGGAAACCCCTCATAATGGTCACAGCTGGTGTACAGACCTGAGAACTCAGCACAGGGATGATGGGAGAATCTCATAATGGGCACAGCAGGTGTGCAGACCCGAAACTCAGTGCAGGGATGGTGGGAACCCCTCATATCCCCTCAGCAGGTGTACAGACCTAGGAACTCAGCGTACAGGTGGTGGAAGCCCTCATAATGGTCACAGCAGGTGTGCAGACCCAGGATCTCAGCACAGAAATGGTGGGAGACCCTCATAATGGGAACAGCAGGTGTACAGACCTAAGACTGGCATTCATTTGTGTCTTTTATATCTGCCTGGAGTACAAGTTTTTCAGACCAAAAGCTACCAAATAAAAAATGTTTACTGTTCGGGATTTACATGCACTCTAAATGTTGCTCCAAGAGTAATCACACATGTAATAGGTTCTTCTACAGCAACTATTGCATTACGAGTACAAATGGCTGCAGACTTATGCAGGAATGTGAACTGAATGTTTGATGAGAAAAGTACTAATTATTACATGAACTATTCATTATTACAAAACATAATGAATGGATATGTTGAAAAAAAACCTGTCATGATAACATTATATAGGTTGGCAAATTCTATTTAAAAATGCCCATCTGTGTAACTGTTCTTAAACAAGTATGTAGATCTCTGACCTGTACACTTGTACAAAGTAAATTAGCCAGAAAGTGCTAAAGTCAGTGGATGAACATGACATATTTCCTATAGCACTGTTTTTTTTTTAAAGGGACAGTCTGCCCAAAAATATGTACCAGACACCAGAACAGGTGTCCCTGTTAGAAGATGTTCCCTCACCTCCTTTCAGATATCCCATCATTTTCTGTCCCAGTGACAATGGTTTCTGGGACAAATAGACAGCCGGGATACAGACAGCAGTAAAAACAGAGGTTCAAATCCTTCCCGATTTCATTACAAAATTAATTTTTTTTAAAAAGCCACGGGTGGTGCCGTTGCCACCAACCGGCTCAACAAAATTCAAATGAAAAACCAAAGGAGCCAGGTGGAAATTGTCGAACAGCGACTGCATCCAATCAGATTCACTCACTGTTCAAGTATTCAGACATCCGTGGGTGCCAGCTGTTAGGATACAAAAATCATCAGGGGAGATTCCTACCCTGTTTAATGAGGATTGAGGAACCCGGTGATTTCTGTCATTCATTCTGCAGGGCTGAAGAAGAGAAATCTCCAAGTCCATGGCCAGCTCCAGGCTGTAATTCCTCCTTATCAGTCAGTAAAACCTCTCAGGTTGCTGAGAAAAATATACATTACAAAGAGGTAACCTGGACCACTTTGTATTGTGTAGTATGAGCCAAGGTCCTTTAAATAGATAGGTGGGATTTTGTGTTGATAAGAGAGAATGACACGATGGGAAAGGGCTGTAATTGGAGATTAGACTGGGGCCCAGATGATAGCCAATCCTGAGATCCCTTTGCACAAAGGGGATTAATGCGGCTGCATAGAGAATGTATTGTGTAGATGAGATCATGCTTCCTTCTCCCATCTATACTCACCTGATCAACCGCAAATAATATCTACCCCTCCCCCCCACCCCCCACAACACACACACTTTCTAAAGACAGCTCAGTGCCAATACATAGCATAGACCATAGAGGAGGGTTCAGACACAGGTAAAAGGGGAAAAGGTCTGCCTGCAGCTCCGCTCAGAAAGCCAATCATTAAAATGTAATACAATAAATGTCAAAAGCTGTTTTCTAATGTTTTCAATCTGCAGTTTTCATTGGAATAATCCCTGGTGATCCTGCCATTAAGGTCCTTGCATAGGCACTTCCTGTTACAGGGTGACAACTGTCTCCCGATTGTGCTCATGTGCTGACACCTGTGCTCCTGGTGGAGACAATAAGCGGCTGCTCTGACGCACATTGCAAAAGTATGGTCTACCATTAGGAAGTTGATCCAGAGCAATCATGTGCAGAAAATGACACGAAATATGATTTTTTTATGTCATATTCCTTTTCTCGAAGCATAGGATGGGATGTCTGAAAGAGACTGCAGAAGACTGCTGGGACGGGAAGAAGCATGAAAAAAGGTAAAAACTGAATTTTATATGAAAAAGATTTTACACAACATTTTTGAAATTTGAGTCCATGTGTGAGGTCAGGTACTGATGTTGGATGAGAAGACCCGGTGTTCTGTCGAAATGGCCAACTCGTCGAGATCTCCAACTTGTAACGTCACATCCGTTGGAGATTTTGACGAGAAGGCGCTATTGCGCCAGCTCTGGCATTTTTACAAGCCTCGTCGACTTCCCCAGTTACCCTAAGTATGCCTGTGCGGCCTCTCAATCCTCATCGAGTTCTCCAACTGGCGTCAATGATCATGCTATCGGGTGCCTGCGCATTAACGCAAATTACGGAATGTGTTACTGCTCTTGGGTGGCTGAGCAGGCGCACTGATGGGAGTTGGAGATCTCGACAAGTTGGACATCTCGATAGAACACCGGCTTGCGTTCAGTGTTCTAAATCTAATTCATCCCAAAGGTGTTCAGTAGGGTTGTGGTCAGGGCCCTATGAAGGACACAGGAGTTCTTCCACACCAAACTGGTTACACCATGTCTTTAAGGAGCTGGCTTTGTACACAGGGGCACAGTCATGCTGGAACAGAAAAGGGTCTTCACCAAATTGTTGGAGGAGCACAATTGTCCAAAATGTCTTTATACTTTGAAGCACTAACAGTGCGCTTCACTGGAAGCACCTCCTAATGGGTGTCCACATACATGCACTCAACAACATTTGGCAACTGTCAATGTGTAAAACCCTTGTTACTCAATACAACTATAGTGATACTTTGTAAATGTACAATTCATCCTTATGTCATGCTACAGCAAATATTACTTTTAAAGTGATGCTAAACTCAGGAGTTAAATCCTAAAAATACATTCAAGTACCTTAACTATTAACAAAAATGTATCTTATTCGTGTATCACTCGGCTGTAGATCCTCCAATCATCTCCGAATTGGTGCTGACACTGTCCTTCCTTCTGGAGTGATGGACTACAATCTTAATACAAATTAGTAAACTAAATGTGTGATTGTAGTCCATTTAACTATTAAGTTTTTATTGTCACTTTAAGTTAGTCCATGTACTATTAAGTTACTCCATGTATCATTAAGTTATTCCAAGTACTATTATGTTACTCTATGTACTAGTAAGTTACTCCATGCACTTTTAAGTTACTCCAAGTAATATTAAGTTACTCCATGTATTATTAAGTTACTCCATGTACTATTAAGTTACTCCATGCACTATTAAGTTACTCCATGCACTTTTTAGTTACTCCATGCACTTTTAAGTTACTCCATGCACTATTGAGTTACTCCGAGTACTATTAAGTTACTCCATGCGCTATTAAGTTACTCCATGTACTAATAAGTTATTCCATGTACTATTAGGTTACTCCATGTACAGGTGAAACTCGAATAATTAGAATATCGTGCAAAGTTAATTTATTTCACTAATGCAACTTAAAAGGTGAAACTAATATATGAGAGAGACTCATTACATGCAAAGCAAGATAGTTCAAGCCGTGATTTGTCATAATTGTGATGATTATGGCTTACAGCTCATGAAAACCCCAAGAACCCCAAATCCACAACCTCAAAAAAGTAGATTATTACATGCAATCAATAAAACAAGGATTGCACATAGAACAATATCGGACCTCTGAAAAGTACAAGCATGCATATGTACTCAGTACTTGGTTTGGGCCCCTTTTGCGGAACTTACTGCAATTACTTTTGCATGATATTCTAATTATTCGAGTTTCACCTGTACTATTAGGTTACTCCATGTACTATTAGGTTACTCCATGCACTAATAAGTTACTCCATGTACTAATAAGTTACTCCATGTACTATTAGGTTACTTCATGTACTAGTAAGTTACTCCGTATGCTATTAAGTTACTCCGTGTGCTATTAAGTTACTGCGTGTGCTTTTAAGTTACTCCATGCACTATTAAGTTAATCCATGTACTAGTAAGTTACTCCATGCACTATTAAGTTAATACATGTACTAGTAAGTTACTCCATGCACTATTAAGTTAATCCATGTACTAGTAAGTTAATCCATGTACTATTAGGTTACTCCATGTACTAATAAGTTACTTCATGCACTTTACTCTTTCCATGTTGATTTGTTCAGTGAAATGGTTGCTTTCAGCAGTACCTCTGCTCTCCAGGGCACAGACAGGTTCCATGAAGCCTCTTCTGGTATCTGTGGGAATAAGGAGGAAACATTACAATCTTTTGTGTACTGCTCAGTAATCTGAATATTTTCCTCACCCTGCCAGAAATAAAAGTATTTTTAATTGTGGTTATTCAGGCAGTGCAAAAGACAAACATTTTACGTAATGTGCTGCAGAGACAAACAAACACTAATTCTTTTGTCTTGTTCAGCCTCACTGAATGACAAACAAGTATACAGGATGTATGCAATGTTCATTTTTTTTTTTTCGTTTTTAGCTCTTTTTTTTAGCTTTTTTTTTTCTGGTCTCCAGGTGAATGAGACCAAATCCAGAGTTGAATGTTTCTCTGGATTCTCAGACCCTCTCTACTGTCCTGACCAACTATCAGTTTGGGTGGACCTCCAGGCTTCCTTATCTGGGTGCCTTTCCCTGTACGTGGCCAATTACCCATCTTTATTTAAGGAGCTGTCCTACTTATTAGATTTGTGGAGACATTACAAAGGATTTTTACAAAATGTCCCTATTTTCCCTATGCTTGGGGCAGGGTGGTAGCCTTGAACAGCCGGATTGGGATGGGATTTGGGCTCCTGTGGCATGCAGATCTTATAATGTGACCACCCTAGAGAATTCCTATAAAGTGTTGATGCGTTGGTACTGATAGAAGTTTTACCCTAACGTCTCACCTTGCTGCTTTTGGGATTGTTGCTCCCATGGTACTATGTTTCATATTTGGTGGGAGTTATTTAAGGTTCAGAGGCTCTGGATTCATGTTTATCATATGCTCCGCTCTGTACTACATCGCAACCTTAAATGGAATCCTTGGGCAGCGTCACTCCATAGACAGGCTCTGGGCCCTTCTTTTTAGCCTTGAGGCAGACAATGGCAAGATCCTAGCGGCAGCCCACTTTGATCCTGGGGGAGGTCCAGCGACGTATTACGGGTACTATGATCAATGAGAAGCTCACGGCCATTCTAAATGATACCTATTTGAAACTACAAGTCCTATGAGGCATTGCAAGACTTTAGAAGTAACTGGCAGTTACTACCAGGGCCGGATTTCCCACAAGGCCAACCAAGGCCCGGCCTTGGGGCAGCAGGGAGCAGAGAGGCAGCAGGGGTGTGGAATTCCTATCTCCCGATGCGTAGGACAAGCAGTTCCGGTCGCTGGGCGGGTAGTTGCTTTCTAAATTTAGCCCTGCTTTGGGCAAGCAGGGCTAAATGTACAGTGGGGAAGCCGCTGCTAGTTTTATACAAGTGGTCTTGGCGATGAGATCACTTGTGTGCAGCCTGCAGGTCTGCCATTCTCTATGTGGGGTTGACGGGTAGGGGGCGCATTGAGGAACCTGGCCTTGGGACAGCAGAAAGAGTAAATCCGGCCCTGGCCGCAGGTGCCAAAGTTGCCGAGTACAATAACTAGACCAACTGATTTTTTCTCATTCAGCCCATATATTACTAGAATAACTGAAAAGGATGGACACTGTATGCGGCTGTAATAGGTCTTATCTCTGCAGTCCCTCAGCAAGGACACTATTCACCATTACAAAAGGCTGCTAGAGGGTCATCAAAATATGAAACATAAAGAATATGAGGTCACACACAAAATGAGTTTTAAATAAACATTATAGTAACAATATGAAATGTGTACTCAGTGATAATATTGCAGTTTGGGGTGGAGTGCGGCTAGTTGACTTGTTAGGGCGATGCCTGTGCTGCATACCAGAGCGCTCTACTATTGTGTCCTATATCTGCAGCTGTATGTGATTTATTGGGAAAATTCCTGCAGCCACAGTTCCAACAAGTTGTGCAAATAAAGAAAATGTGTTTCATTCACAAAGCTTACACAGCACAATAAGGATCCTTATTTATAAAAAAAAAAGGGTGTTACAAATGACTCCAATGAGAGTTAAAAAGTCACATGGCTGAAAATAAAGATCCATATCCTTGTGTTAAAGCAGCGGTAGGCAATCTTAGCCCTCCAGCTGTTGTAGAACTACAAGTCCCTGAGGCACTGCAATTTTTCAACGTGCATTGCTGTAATAAGTGTTAAAACGCACTATTTGATGCATGTTCATCCAAAAAAAGCCGCACTCAATATATCCTTTGTATGAGTCCAAACTTTATTTTAGTCAATAAAATGGCATACACCATGTAAAGCTCCCCATAGCGAGAGAAACCCTCTCGCGCGTTTTACCCACAGGGCTTAAAGGAGAACTATTGGTTCGGGGCTTTTCCCCATAGTTCTCCTAAGGGTCACGGGAGAACACAAACTAATGTGACATTGTGTGTGTGGTTGTGTGCATCTGTTAGTGTTTGAATCGCAAACTACCACGCGATCGCACCTACTGTTCATTCTGGTGGGAAAAGTGCGGGAGGTGCATCACGTTGCAATTCATTTGAATTGCACCCCAAAAACACCTCCCGCCCACAGTCTGATCACTTGCACCAGAACATGTGGTACTGCAATGGCGTGTGTTCCAGTGCGGTGCGACTTGGGTCGCGATTTAATGACCAAGGACAAATGTGGGTCCCAAGGTTACACAGATTGAGAACCACTGCTCTAGAGGAACCCTGGTTGAGAAAAGCTGCGCTATGATATTACATACGTAGTGTCCTTTGCATCTGGCAAGCAATGTGGAATATGAGCGGATTAGGAAATGGTGGGTGTAGGGAGAACCTTGGAGCTGAGAACATTGTGACATGACTGGATTATCTGAGAGGGGAGACACCCAGTCTTCCTGACACGAGCAGTACAAACATTGGTTTTAATAAAGGCAAGAAACATTATTTCTTTTTCTCACTGAAGGGAGGTGGGGACTGATAACACTGGAGCAGTCCACCCAAAACTGTTTTCCCGGTTTTGGAAGGACGTTGGGCAGTCGCAGGACCTGGCAGCTTCTTTTATCTCAGATCAACAGTTATGCCTGGCTCACACCTAGGTGACAGCGTTTTCTATTCAGTCTATGGGGCCAAAACAAGCTATAATATGCCAAAAAAAAGCTCCTGTACTTTTTCCAGCGACAGGCGTTTTGATTATTGCGACAAAGCGCTCAGATGTGAACAGGGCAGAAAAATTGCTACAAGTAGTCAGTTATGGTCTGCGGGGGAACTACAAACTTAATGTCTAAGAAAATGCATACTCACCGAGTTCTGCTGACGGTCGGGTTTGTAGAACTCCAGGTTCGGGTCCACGGCTGGGATATTATTGTGCGCGAGAGCTTTGCCCAGTTCACTCCAACTTTTGTATCCTGATCAGCAGAGACGAGAGAAGGATCACTGTCAATGTTTGTGTCACAATGTAACTCATATAACATGATATAAGCTTATAAAGGTTTGTAATGTGATGTCTGTAAAGTGCATGCGTGCCTTCATCTGCTTTTCTCTGTAGAAGGATGGCACCATCTTTATTCAGGCATCATCTAGGGTCACCATCTACTTCCTGGATTGAGATGCCATCTCAGAGATGACACAGTCATGTAAATCCTGGTGTCTGTGCGGTTGTTGGCTGTGTTCACAAATATCTGATATGGATCAGCCCCTGTTGCAGCCTGCCACCTTGTGGCTTGCTACAGAGTTAGAGTGTACAGTCTGATCGCTGTGGGAGCGGAGACTAAGCAAATGCTTCTCCCTGTCTGCAGCAGACTGATGCATCATCTCAGCCTAGGCAAAGTCACTGGACTGGATTACAAGGACAGTTTATAAAGTGGACCTTTACCCATATCTTTAAAATAACAACAAACACACCTTTAGAAATGTTTAGTAATGACAATCTACAAACACATAAAGCTAGATAATTGCCGGCTTTGTATTCTTTGCAATCCTTATTTCTCTTTTCTTCCCCAGTCTTCTCACAGTGGCCATGTTTACTAAGGGCAGATTACTAGATCTTCTTTTACTTCCTGATTTCTGGCACATGTGACTAGACATGTGACTAGGACATGTGACCATGCACATCATCTCAGGGGAGGAAAATGCCTTTCCCTGAGATCTCCTGAGATTACAGGTGAGATTTCCCCAGCAATGCTCTGCTGATGACAAGGCACTCCCAGTGTGCATTGCTTTGGCAATCTGAAGTCATTTTGCCCTTTCAAAGCAGGAAGTGAATGCTCTGCATGTGTAAGTATTTCACAATCGCAGCATTCTACACCTGACATGTCTGTTATTATTAATCATCATACATAGAGGGATGCATTGGTAGAATTTGATTTTTGAGTGTAAAGGTCTGCTTTAATGATAAAAAGTGGAGCTTTTAGTGGCTTTCTATTGTCTGTATTACCTCCAAAACCACACATATGACGGGATATTATTATTATTATTCATTTTAATTTTTTTTTAGAAAATAATAATTTTGTTTTGTATTATTAGTTTTTGAAGTTGAACTTTTTTTTCATATTTTTTTTTCAATATTACTATAGTTTTTATTGGCAATGTTTCAATATGTTTGTGCCCTTATGTAGTTCTGGTCCAGACCCATAGGATCCTCCTTTTTCTAGCTACCTAGATTAGGCTTTTGATTCATATATGCATTTCCTTGTGTTATTTCGCTTTTCAGCCCTGATTTAAGAGCCCCA